>NC_051061.1:8704412-9065662 GCF_904848185.1 Acanthopagrus latus | reverse complement strand
TTAGAACTCACATTTTTCATTTTTACAACATTGGGCTAATGATACAAGCTCGGGAATATCACTGAATAACTTAATAAACAAGCTGTTTTCAGAGGAAAATCAAGCCCCAGAACACTGTTTGAAGCTAGTAAGGTGGCGGGGTCCGCCACATGCAAACAAAGCAAAACAGTATGAATTTGTTTGATCCTTTGAGGTCAGTTTGTTTATTCAGTTTATTCTGTCATATAAAAAGAATAGCTAGATAAATAGATTTTTTAGGCATAAATAAATCATTGTGAGGATTTTTCTCTTCTGATTGATATTTCTTCCACAAAAAAATGCATAGTCCATTTTTAATATGGATATTTTCTGGTTTCTTCCCTCCTCTATTACAGTTAACTGAATAGATCTGGGTTGTAGACAAATCAAGACACACAAGGACACAATCTTGGGCCTTGAGAAACACTGACCAACATGCCAGCACTTTTTACAAGACACATAGTAGAATCGAGAAAAGAATCCACAGATGAATGAGAGATAATCATTAGTTGCAGCCCTGACATCAACAAACAGGTTAATCAAGTGAAATCGCTCATCTTCTGTCATAAAGAAAACCTGATTCATGTTATAATATCAATTTCTGGGTTTTTTTAAACAAACAGACTTTATTACCCCACCATGTTCTCAGCAAGGTTGAGCCCAAATCTGGCATCGCAGAGAGAGAGGGCTTTGGCACGGATCGCGCAACACAAGATTTACAGAAAAAAATATAACGTTCACTGTCTCAGTTTTTCCTAAATTCCACTCTGACTGAGCTGCTGTCTCTTTGCAAACAGAGCCGAGGATTTGCTTTAACACCACAATGACAACAGTTACGCATGTGTGGAGGACTGGCTGCGCTGTAACAAACACTACATACAGTAGGCTATGTGTGACGCACCATATTGCTAGAGCGAGAGCATTGTGTATTATTAAGGACTTTGGCCTGAAAATAACGTATACTTTAGGGTAATTATTGGGCTACGTATCCAATTGCTGCCTTTGTTTAGATAATTAGAAAATCAGCAGTATCTGGCAGCTCTGTCACACACACCAATAATTTACCCCTCTGTTTGTCTGTCTCTCCATCTGCCGACTACACTTACTTCCCTCTCTGTCTGTGTGTCTGTCTAATAGGTTGCTGTGTGTCCTGCTGTCAGACAGCAGCGGGCACCCCCCAAGTCTCTGACCTTTCATTACTGCCCAAACAGCGCTTCTCCCTCTATCCCCCATCGTATTTTACTGCCACTCTGCTCATTTACCCTCCTCGAGGCTTGTGCCAGCTTTGCCCTGTGTCTCCCAGCTTAACCTCCATCACCCCAGCCACCCCAGTCACCCTGTTTCTCCTTCCAGGAAAGCATTATCTCTGCATTTTTAAACAAACCACTGCTACACAGTCAGCGATCAGACATCAGCCTCCCAGAAACATTAACAATAAAGCTCCTCAATAAATACCCATGTGATTGCTCTATTATGCAATCAAAACTCCCATATGTTGATTTCTTCGTTCAATCCCTCCCTTGTCTGGCTGCACACCACTTTATCACTTTTGCCTCCCTCACCCCATCCCTCCTCTCTTCTCTTGCCCTCCGTCCTCCTCTCCACTGGCCAATTTTGTGTCCCTTTTTTTTGTTTTCCCACTTCCTGCAATCTCTCTGTCCTGATTTCATCCCCGATCATCTCCCTATCCCTCTGTCTCCCCTCCTCCTCCTCCTCCTCCTCCTCCTCCTCACAACTGACTCTTTCCGTCATCTTCTTCTTCTTCTACCCCTCTGTCCATCCATCTTCTCTTCCTCTCACTGGCTACCTGTCCCTCTTTCTCCTCCTCTACCTTTCCACTGACCCCCTTTTGTTCCTCCTCCATCCCTCCAGTGCTCCGTCTCCCTGCCAGATGCCTGATTTAGAGTCCGACAGCCTAACGACTGGCGGCCCATTTTAAGTTGCTGTGTGGTGGCCAGTCCAAAGGGGTCATCTGGTCACATGGGATCTTATTTTCCCTGGAATTTTTCAAGCTGAAAACTGATCCAAACAATGCATTCCTGCATAATTAGGTGAATTTCCAAAACATAAGCCCACAATCCCAGTGCACTTTACACCTTAGATGTATTTTTTACTCCAGATTTGCCTGGAAACAGCTATAAGAGGCAAGAATACACACTTTAATGGCCACCTAGTTCCTGTCCCAGGTACATACGTGATTGAAAGTGTCACTGTACTTTTTTATATGTATGTGTTATGGAAATTTTTTTATGTGTCACACAGCAAACGATGATCTCACGCCCGAGGCTGCAGCATCTCGGAGAAAGCGTCTCGCTGAAGTGCCCTTCACAGGTATGTGCCGGGTGAGTGTGAATCATCTAGAACAGGGGTGGAAAAACAAAGAGAGGTACACTGTGAGAGATGACTCTCCTGTTTTAGCCTCAACACGCATATATGTGCTCAGCATACAGATCGCTCACAGACTGTCACAAAATATTATGTATGGCAGAACATAATTCGGTGAGTCACAATTTATCTAATTTTCTAACGGGGCGCACATGCAGCAGTGGCGTTGGAGGTTAATGTCTCGGAACGTTTGTGACTAATGGTCCGCGACTGCTGGTCCACTGATTTTGCCCCTAAGAGGAGGCCTCTGACACTTTACTTTTGTATCATCACAAAAAAGATGTAACAGTGATATTCAGGACACAAGAAGAAAAAGTAAGGACAGATGAAGTACGAGATGTGCACCTCTCGAAACCATTCTTCGGTTAGAAAATGAATTGACAACAGTTTCAATAATTGTAAAAGACCCTGCACACTCATTGACCTCCCACACAGGTGTTTTCATTATCTAGCCTGATTAGACCTCCTCTCAGGACCTCCCCCTCCTTCCTCAGCTGTTAGCTTGTTTGTTGAAGTGTTTTTGACACGTCTTAGTCGAACAATCTCTGAGCCAAGCGGCTGTCATATGATGACAATTAAGCCATGGGATCAGCGGCAAATGTTTTTGGGGCTTCCGATGCAGCCAGTGGAAATCCAGATGATGGAAATCTGGGTCAAGACTTAGACACAAGAATAGAGTTGTAAACCACATTTCTCCAAAGTTATATATAGCTGATGGGTTACAAGCCAATGCCTTTCATTTCTATTTGTCAAGGTTAGAGGTGTTTTATTTTGAAGTGCTGTCCTGATATGTCATGTTTTGATTTTCATTTCCCCCCCTGTCTTTTTCTTCCTGCCAAAACTGTAACAACACGGCCCTGTTTCGTGCATGTGAATTACATTTTCAGCCCAATAGCCATGTGCAAATAGGAGGACAACAAACACAATGGCCGACTATTGACATTTGATTGTGCTGCTGACTCTATTCAGGTTATTAATGTTCCTCCAGCTGTAGAGAAAAGTGTTGTGAGCGCAGGTGCATGCTGATGTTCTCTGTAAGGTCCATTTTTCCAGATCTGTCTGCGTGAGGATATTTTACACAGCGATGGGGTATGAACACAAACGAGTACAAAATAAGAAAGGAGATGGATGTGAGGTGAAAGAATTACGATAAATATTTTCTGAGCATAACTTTGCTACAGGTAACAACATACCAAAGTCCGAGAGTCTTAACCTATCGAAACTACCTCCCTGACGAGCAACACTGCACCACTCCTTTTATTAAAGCTGCCCATTATTTCCACACCAGCCATTCTCAGTTGCATTAGGAAGGTAACTACCTGTGTAATGACACCTGTGACAGTCGATACATTCAGCCTGTCTAACAAAAATACTCCCGGCCTGTCTGTTCACATTCACTTTAATGAGCTGCTCCTCTGGCTGTCTCCTCCTTAGTCGAGCCATTCTGTCGCTCTCTGTCTGTCTGTTTCTGGCTAAACTCTCTGCAGAAGTTTCTTGTCTACGCTGTCGTCTTGTCTGCCTAACTGGGACTGCATTCTACAGTTTGGTATTTGTATGTGTTTGTGTGGTGCATGCATGTAGGAGAGTATGTGTGGTCCCTCTTTGGCCCAGTTTGAATCTTTGAGTCCCTCTGGGAGAGGCACCAAAATTCGGCATCATATTTTTAAACTGCTCCTCTCCTCCTTCCCCATGCTGCCACCGACCCACCTCTTAAAATGTCTCTCTGCTGCGGTCCCAGAGTCCTCCCTGGCTCCCAGGAGCCCATGTGTCCAGATGAGGCTTATTTTGACTGTCGTGAACTTCAGAATCAGAGTTTACAGTAAGGAAGAGACTCCATTCAATAATTTAAACCTCAAAGGAATCAATTCAACATCTTGGGAAATACCTTTTCTGCTTTCTTAGTGAGAGTTTGATGAGAAGATTGATGTTTGCTTAAGCTAGCATAAAGGCTGAAAACAGGGGAAACAGTTAGCCTGGCTCTGGCCTGAAGTAACAAAATGTACCTGCTAGCACTTCTAAATTGCATCAGTTAACATGTTAAATCTTGTTTGCTTCTTCCATAGAAAATTAAAGGTGCAATTTGTAAGAATTAGCCACGTGTTCAATTGATACTTCAAACTAATAGGGGCTAGCATATCACAAGAGTAACCACTAACTGCTGCTAACTGTAGCTGCCATTGGCTTGTTAGCTTAGCGAGCCATGCAGCTAGTGTTCCGAATTAGAGCTTGGAGCAGAAGGAGAGTGTTGGGCTTTACACCATCAGCTCAAGAGCTTTTGACTGTGATGGGCCTGGTTAGCGTGCTGACAACACGTAGATGTTATAACATCAAAATTGTTAATTCAACACATGCTGTTGACTAGCTCAGTTAATTTAGGGATTTTTTTCAAGTAAAATTCGTACAAATTGGATCTTGAAGTGTAAAAACTGACTTGTCATGGTTCTACAGGCGTTTATTCTCACTACCTGCAGGGCTACTCGCTGCCGTTTCTCCCTGGAATATGTATCATGTTAGCTCGTCAGGGCCAGCAGATGTTTGTCAGACTGTGGCGGGTGGAAAAAAGTCCATCAATAAGCTATCATGACATTGTGGCAATGAATGTTTGTAAACAGGAAACCCATCTACTGTCATGATTGCTTTGTGAGTAGATAAATCCTGTCAAACCACACGGCCGCTCTGCCTCGCCACAAAAAACTCGATATGCGTTTTAGTTGACAGTAAAAATCCATTAAGGGCTCAGTGACAACACGGCCGGCTGGTGAGAAAGGAACCTACATTTCCAGGCAGCATCATCCTCATCTTCCACTTCTCTGAGAGCCTGTTTTGCCTGCGGGCTACCACACCGCTCTGTAACCTCTACTGTCCTTCACTGAGGAGAAGAGAGCAAGGGAAGGGGGAGGGAACAAGGTGGTATGGGGGGCAAAGAAATGAGGAAGCTATTGGTGTTTTTAAAGAACCATGAAGGAGTGAAGGAGGAGATGAGATAATCAAGCAGCTGATAGAGGAGAAGAAGGGGGGAGTGACTGAAGAACTCAGAGGGGGAGTTATTTAGATATTCATCAATGGAGTAAATCTTTAAGGTCAGCCTGGTCACCTGCTCACCTCCCCCGGCCGTGGAGTAATAAGTCACGACGCTGCCCAGTAAGCCTGTGTTCAAAAAATCGATCCACGATTCGATATCGATTCACAGGGAAAAAACGCGTCATCGATCCAAAAACATGTGGATCGATTTTTTTAAATAAGTGTCTGCACTATTTTCTTGAACGCGAAAGGGACTATTTTCTCCAACGCGCAAGGAGCACTATAAGAAGCGCTTCCCGGCAAAACGAAACTTAAGGAAATATCAAGATGGACGAAGCTGCAGATATAAGAACACCGCGGGGAATGAAGTCGGATGTGTGGAAACACTTCGGCTTCAAACGGTATGGGGACAGAGATGAGCTGGACAAAACAAACGCAGTGTGCAAGTTGTGCCAACTAGAAATAAAATATCTGGGCAATACCACCAACCTTAGGAACCATATATCCAGGCATCACCCCGAGTTAGCTAGTGCTAAATTATCTGACACGAAACAGACTGCACTTGACGCTGCTTTTGGTGTTAAATTCCCCTCACAGTCTAAGCGTGCTTTGAGCCTTACAGAGGGAGTCGGAATCTTTATTTGTAAAGACCTCTGCCCCTACAGCGTAGTCTAAAACGATGGGTTTCGGCTACTAGTAAAAAGGTTAGAGCCACGCTACGTCTTGCCCAGCCGAAAACACCTAAGCGAGAGAGTCATTCCAGATATGTATGCCAAGTCAAAAGATGCCGTTGCCAACTTGCTGCACTGTGCTGAGAGAGTAGCGTTGACATGCGACTGCTGGACATCTAGAAATACAATATCATATCTGACGATTACGTGCCATTACATTGACGAACAATGGAGGCTAGCTTCTAGTGTTCTACAGACCAGAGCAGTGGAAACGAGCCACACTGCAAGTAACCTCGCTGACCTGCTCACTGAAGCCATACAGAAATGGGACATATCTGACAAAGACCCCGCAATTGTTACAGATAATGCAGCGAACATCGTGAGAGCAGTGCAATTAACGGGGCATTTTCATATGGGGTGTTTTGCGCATCTCATCAACTTGGCATCGCAAGCAGGTCTAAAAACTCCCGCTGCCGCGCGTCTGCTGGGGCGAGTAAGGCGAATTGTGTCATTTTTTCACCGAAGCCCCACTGCAAGCCACGCACTAAAGGAGAAGCAACAACTTCTTCAGTTGCCTCAACACAAGCTCGTGGTGGACGTCACGACCAGATGGAACAGCTCCCTGGATATGATCGAACGCTTCCTTGAGCAGCAGCCTGCCATCTCGGCAGCGCTGCTTTCACCCGAAGTCCGCAGGAGGGAAAGCGGCATCTGCACCTTAACGGAGACAGACATCACCACCGCAGAGGACATGGTGAAATGCCTCAGCCCAATGAAGACTGCCACACTTGCCATCTCTGAGGAAGCATCTCCAACTATGCCCATGGTTGCACCACTGCAGTTCCAACTTCTGAGACAGATGGCATTGGATGCTGAAGACTCTTCTGTGATCAAGGAGCTCAGAACAGCTGTTCATGACAACTTGAGTTCAAGGTATGTTCATTTAACATTTCAATTTCTTAAGAACTGAGCAGTGTTTGTTTGCATGCCTGTTTCATCTGTATGCATTTACTGTAGGCATAACATGATAGTATATACAATGCATGCATGTATGTTCTATCTATCTATCTATCTATCTATCTATCTATCTATCTATCTATCTATCTATCTATCTATCTATCTATCTATCTATCTATCTATCTATCTAAAGTGATATTTGTCCCTCTGTATAGATATGAAGCTCTGATGGATGCCTTGTGTGTAGCATCATCACTGGATCCGCAATCCTGCCCTTTCTGTCTGATGAGGCACGTGATGCTGTCTTCCTGAAACTGACCTCTGAAGCCGCTCATCTGAAGCAATCAAATGATGTAAGTTTGCAGATTCTGTTGTGTGTACATTTTTAATATTTAGAAGGAATGTTTGTTTTATTGGGCAAGATAATGCATAATTCCGATTAATTTCTGTTTTGTTTTATAATATTTTTTTGCATCAGGAAACTACACCAGAGCAAGAAGACACCTCCGCAACTGATGCGGCGATGCCTGTACCAACTCAACCAAAGAGGCAAAAAGAGTCATCTGCTCTTATGGCTTTACTGGGGTCATCCTACACACCAAAGACTCCACCACAAAGGAAAACTCTGAAAGGGCTGAGGAAGAGGTCACCATCTACAGGAAAGTACCCTCTATTCATCTCTCTCAAAATCCACTGACATGGTGGCAGGTGCATGCAGAGGAGTTTCCTCTTCTGGCAGGCCTAGCAAAAAGGTATCTTTGTATACCCGGGACCAGTGTCCCATCAGAGAGAGTTTTCTCAACCGCTGGTGACATTGTTAGTGCTCAAAGGAGCTGCCTCACTCCACAGCATGTAGCCCAGCTTCTTTTTCTCCAGAAAAATTTCAAAATTCCTGAAGACTAGAACTTTTACCTGTGAAACATAATTTCTTACTTGCAGTGGTTGTGGACCTACTGCTTTTTTTTTGTTTTTTTTATAGTCATTGTTGGTTTGTTCTGGTCTTGTTTTACTCCTGCCAGGAGGTTATTCAACCAAGAGTGCCACCAACTGTCATGTTACACTCTGAGGCAGATCAGTTTTTCTGTTCATTGATTTAATCCTGCTATGGGTATGTTATTCGACCAAGAGATGGCCACCCACTGTTATGGTTAGATACACTCTCTGACTTATCAGTCAAGCACAATTCCTTGACTGATGAGCTTTTTTTTTTCTTTGAGGTCAGAAACCCAGCCCTGGGTATGTTATTTGACTAAAAGAGGGCCACCAAATGTCAGTTTTTATTTAGACTTCAAATAAAACCTGGATATGTTTTCATTTCAAAATAAATAACCTTACTTTCAAATTTGAACTCTTGACTCTCTGTGTGTCCTTCTTACACATACACAGATACAAGCACAAACACACATGGGGCTGTCTTTTAATAGGGTGAGTTTTTATTTAATCCAGCAATATTAATGCAATGAATCGATATCGAATCGAATCGTGGATCGAATCGGATCGGGACCTAATGAATCGAAATCGAATCGATCCAGGAAATCTGGATTGATTCCCAGCCCTACTGCCCAGGTCGATCTTTTTATGTATTTCACCTTGTTGGATCGGTGAAGATTTTGTATGTATCACATTTATTCAATGTACACTTAAATCTCTCTTTAACCAGCACTGCTGCTTGTTAATTTTGTACATCTTGTGTCGAATTAGCTGTGCTATTCTCCTTAATCCTGGTGGATCTAGGAATTAAGCTTTTTCCTGGTTCTTTTGTGCCCAGTAGAAGCTGCTCTATATGAAAGAATCAGCTGAATTCCCACAACAACCACATTATATTTTTACATAACTTAAGAGTCCTTGGAGGACCAGATTAAGTATATAAAGGTGCACGCATGCAGAAAGGTACAGCAGCCAGCTTTGCTACTGTCATTTCGGCTCATTATTTGCCAATAGGAGGGAGAAGAGGACAGCGAGAGAGGTGCTGTGATCTACTTGAATATTTCCACCTGCTAATCTCCTACATCTGCTCCAACACCTGGCAATTAATGAAACACAGCTGAATTGCTGATTGAACAGTTATACACCTGGTAGAGTGGTCAACATGAGGAATATGTTTCATTGAAAACATTAACCTGAAAGTAATTGAGGAGCCGTTCAACACCAGCTGAAAATACTGCTTTCATGGCCTTCACTGGCTTAACATCCACAGTGATGTAAAAGTGTACTTAAGTGCACTGTGACACCAGTGTTGGGTGTGGGTACAGGGGTAATAAAGGACAATTTAGGAAAGAGACAGACAATGTATTGATATATGATATTTATGTTATGTTTGACAAAAAAGATCCCAAATACAACCCTCCAGGCAGGCAGACTGAAATAACAAAACGTGAGCATTAACAACAGGCTGAATAAAAAAACAAAACAAACAACGACAGTAAAGATGCAATAAAGCACGAAACCAAGAGCAAAACTTAACTCAAATATAAACCACAGAAAACACAGGGACCAAAACTGACAAACAAGTGAAGGAACGCACATGGACTAATGGTGCGTTCACGTGGTGTCGGAATAATCAAAAAGACAAATTCCAACTAAGAAAATTCACAGAAACACCCCCTCAAATCCGACCAACAACTCGGAGAAAATGTCTGAGAAAGGTTTGGTACACAAGTTGTCGAGTTGATGTCATATGACGTTGATGATATGATTTAGTCCCACTGACCTAAGAAGAAAAATTAAGAATTCATTTTGAGGAGACTGTTTGCCAACATAGCCAAAAATATCTGAATGTTACAGCAATATTGCCCAGATGGCCTTTGTTCATCTTGGTGTTATGTTACTCTTTAAATTACAATTACATACCTCCACAATGATAATGAGGTTCAATGTCATTTTTTCCAAAAGACGTGTGTTGTGATGTGTTAAGGCTAAACTGTGTAGGAGCTCACGACAACAATGTGCAATCTATACTGGATCGAGTCGGAGAAACAATACTCTCACTAAGGAGCTGATAAGCACACTGAGAATGATATGAAGGCGTCTAGGAAAATTGCCAGACTAAACAAAATGACTGATCTCCAAAATTACCATTGAAATGACAGTTTAAGTCACAGCAGTGCCATCGAGGAGCCCTCAGTGTTTAAGCCCAGCGCACACCGACATGAAACCTAGTTTAAAAGTAAGAAAGCTGTGAGCCTGAGCAATAAGAAAGCTTTAGCGGTTGGCTCCTAGCCCCCTGCTGACCCTAAACACAGGCAGGTTGATAAAGTGGACTGTTGGATAAAAGGCTGAATTGACCATCTTTCACCTTCCCATTACCTGGACAGTCTGAGAAAGTCCATCCCTTCAGCTGGGTGCTCCCAGCTGTTAGACCTGGTGTGCAGTAGGTCAGGTGCCATCTCAGTGAAATCATCAGATTGCATTATTGCTCAGCATAGTTCAATTACTAGAAGAATATTTTATAGTGCCGGGGTACAGTTGTATCTCGTTGTGGTCCCATTTAAAATACACTGCTAAACTAATACAAGAGTGGTTTCAAATGACTTCAGGTGCTTCCTCAGTCACCTGATACAAACATAATTGAAATTTAATGGGAAATGATGAAGCCTAGAGTGCTTTCCCTGTGTAATTTCTCCACCTCCCCGCCTGTGCTCTGCTCTGGGACTTTGAAGCTCATGCTGGATTTTTAACCTTCATTTAACCAGGCAAACTGTTTAAGCACCAAATCTTATTTACAGTAACAGCCTGGGGGGAGCGGCTGGATTGCACATATTCAAACACTCATCAGTTAGCAGTTAAGTGCGACAACAGTTTCACAGTTAGGGGTTCGGCAAGCTTTTTTCTCAGTGACAGATCTGGAGAAAGAGCTTGTTGGGTAATTTAGGAGACTTTGGTGGGCCAAAGACAGCGTATTGCTTGAGTCTGAGTAGAAGACCTGATTCTCAAAGTGTACAGCCTTTCGAAGCTGTTTCGAACAGAATCATTCGGGGAAAGAATATTGTGAGAATACAATATTGAGTTGCATTTTTTTTGTACACATGACGGATGTAGTCGTGTGAGGAAAGGACAAGATACATTTCAATTCTGTTACAGAAATTGTTCGACGCACCTCCTCTCTTATCCAACATTGAAAATTTGTGTGGTGGCGGATATTGTTGGGCCGGTGGACGATGCCATCTTCCATTGCTGAAGTCTTTAAGTCATCGACTACTGTAACCACCCAGCCCTGGTGACGGATGTTTCAGATGCTGATACTTATGAAATGACTCAGGTAAACTGAGCTGTCTGTGCATTTTTTTTTGTCTTAGTGCACCTCAACCAAACGAATGAAACAAGGCAGGCCAGGTAGAAGTGTCATCGATTAAGGACTGGCGGCTGAGAAAAGAGGAATACATTTATTATGGTAGCCCATTAGTAATGTATGCATATGTGTGTGCGAAGAAGAGACTGAGGATGGAGAGATGGAGCATCATCCTTTATATGGCTCCTCCATTAGCCTGAGTGCTTCTGTGACAACATAATGGCCGCCGCCCAGACAAACAGGGTCGCCATAGTTATGAACACACCCGGCAACCGCTAATGCCAATGTAGTAGAGTGGGTCCCAAAGTCCCACTTGGCTGAAGTGAACATACACACACATACATACACACACTCAGCTCAGCACGCAGCTTGGGCAGGGCAACTCTCAGGGATTTGAGAGGTTTTTTGAACTGATCAATAATGAAAGAGGGGATGATGGGAAATGAGCGAAACAGCTCAAACATACCAGTGGACGAGGAAGACATGAGGGAAAGGGGCTGAAAACGAGAGAGACAGAGCGATGAAGGGCCCTCCCACGAGAGTTGTTTCCAATACAGTGCAGTTACAATGGAGTTACACTGGCCCATTTTCCCAAAAAGCTTCTCCGTGGTAAGATTATCTGGTCCATTATAAACCGATGGACTGTGAAGTGCTCGAGATATTTTCGTTTGCCAGCTCATATTGACTGTAACTCCGGTCAGATGGGTTCTGAGGAAGTGGAACGGGGTGGAAGGGGGGTTGTGGGGAGAGACAAACATATGTAGAAAGAGAGTAAAAAGTAAAAAACACACACAGCCCAGAAAAAAACAGGACATGGTGTCATATGTGCAGTGATTATGTCTGATTTTCAGTTTTTTTTACCCTCATGTGATTTGAAATAATTACTATTAAAAAAAAAAAAAGTCAAATCCTTTTTGGCAAATTAGTAGAAAAATGACTATTCCCACTGCATAATAACATATTGCTTCAATCTTGCTCCAGCTGCTGTCTTTCACTTTGCTTGAATTTGCGCATTGATTTATTCTTGTTGGCTGGAACAATACAGTGTCCTCCATTAATTAGTCAAAAGGTCAGTTTTGTGTTTTTGTTGACAAGCCGAGACATATTGACTTTGGCTTATTTGGATTTCTTTGCCATCATCGATGTCTGTAAATGGCAGGAAAGGATTGTAAACTGATAGAACTTGCTCACTGTGGGTCTGCTGTCTGTTTACCACTCTGGCCCAGACTGAAGTATCTCATATAATATCTCAGGTTTAAGGTAGTATTTTGTCTAATCGTTAATGACCAACAGATTCATGTGCAGAGATGATTACCTCCAACAAGGAGGTTGTGTTTTCAGCTGTGTCTGTTTGTTGGTTTGTCAACAGGATTACAGAAAAAACTACACTGAAAACTAATTTTCGATGAAACTCAGAGGGAAGTTGGGTCTCGGCCCAGAATAGACCCGATTATTCTGGTTGTTACTCATTCCTTTAAGTCAGATTCCATTTCATCAATAATCAACAACTTATGCCAGCTTTGCTCCCATCTTAAGCGTCATGCTGAAAATCTTGTTGAGATCTTTGGTTCTGCCTTTTAATTTGGCTGTCAGGTAAAAGCAGCAGTGAAGACCGATTTCTTTCAGCTTTGGCCCGTCGCCAGAATGAAACAATTCCTCTCATTCAGTGACCCAGTCACTCTACTCTGGCTGCCAGTACACTTTATGCTCAAAACGCTTAGATTTTAAGGTTGCACTGTTTGATTTTAAGGCCCTTAATTGACCTCTTATGCCCTAACACCATATCCAGTTGAGTTGACCGAGCTTTTGCAGTAATGGCCCTCCAACTGTGTAAGAGCCTGCCCCTGTCGATCAGATCTGCCCCAACTATGGACTCGTTCAAGTCCTAGCCCAAATCACACTTTTACATACTAGCGTTTGATCCTATTTACTAGGTTTGTGTTTTTCTATGCTGTGTCCTCTCTGTTTTTTTTCCTTTTATGTTAATGCAGTTTTGGCATTGTGCAGCAGTTTGTATGTGTTTTATAATTAAACATAAAAGTATTAATGTTGGGATGGATCCAGATAAAGGAATGGATTTTTTTCACTTACTTTTCGACATTTTTGCTAATTTCTCAAGGACAAATGAATGAAAATAATCAGGTGTGTGTCTGGCTGATATCTATGAGTATAATCTAATGCAAATAAATCAAAAAATCTAAATATAGTGGATTTAGATATGCTATTATACTATATTGGCTCTATGTTGGCCCTCAGCAGAGGTATGCGCTCTAATGAGTGCCATTCTAGTCATCAAACACTGGATAGTAAACATGGCAAACATTACAGCTGTTGACATGAGCATGTTAGCGTTGTCATTGTGAGCTTGTTAGCAAGCTGTCGTTAGCACTTAGCTCGGCTCTACCACAGTACAGCGTCACAGAGCCGCTAGCATGGCTGCAGGCTATTGGTCTTGTTTATATTTAGAGTCATAACCAGTAGTGATGGTGCAGGAACACATACAGAGAAGTAAGGAGGAGGCGAGAAAGATATTTGCGCAGTTTGAAGAGACCATCCATCACTGATCAGCTCATAACAAAGAACCACTGCAGCAGTACAAACTTTATTGCAAAAAGACATATGGAGGAAAGAAGATGTGTCTGTTCGAATGTAAAATCGTGAGAACACGGTGTGAGTGCGTGTGATTGAGACCATGTGCACAGTAACACATACAGCGGTATGTGTGTGTTTTTTTTTCTCTTAGCAATGTACAGAGCAGCAGTCAGGGTCCCACAGGCAATAAAATCTATATTTCAAGAGCTGCAGAGATGCTGTAGACTTCTGCCTGCTGCTTTGAAGACCGACACTAGAGGGTAGGGATGGAGGGTGGGGATGAGGGTGGATGGGGTTGGAAGAAGAGGCCAACGACTGGAGGGATAGAGATGGATTGGGGGGCATGCGACACATTTAATGAACAGAACAGGGATGGCAAAGAAGGGGGGGAAAGAAATCACAACTTATCATAATCACCAGATGCACACAGTGAGAACAAGTGCTGGTGAAGCAATCCTGCCAGATCCTTCACTGGAAAAAGACACTCCGCATGAGAGCTGGCCTCAAACAGTGCTGCTCAGCAAATTACAGAAGAGATTGGATGGAAATTATGACTCACTTATCTCCTGTCCCTTCGTTGTCATTGTCTACAAATACCCCCACGACACACTTTGTGCATTTGAGAGGGCCATAGATTACACACAGGGTTTACTTACAAAAGATGATTTCCCATCTATGCACAACTAGACATAGGTAAGATAGATCTATCTTATGAGAAGATATAGATGGACAGAAAAGAACCCCTTGACTTTAAGATGTCTGACTTTCAAAGTTTCACCGCATGACTCACTCCGGCCTGCACAAATAATCAAATAAAAGCTTAATGAGTCATGAGAATAAACAAAAAAATAGAATTAATGTACGCTTTGATGTACTACTATGATAGCTACTTCCTTCCATTTATGGTTAGCCTAATGCCTTAGTCATTAAATGATACTCCCGCCAGTAAGACTTTTTCTCCATGCTCTGTAGCCACAGAGTTTTTATCATCATCGGGAATGGAAATTGTACTTTAGACAATTTAGAACCCACTGAAGTGTTTAAAATGTGGTAAGAAGCCAACCACCAGCTTTAGTCATCACCATTTCAAGGGCCTATGTTACCTGCCAGACCAATAATATTGTTTTAAATTACTACCATTCATTATTCTTATGTTTTTAAAATATATTTTTACCTGAGAATGTTTAAAATGAAGTGATCATAACTCAGCTAACAGGTATGATCGAACTGATACTTGAAACCCTCTGTTTTCTCCTTAAAATGAAGGTACTTACTGTATTTAGTTTCTTACCATGGTAGAAGTAGTGATAACGGTTTTGTGAACTCAATGTTAGAATATGGATGTTGCCTTTAACATGGGTTCATACCACTTTTCTCCACAGGAGCCGGCAGAATCGACAAAACAACATTTCCTCATGCTACTTAAATTCACTCTCTGGTTACCTGTGTATAACCTGCACTAAATCACACAGTCAGAAACACTTAATAGAGAATTGTCACGCCAGATAATACATTAATCTTTATGTGAAAACTTGTTGGACAGGAAGTTGTGTGTACATAGTCTCCAACCCACACAAGCTTTTTATTTTGTGGTTTCGCTTAATTCCAGATTGTGTTATCTCTTGTGTCAAAGCACTTAATAACACCGTATGAATGAATAACTTTCCTGATGGGTAACAGGCAGAAACAGTGGCTAGTAGAGTTAACTATGCTGGTGTACAGCTCACAGGGGGCTTGTGTGTGTGTGTGTAATCTGATGTGTGAGGGAGGCTCAGATGATCTCCCCACCGACAGAGAGACTATTTGAAACATGCAAATGCAGTGTATTTCTATGCCTGGTAGATAACCCAATGGGACACAGGGTTAATACAGAAACGAATAATAAGAGCTATTCATGCATTTGTATGATTTATCCTGGTGGTACCATGAGAGCAGAATGACACCCTTGAATTTTCAATATCCATTTGGTCATTTCTGCGCTATTATCACTGGAGGGAAATTCTGTCTTGCTAAAGAACGGGGAATTATTCTGACTGCTTTCAGAAAGGACCTGATCTCTGATATCCAATCAGTGAAGCAGCCATTGAACTCAAGAACCTGCATATGGATTAGAAAGGGGGGGGGGACAGATTCTGGCATGACGCGAGCTTCCACATATCACCAGAGATTTTAATGTGTCTGAACACTTGGTGGGAATCGGCCATGGGAGTGTTTGTGCTTGTCTGTGCAGATTCCCACAGTTTCTGCATGTGCGTGGGTGCATGCATGCGTGTGTGTGTGTGTGTGTGTGTGTGTGTGTGTGTGTGTGTGTGCGCAGGCATGCATTAACTCATTGCAGAGTGGATGGTTATGCTCTCAAACAGCACCGTCTGGTTGCATAGCAACAAACTCTCCTCCATCCCCTCCTTTGCTACTTCTTCCTTTTCTTCTTCTTTTCCCTCTTCTTCTCCTCTTCTTAGTGAGTGTTTTGAACTTGCAGTGTAACCTGAAAACATTCCCAACGCTGTCACACACTGAAACTCAGAGTGCGCTGCCGCCTTTGCTTTAACCGCGCGGCAGCAGGTGTGCGTTTGTGTGTCTCGGCGTGTGTTTGTGTGTGCTACGTATGCCTGTTATCTATGGATTCCACAGAGCTGAGGACATGAAAGAAGGATAGAGCGGAAGGAATCCTCCTCCCAGCTCTGCAGTATCGCCAACAGAGAGGACGGGGGAACTGGAATCAAGCCTGCAGTTCAGCTTTATACTGTGGCTGAATATTGATGTTTTGACTCTGAATATCAGAGAGGGCTTTAAAGTCTGCCCTGCTCTCATACAGTAGCTTACGTTCTTCATCTCCCACTTTCTTTCTCTTCTTTCATCCTCTCTCCCTCCCTCCTTTCTCTCTCTCTCTCTCTCTCTCCCTCTTGCACACACGCGCGCACACACACACTCTGCTTCCACAGCAAAGTGGGAATTCTGCGTGTCTTGACAATCACATTACCCCCTCCCACCCCTCCTTCATCCGCCCCTCTCTCTCTCCCAATCTTTCCTGTGGCCTAGATAGAGAAATATGCATAACTTCTTCATTTTACCCCTGCAGCTAAAGTAGTCCACTTTATAATTCACAGTGCTAACAGATGCAGCAAAACTGAGCTTTATCATCCACTCGACTGCTGTAATATCGGGATAACATGCCGCTCCTGATGTATTGACGTGCGGGAGACATGCAGCTAAGAGGCATCATCTCCGCATTGAGCAGTAATCATGGCATGGGACACAACTGAGTCTTATCTCGGGTGTAATTGTGTGTTCACAGAGCCGACGTGAGGGTGGGTTATGCTCCCCTGCTCGGCTGTGGCGGCGCGTGTGCAGTTCTTTACGCATTCGACAATATGAGAAGATTGGATTCGGATAAACACGATTGTAATGCGGTATCTTACTGCGCAGCCAGCAAGTCAGCGCGCTATGACCCAGTAATCCAAACATTAATAAAAAGTTAAATCCTGCCAGAGGATGGCAAAACAAAGCAGGATCGGTGAAATGCTAATGCTGTCAGCAACTTCGCTCTGCACAAGGGCAGGCACTCCGCATAAGAAAGACACTTCACAACATCCTTAATAAAAAGACTGCTGTTGTTTTAATGACTCAGCATACTGCTGGCTGTATGTATAATGTGTTTGTGATATCTGGCCTTACTCACCAGGGGGAACATACGGACACAATAATGTCTGTTTCCCCCTAAAAGTACAGGAACTTTGAGGGTGGGGCTTGCAGTGCTGAACATGTCTGATTGGTATGTTCAGCAAAACCAGGTTGTTTTTTGGTTCACTGTGCTTCAACGCATCAGTGTGCAGTTTCAGTAGAAGACATACAACAAGTTGGCCGGCTGCCAAATGACAAATATGCCCAATCTTTGTGGGTCTTTATACTGTGTTGGAAATGCAGATAGCAAAGGGCTGAGGGAACTTTAAAAGTAGACCCTGGGATTAAAAGTTCTGGGTACTGTGGGTGGTAATGCAGCTTATGAAAAGCTGATTTCTTTAGATCTTTATATATTTGGTCTGTTTTGGTCAAATCTGCACAATTACAAACCATCCATGGCTTCGAAAAACAAAATTCCTATGGACCTACCGAGACATAAATTTGTTTAGGACATTTTCTTTGTGAGGTGAGTCTAAACAAACATGATGCCAGTTGCCATGAATTTAGCAACAAATGGTTCGCAGTTTATCTTTTCCACAAGTAACAACTGCTTTTCATTCCAATTAGGAGAATGAGAATCAGTCCACATGGCACTTTCAATTACCTTTGTTAGCATGTGGAAGTGTTGGCTCCTAGATGCTGACAAACCAGATCACATCTCCACAAACTGCATCACAGTTTGATTGAAAGAGGGAGGTGAGCTGTGCCATCCTCGCCAGGTTAATGACGCCCTTCACAACCCTGTAGAGATGGAGCTTTATGAGATGAAGCAGCTGTCTGCAGCGATTTCAGTGTGTTTGGTCAAATCTGGCTCATGTAGCCAGGGTGCAGCCATCATTAGCATGAACACGCATCATTTGCTGTCAGTCACTTCGTGCTGTTGAGGGAATGTGTGGGGAAAAAAAGGAGGATCGTGGAAAGAGAAGGCGGCAAGGATGATGTAACAAGAGGAGGAGGACAGGTCACTCCGGCATCCTAACTTCCCTTAAACGTTCTTGACCCGGCTGACAGGAGAGGTTGTCTCTCTGTGTCCTCTCTCTCTGTCCAGAGCCACTCCTCGCTGTCACCAGAGCCTCCTTGCGAGCAACCTGCACTGAAATTACAAGACAGTTTTGGTGCCGGAGTGTTTTTGTGCTGCACTTTGCAGAGATCAATTGTCAAACGCTCCCCGACATTATGGCTTGACTATCTGGAGGCAGCCGCCTTTCATTCGCCTGTCAAACTACTCGTCCTCTGGGCTCCTAATGCCTCTTACCCAGGTTGTTTATTTATTTTCATACTTTAATACTGCTTTATATAAAGGTCCATGTAATAAGCGTAACTTATTGGTAACAAGGCCCTTACATGTTCTAAAATGATTTGGGTATGGTATTGTTTTACTCCAGTATGCAAATAAATGATAAGCCACATACCTTTGTTCACATTCATGTTACACTGATCTGATATTCTATGGAAAATAGAATCTAAATTAGAAGATATGAAAAGATATGAAAGATGAAAGCAAGTGAATAAGGAATGGAGGGTAGATGTTGATGACAGATTTTTGATGACAGGTATTAAGTGTACTGAGTGCAGCGCTGGTGTCTCGCCTACGGCACAGCAAGAACTGCCCGGGTTGTTGCTGCCAGAAATGCAAACCGTCTCATTTCCTGTGATGACGACACCAGGTCAGTTCTGCCTTGAAAAGTCTCTCAATGGGGCAGCTAGTGTCAGGAAGGCTTATTATATCTGTGGATATTGAGCAGTGCTTGGTTCCCATTGTGTATGTGTGTAGAATGATTCATATTCATCTATTGCTGTCCATTCCAGACACAGTGATAATGCCTTCTGAATTAAAGAAGAAGACCAGAATTGATGTTCAGGCATCAGTAAAATCAATCAATTATCAAAGAATGTTTTACCGGTACATAAAGGCCTTACATGCATCATGTGTCTGTGAAGTTCATCTTTTAAAATCAAAACAATGGAATTTTTCCTATTTATTATGTTTTAAAGGTGCAGTATGTTAGAAGCGGCCAACAAATTTATACTCAAAACAAATAGAGGTCAGCATATGAAAGTACTCACTAGCTGCTGGCACTGGCAGCTGTTGTTAGCTAGTTAGCTCAGCTAGCAGTCCGGACTGGTAGCTTGGAGCACCACAGAAGTGCAGGTGTTTACACCTGCTAGTACAGGATATCTGGACTGGAACAGGTCAAGGCCAGCTGGTTAGCATGCTAAACATGGTTTGCAACATCACCATCTGTCAGTAATGGTAGTTACTTTTTGGATATTTCCAACAGAAACGTTTACATATTGCACTTTGAACATCTGAACAGATATTATACGGTATGTATGTTTCTATAGAGAGTGTATGTTCAGGCTGTATACAAACTGATAATATTGATTGATTTTCATATTCAACCAGGAAGGCACTTGAAAAGACTTGCCAAGGAGATTTTATGATAAACAGTTTTATCTTTTCCGCTGTGCATAACAGCAATTTGATTACAGACAAGATGAGAACTTGAAAATCCGCCACTCAACTGGTAATGGGTTAATTACCCGGCCTGTATTGATTCTTACAGCCCTGTTGCTACTTGTCCTGCTCTGATGTGTGTGCCTGTGTGTTATGCATAAATCTGATCAGGCCTTAATGATTTAACAGTTAATCCAATTGTTTCCATTCAGCATATATGCATTAATCCCCGATTTTTAGATTGACAGAAAATCTCAACCCTGGGGGGGCTATATAATGACTGTGTTTGTAAGAGTCTGTCAGACAGCCTGTGTATTACGTGCTTCTGGATGTTTCTGTGTGTGTGTGTGTGTGTGTGTGTGTGTGTGTGTGTGTGTGTGTGTGTGTGTGTGTGCTGGGTAAGGGTTCATAGCATTTGCAGCTGTTAGACAAAAGAATTCAGGACTGGTCGGCGGACAGTGGGATGAATGTGGCGGTGAATTAGTATCCATTACTGTGGAAAGCACAGAACTCTGCACACATGAGACAAATGTGCGCGAGTGTCTGTGCGTGCATGAAACAGGTTATGTCGCACACTTCTAATGTGCGGGCAATTTTTCCAAAGTGAGGACATTTTTCGTCTGCTTTAGGGCTGAGTGTGCAGAAGTCTGCACCTATGTATATTTGTCTTGGCATCAGGTCCCCGCACCTGTTCCATTCAACACGTGAGCAACGGAGCTGCAGGGATGACGAGACAAAATACACATAGAAAGACAGACAGGTTTTATATTCACCTCAACGCACCCACAACATGACTCCCCATTTTTCTCTGCCTTCCTCTTTATTTCCCTCTCGCATTGTGCCTCAGCCTCGAAATGATTACTGCACGCCGTGTAAGTTTCATACGGCAGCTGGTTGTCTGCTTCAGACACATCTTCTATGTATGTCAGCAAACATATGTTCATGCATGTGTGTCAGAGCAGCAAAGTATGACACATAGAGAGTGACAGGAATTAATCGGCGGCCAGCTTGATTGTAAACAGACACGTATTAAATTTCAATTTGTGTGCTTTAGTAATCAGTGTTTTTTTAATGGGACGAATAATGCTGAAGTTCAAGTGCTGCAATATGTAAATGACTATAATCTCAATAAAGTGGCTAATCTCGTTCATTTATGTTACGAACAACAGCACGAAATCCCATCAAAGTCCCCATTTTCTGGGTTTATATGGAGGGATACGCTGACCCATATTGCAAGGGAGTGGTGCATGATAACAGGAGGGAGCAGGCGTTCTCTCTCTCTCTCTCTCTCTCTCTCTCTCTGTCTCTCACACACACACACACACACACACACACACACACACACACACACACACACACACACACTCACACTGTTATCTTCGCTCTACTGTGTGCCGTCATTTCAGACCAAAGAGAATGTTCTGTTCCGTGCTTGTTGTTTTCTCCTGCCTTTAAACCATTTCTCCCTTCACTCCATCTTCTCCTCTCATGCACACCTGTCTTCCTTGCATCGCTCCTCCCCCTCATCACGTTTAAGAGTTTGTCAAAGACAGGATTTCAAAATGTTTCTAAAGTTCTACTAACTCAACAACTCAAAAAATTGAGCATTTTTAGGGCGAGTCCTGGGACTATATTGGTTACTGACCATTGTATTTGTATTATTTGACAAGTTTAACATCAATAAAATGTTGTCTTCTTTAATAAATTTAGTGTAATTGGTGAAATTGGTCGAAGCAGCGTGTTCAAACAGCGGCTTAATGTTGGCTGATATGACGCACGTTAGACATGGGAGCAGACATGCTGGTGGTGCGAGACGCAGGGCAGACAGGGCGCAAAAACAAAAAGTGAGCTCGAACAACCAAGCTAAATCCAACAAAAGGCAGACAATAAAAGACTGGCAACAACAACAAACAAAAAAAGAATACATTCATAAACTGAAAAAAGTACAAACCAGGAGGACACAAAGATCACAGACTGCAACGCAGGTAAAGCGCAAGGACATTTAAATGCAGGAGTCAGATGATGACTAAAACAGACAAAGTGTCGACAGGTGAAGGAACACTTATGGACTAAATGCACAAGGTTTTATTTACAGGGATTCCAGGTGAACAGGAAAGAATATATAACAAACTTGACAAACAGGGACAAAACCTTCAAAACTAAACAGGAGACAACTAAACTGAAACCCCAAACACTGACAGCTGGTCGAAAACTGATTTTCAGGGAAACAAAAAAAGTATTACTTTTTGAGGCTGATTTACACAAAGGCATGGATTACAGTACATAGAATTTGTTGTAACCGTTTCACCAAGTTTTTTTTTTTTTTTTTTTTTTTTTCAGTTTATCCTCATTCAAGGATATGTTGGTTACTAGTTAAGTGGTTATACTGCCACAAACAAACAATGTATTCATTAACATCAGCTGCTGCCATTGGCAGGTACATTTTTTAATTACAGTGAATCACATGGAGATCAGAGAGTGTGTGATCCATTCTGCCTGTCGTTCTGGCTTCTTCTTCGTGTTTGGAGTAGTCGGTCCCTCAGGAAACTCTCAATATGTCCTGGGTACATTCACATCATGTACATCATGTGTACTAAGCATGTTGGCACCAGGTCTGAGCATGCTCATAATGTATGCTCTGTTTACTTTCTTGCTCACATGACCTCATCCCCTCCATGTGTCACATGTTATCTGTTATCTGAGTGCGAGTGACTGTGTATTCTGCATCCAGATGTTACTTTTAAACATGACTTGGGCCCTCTCTCACCCTCTCAAACTGCAGAGCATTCATAAAAATGTATGACATGACACAAAATTAAACACATTAAATTGAATCAGAGAAATAATAATAGGTCTGTTGTATTATAAAATCGACGATGGCAGGAATTCCATACCCATTTCTCCACACAGCTTGATATGTTTCTTTCACTCACGACTTCTAGAGTGCAGTTTTTCCTCAGAGCGAGGACTGTGGATTTTGTCCCTAATCTTTTACAGTGTAAAAGAATTATGGTATGATAGGTGTAAACAAACTCTACAAGGTTTCATCCATACTTGATTTGCTTTTCTTGAGGGGATTTTTTGGGGCAATGCGTGCCCCTGCAGAGTAAGAGAGTGTAAAGGAAGGAAAGAAAAAGGACATAAACTGAACCCAGAAGCGAAGAAACAGATGTTCCTTCGTTATTTGTACCCTCTCCACTTAACGCATGAACTCTCTGTAGGGCTGCAGGAAAGTATAAAGAGGGCATGGCGCTTTTCTCTCTCTTGCGCACACAGACATATCCTCATCATCCTCCACATCTTTTGACTCTTAACCATGAGAGGACAACATCCGGGCTGTCCTCTGCCCTGGCTTATACTTTGTCCCATCAGATGAGGCCCTCGACGCTCCAATTAAGAAGTATTTTACATCTTAAAAAAATCTTTTGAACCCAAAGACGGTTCATTACCTCAGCTGACCGAGTATCCTGATAATACGGATGGGATCCGTGGTCGTGCAAGAGGAGATAAGGAGTGTGTGTGTGTTTTTTTCTTCAGTTAAATTTATGGAGGACGAGATTGACAGCGTGAGAAAGAGTCACAGATTCACAAATCCCCAACTGTGACAGCCTCTCCGAAGGGATTTTTTTGCCAGAGAATTGAGTCTAAGAACTCCCAAACCTGAACAAAATGAGAGAAGGAAGCAGATTATTGGGACTATAGTGACAGATGCGTTTTCCTTTTTCCCTCCTGAGAATAGGACCGTGCTATTACAACTTAAGAACACTGTATATGACTGAGAATACATTGAATATATGCATACCAAATGGTTTCTGTGGATTGTTCTGTTTGAAATGTCCATCTTTACACATGAACATATACATTTACTTTGCCCTGTATTGTTAATCTTGTTCAGAGAAGTTTAATCCTTCGGAGAGATCAATTTATGCGATGTGGAAATAAATCTGAACATAATATTTGAAAAGATGGCACGGGAGACTTACAGCTTCTCCCCAAATCACTTTACAGCCCGTCTGTTTAAATGAATAGCCCTCTCTTTTCTTACCCTCTCCTGCCAGGACGACCATGTTGTGGCATTGAATGTGATTGTTGCTGGTTTATGGCGTAAGTGCACTTCGGGGAGCAGAGATTTGACATGCAAATGCAAAATCGGTTCGGCCACACAGTTTAGGCCATGATGTTCTCTGCGCCAGCTGGTCATTTCTAAGCATTGGCAAGGTTGCTGAGACGTGGCTACTGACTTGTGCTGACATGTGGTGTGAAGCGCTGTGATTTGATTCCTTCAGTCAGGGATTGACAGCCCTGTACATCATATCAAATCAGATACAGAGTGGTGAAGGGTTGAGCAATCATTAAGGTTTACATGCTTTAATGTTAAGCAAAAACACCATTTTTTTCATTCTGTCCATTGCTGCAGCACCTCTATTCAACCTCTGTGTGCATGCTCTGTTTTAGGTGCCTGTCTCTTTAAGACCTCCAACTCGAAAAGCCCAGTCTGGTCTGATTGGTCAGCTCTCACACACACGAGTAGGCAATGCCCACTGTGTTTTCACATCAACTCTGCACTTATTTTTTGGTGTCTAACAAACCAACACTTTTAATTGTATTGCATTAACCCGGCAACATCAAAATTTATCTTACAACCTGTAGGAGCTTCTGTGAGAAATTAAATAAATTAGAATCTGTTTCCGACTTAGTGCTGCCCTGCTGTGCAGAGATGGCCTCCAGGATTACCGTTTATCACGAGAAACAAAAGTATTTATGTTCAAACTATGAATCTGGGCCACCAGGAGTGCCGGCCGAATGTTTTGCTAATGCATTTTAACAGTTTGAAATTTGCTGCTGACAAATGACACTTACGTAAGGGAGGGCAGGCTTATGTAATCACTGTCACAGACAGCAGGAAGAACAAAGAACAGATTTCCTGGTCTCCTGTGTTTGGTCCTAATCTGGCTCCTGATGGTTAAATACAGAAGAGTAATGTCACAGAGCTGCTATGTATAGGACCAGTGATACAACAACAGCTAAAACATGTCGCCGCTACGCTTAAAAATCTAGGTATCACACAGAATTACCACACACTTTCTAATAGGATCATTGGTTCTATTCTGATCCAGATGAGCCTTGCACAAGTCTGTGTCACAGTTTGTGCTAAAGCCAGTCCTAAACACACAATGTATGGCTCAATTATATTTGTATTACACGATTATAGTTTAAAAGCGAATATAAATGCACTTGCAGCATTTAGAGGATTTTGTTTTTCTTCTGTGGTCTTGCACCAGTAAGGCTTACTGGACTGTTAAGGTGGGGGGGGGGGCTCCTCCAACCAGGGGACTGATCAATTCATCAATAATCCATATCCAGAACTGACCTCTCCTTGTGACCCTGGCACGTGCATGTACAACATACAACAGGAAACAGAAACTTGGTGTCAACATCTGCTATATTTGTCAGCTAAATTTTAAAGCCTGAACGGTTGGAAACAGCAGTCAAGGGCTTCACTTCACTTTTGGAAAGCTGAGCGAGTGTTTTAATTGCAGGCAATTTATCACTGGACTGCAAAAATCATGACACTGGGCCCCTATTTTGAATAACAGCATTTTGATTGAGCTGATTCAGTGGGTTGAATGTAAAACTATATCATTTAAATGTATGAAACAGTGCAGAGCTTGGCTAACAAATGATGACACGACCATCACAGTGCATTACTGTCACTTTATCTCCAGTGTTCTTGGTGCCTCTGTGCTTAATCTCCATTCTGAAGAACAGTAATCCTTTTAGAAATATGTACAAAAGCAGATCGAGTTTGATGAGCTTGTCTGGAGAAAATCCACTTGGACAAATGGAAAGAGAAAGTTAATAGTAGTTATTGATGGTTTGAGGATTCTGTGAACAAAACTGCATTTTGGAAGATGTGCTTATGAGAAGATCAATGATACTCTTGCGTTTGCACAATTTATATGACATTAATGCCAGCAGCTAGTGAGTATTTAAGCAAATGATGAATTGCAGACAGAAAAAGGTTACCACAATGTCTTTCAGCACTTATTAAGTCTTGCTGGAGCTTACTTGTTAGCAATGCTCACATTCTTGGACTCTATTTATGTTTTTTAACACAATCCTTGTAAAAAACAAAGTTAACACATTTGTTTTATTGAAGGAATAGTGAGAAGGTAGATATGACTCAGCTTAGCTTAGCAGAGAGGCTGGACACATCGGGAAACAGTTAGACTTTCTGTGTCCAAATGAATGAATTGATTACTGCACATTAAAGGCTCTGGTTGGCTGATTTCTTTACCTCTGGTCAGAGCCGCGCTGGCTGTTTGCCCCTGTCTTTGCGCTATAGTAAGCTAAGCTAACTTGCTGCAGCTACATATCTAGAGACATAACAGGGGTATCGGTCTCTTCATCAAACTCTCGGCAAGAAAAGAATTGAACGTAATTGCAAAATGTCTATCTATTCCTAGATATAAGATTCACTAATGCAACTATGAATTTTTTCATTGTACTGGAGATTCTAAAACTCTATATATTAGCCCTTTAAAATCAAAGCATTTCCAGTGAGGATTAGGTACTGATACTTATGTAGCTCTTTGTGTCTGCAACATTCACCACCTTATGGAAACTAGTGTGTTATAATGCACATGGTCACACACACACACACACACACACACACACACACACACACACACACATCCATTAAAGTGATTTAAGTAATCTAGGGAGTGATGTGTCAACGTAAGGTAAACGGTTTCTGAGAGATTTTACTGTACCGCTGGGCAGAGAGCTGCTTTACACACACACAATAAACCTCTCACCTTAATTACCCCAAGCCTTTAAAACTCTCTCTCTCTCTCTCTCTCTTTCTCTCTCTCTCTCTCTTTCTCTCTCCCTCTCACACACACACACACGCTTGCAATCACACCTACAGTGCACAGCCGCACACAAAGTGCATTTAAGTGTATGAAACCTGTTCACACGCCAACACACACCATTAGTTACACTTCATGTATTATTGACAGCCGAGTGACCGCATCTTTCCAGCTCTACTGTAAACGGCCCGAGGGTTCAATGACAGGTCGCCTAGAAACCCTAATCACCCACCTCTGCTCCTCGGGTGTGTGTGTGTGTGTGTTTGTCTTTAGCTGTCTTTGCATTTGCGTGTGTGTGTGAGAGAGAGAGAGAGAGAGAGAGAGAGAGAGAGAATAAGTGAGTGATTGATTTCATTTGACACTGTGTAAGAAACATAAATAAAAAGACTGCAGGCGGGGTGCCAGCACGGGGATAGCTGTCAGAACTCTGGCGACTCCAACGTCACTCCGCAAAATCCCTTAAATCCTGACTCACAATGCAAAACTTTCTAAGCTTCAATTTACTGCTGAGTCTCGGTGTGGTGTCACGCTGCTAATTCAATGAGTAGTCGCGGTAGTGATGGATGTGCCCACTTACTAACGTCCCTGCTCTAATGCTCGTTTTTCTAATGTCCCAACCAGGTTTCTGTGATGCTAGAGTTTTAGTGTTCGCATCACAAATCTCGAGATAACTATGGAAGCCGGCATTATATAGACGAGTTTGAGAAACTGTACTGAGAAAGATAAAGAAGAATCAACATGCTAGTATCAATTAAGAATGAGTAGTCTGCATAATGAATAAAACTATCTGGTCTGTTTTATAATCCTGTCGTTTGTTGCTTGAGAGATCCAGCAGTGCAGAATAGATGAATGATCCATTTCAGAGTGGTGTTTTATAGGTATAGGTTTTTACTACACTCTGGGAAGTGATAGGCCTCCAAGACCAGGGGGAGAAACATGGAGCAAAAGATAGATGAATGTGATTCATGAGGAAGCTGCAGCCTGAAACATTCAAGACTGCTCTGATGCTGGCAAAGCTATCAAGATTCAGGTAGGCAATGGTTTATCAGAAAAACCACACGCAGCGTAAAGTATAAGGTCACTGATTAAATGCATGAGGCCTTAAAGGATAAATTCACACAAAAATTAAAATTCAGTCACTATCTGCTC
This sequence comes from Acanthopagrus latus, assembly GCF_904848185.1. Taxonomy (NCBI): domain Eukaryota; kingdom Metazoa; phylum Chordata; class Actinopteri; order Spariformes; family Sparidae; genus Acanthopagrus; species Acanthopagrus latus. The sequence goes on along the minus strand of NC_051061.1, from coordinate 9,037,570 downwards.
ACCCCCATGCTGATGGAAAGTCTGGTGAAGTTTGACAGCCCACAAAACATTTCTAGAGCTTCACAGCGAAACACCGTGGCAGCATTCTTCTTAACAGCTGAGGTAGCTGAGGACTTGTTTTGAATTGTAAAAGACAACACTTGTCTTTTTATTCAGTTGTTGGGGAGAATGCCACCAGGCTGGTTTGCTGTGTAGCTCCAAAAACGTTTTGTGGACTCCAAAACTTTACCCTACTTTCTTATCTTCATAGTGGAGAATAGCTGAGTTTAAACGCTGGGTTAAAAACATCCCATTTGAATCCAGCTGCCGGTCCAGCAGTGACCCCTCTACTGCTGGTTTAAAGCAACGATGCCCACCCCAAAATGTGTAACTTCTATTAAGACAATAATGGTAGATTGACAAACTATTATTATTGAAGTCAAAATAGATCAGATGCTACAGTGGTGACACGCTTAAATCAGCACAGATCATTTTTCTGCTCTCCCTCTCCAGCCACATGGTGTTACAGCAGGGTCCATGGGAAAGGCAGTAAGCATGCATCACTTTTCCGAATTCTGCTCAGCGGAGCTTATCACATCACAGTGTCACAGTAGTCGGGCATTTGAATGGCAGAGATTTGTTTTCCATTGTGGCCCCGTGCACAGTGACATGTTGTCTCCAGTCCGTCTTCCCCCATTGTGACAGGATGGGGCACTCATTTTGAACGTGCAGCAACACACACAGAAGATAAAGGGGAAAACACTCAGGGGGATTTACCTTTGAGTAGCTGTGTGTGCGTGAGGTGTGTTCAGACAAGGATTGTGCATTTTAGTGAATGAGTTGTGTGTGTGTGCAGGTGTGCTTGTGGACATGTGTGTGGGACTTAAAGAGCAGAAAAACACGCCGCTGACACTAAAGCTTGACTCACCCGATCTTTAAAGACTTTCTGCGGTATCAGTTGTTATTTTTGCTTCGTCTTAACGGTCTCTGTAGTGTCATTGAGTCACTGACTCGAATGTAAGGCTATGAGGGCTCATAGACCACAGCAGGAGATGAAGATTCAGCTCCCAGCAGCGGTGCTTTGAGTCTGGATGGGGGTTCTATTGAACTCAGCTGCCAGAATACAACCGATGGTCTGAGAAAGGCACGCGATCACTTCCCTGACACTGCTCCAATCATTTCTACTGGTTGATCCGCCTGTGGTGTGGTAGGGTGGGAGAGAGCTCCTGAGGGAGAATACGGTGTCCTTGTTATCCTGTACAAGATGTAATAGGGTTATAATCACTCGTTTATTTCTCATAATGTCACAGCAGAATCTCATCAGGGCTGTACCGCGGAGGACGCTACATATGAAGGACGAATCCATCCTTCATATGTAGACACAATTCCTCTAGGAGAGTGTTTAATGGTTTTTAAACTGGCAAAAGACAAGTTTAAATGTATCCTTTAGAAGAAAATGTCAATTGCACATCATAACGGCTATAGTATAATGACGCCATCTGCATTTAGATTGGTTCCTTTTAAACCACGCTTTCACTATTCAGTTTCGTCTGCCAATGAGCACAAATTCTCCAGGGAGAATGAAGGCTGACTAGTGATGCAGCTCGCCTGGCAGCCTGGCACCATTTCTATGTGCTTACACATCTCCATTATGGGCTAAATGAATGAAAACACTCACTTTTCCATATGTATTGTTACCTAACCAAGGAATAGTCTGACACACATCCATTTTACTGTAGAGACACAACATGTACAGTAATTTCTAGGCTTTGTTTTTTTGTGCAGATTAAACAAACAAGATAAAGATTAATATGTGCACTTTAGTAGCACTGTTAGAAGATGTTATCACCGTGCACAGAGCTAGATGGGCCTTGTCCCCCTGTTTCCAGGCTTTAAATTAAGCTAAGATAATCAGGTGGTGGCTGTCTTCTCATTTAAATGAGTGCTCTTCAGTTCAACGGGAAACAAGTCTTAATCCTGAACGTCTCTGCTCCATCGTGCCCTTCATCTGTCCCCTGACCCTTTGAGCAGCCCAGTCACCAGAATAAAATGTTGGCAGTAAGGTTCCAGGAATACGTTCACATTTTGTACGTGTCATAGACTGCGTACCATAATGACATAACCAGAAAAATGTGTCAAATCACGTCCACGACATGTTTGAAAAGTGTGGTGTGGGAGTTATAGGCAAGAAGGCTGCCAAGCCAGTGACTGCAGTTCAAGACTGTGTTTATTATTGTGAGATTTGATGGTGAGTATGACACCAGTGGATATTATTAAGGAGACCTCAAAACATGATCTTTTCCCAAAACCATCACCAGGTGTTATTTGTGCCTAAACCTAACCAGAGCATTAGCTTCATGTTCACAGAAAATACAATTGGAAATTGAACCCAAAGAAACATTAACCATGTGTGTGGTTTGCAGAAATGCACATTGTAGTCCATGACATTTCCCTGTTTTCCAATTTAGAGACATGTGACAGCAGCTTATCTGCTTCATACGTCTTTATTGATGCCACTGTTGTGAGCTTAATATTAATTGAAGTATACATACATGTATACACACGCACTTATGGCTGTAATGGAAAAGTACTGACTGCAACTCTAAAACAATTATTCATTTAACGACAGCGCCATGGCTTGCAATTAGCCAACCAATATCAGCAATGTAACAGATTTGATTAATTTAAAGCTTTATTGCACTAGCAGCATATTCTTTTGGGAAAACAAACCACCACCCAGATCTCATTTTTAGCACTTTAGTACTACCAGGCAGTGAGATGTAAGCCCGGATGTTTCACGTGAGCAAAAAGCAAATGAACATAATTCGTCAGAGGCAAGGCTGGCCGTGTGTTTTCAGTGCTGCTTTATTTCTCTCTCTCTCTCTCTCTCTCTCTCTCTCTCTCTCTCTCTCTCTCTCTCTCTCTCTCTCTCTCTCTCTGTTGGAGAAATACAATCTCGAGCTGTGCCCTGAATCACAATCGCCTTATTTAACAGAGAGCGTTTATTTGTTGGAGGAGAAATTGTGCTAACAGTTTGGTGCCAGGCAGAAAGAACACAAGCAATAAATTAAGAGCAAGCAATATATGAAAGCACCGTTTCTTGTTGCTCTCTTAATGGCACCGCTCACCCACGCACACACACATACACGCACACATGCACGCACACACACACAAACACACACACACGTCTTCACCTTTCAGTCTTTATTTAACGCTCTCTCCGAGACACACACACACCTTTCAGAGACCAGCGTTTACCCACAGTGTCATCTGCCTGAAGGAGTGTCTCTCCTGGTAATTGGACCTGACCATGAGTTGTCCTGCAGTCCTCACCTCCGTCTCTATAGCTGCTCGTGACAAGTATCCCGTTTCCCTCGTTCCTTTGCCATCTCGCACATTATATGACTCACACTGATCTGATGTCACGCTGGTTATTAGATTAAAATTCATTTTATTTCATCAGAGATATCTATTTAAGGATTGTTCCTACTGCTGTGTCTTTTAATAGAGGCAGCGCTTTGTTTCTTCCTGAAATACCTACAGGATCTGATTTGGGGTCAGTGGAGTTCTTTGTAATCCACAAAAAAAAAAAACAAGGCCAAAGTGGGTGGAGTTTGACTTGAATGCAAAAGAAAATCCAACAAAGTGAAATACACAGGAAGTAACTCACAAACTTCACTGTGGTCATTAGATTGTACAATCCTAACTCCACCCCTCTGGCTCTCCATAGTAGTTTTTAAACGAGTGCCAAGAACTGTCTCCTCTCAGTATCCCACCAAAGCCCGTCTGTAAACCCCTCCTTAACCCCCCCACCGCTCCTCTGACTCATCTTCTTTTAGCTGACTGCAAGTTATCCCACAGTCCCACTTCTGTCTCCACAGTCCTCCTGACATTTGGCACCCGTCTGTCTCTCCCCTCCTCTCCTCTCCCACCCTTCCTCCTCCTCCGCCTCCTCCATCCCTCTCTTGTGGATCAGTTGTCATGTCTTGCACTTGACACGTTCTCGTCTGCTCTTTCCACCATGTCTTGTTCTCTCCGCATAATCACTTCCTCCTCCTCAGCTCTCAATTACCGCTCTGCATTTGTGGCCAGCTCTTTCTACAGGTCCTGTACAGCAATGATGCAAGATAACAGTAAAGATGTTCTATGAGCCATGTGAGTTGAACTGTCATGAAAGCAGCCGAGTTCACTGTTCAAATCAAGAAGAAGAAAATGCAAACAACAAACAAAGCGCTTTAATTGATGGATTGCAGGTAACTAAATTGTAGTTTCCTCACAGATAAACTGTTAGTGAACATTTTTGTCCCACAGTGCACCGCAGACAACCGTGGTTTCTTGTGCATTGAGTGCACAGTTTACAATGAATGTTTAGAGTAAGAGGAGCATTCAAAAAACTAATTAAGAATTGAAGACATGACAACACACTTACATATTTATTCAGCACTACGCAGCTCAGGGAGGTGCTTCACTGTTTTGTAGTTTTGCACAATGACAAAAAAGACTTGAATGTTCAGTGTTGAATTTAACATAGCCCGGTATTACGTATATAGTCCACTACAATGTTGGGCCCTGAGTGCTTTTTTTCATAAAAAACATGGTTGGAAAAAAAAGAGGTTTGGAATTTAGTCATTTTGCTTTATTAGTATGATACTTACCAAGTTAAAAAAAAAAAAAAAAAATTATTTAATATTTAATTAATAAAAAAAAAACACCCTTTGAAAACAGCTCCAGGAAACCACTAACAACTATTCAGTATTAAATATTTGTCAAACACCTAGCTTTTGGTATATTAATTGTTAATGTCTTCTGTACTTAGAACAGTATGCTATGAACAAAACTGTAGAACAAGTTCTCTCTCTTGTAAAAACTTTTCCCCAGACTGTCTGGGCTTGTTTCCAGTTACCTTGATTGAAACCTTCTATGCTTGGGTGACCTCACACTGTATTACTCTGCCCATATTTCACCTGAGAGGAGGTCTAACCAACAAGATTAGAAACACCTGCGTGGCTGTGCAGAATAAATAAATATCACTGTATCATTACCCTTGTTAGTGTAGCGAGAATATCTGCCGAGTGACTGTTTAACTATGTTAGCTGAGGGGGAACTTTCTCTGTAAGAAGTATTTTAGATACCAGGTGACGTGTACCTTCAGCAAGGGTTGATTTCTGGTGTAGTTTTATAAGTCTTCTGGTCGCAGTCAGTCAAAGTGGCAGTTGGCCAATTTGCTGCGACCATGATCAGCTCAGACAAACTGAATTCCAAACTCGCCATTTTCCTCCAGACCGTCTCCTTTTTTCGGCTCTTTTGTCTTTTTGCGCTCAAATGACATGAGCTGACCACTTGAGAGGACTCAAACAGATGCCTTTTCAGTTTCATCCACAAGCATCTTTACCACATCTGCCTTACTTTGACTCCCTTTACCATCGGCTTTGTCAGAATTGATGTCACCTCTCCATGTAAAATGCAACTGAATGGCAGGATTCACCACATATACCATGAAAACTGGTATTTGTTTCATAAAAAGTTCATCAAATGTCTTCTTTGCCTATGAAAAATGCCATTGTTACCTTTACATGTTATATTTGTCATTGTTAATAGAGATATAATTGGAATTTTGCTTGAAAATCTGAAGAAATCTGTAACAATTGTGCCAAAATGTGGATTTATGTATATCTTCATGAAAATAAATACATTATAAACATGTTTTTGCTTTCGCTTAACTTTATTTAAAGTATCATGAGTAAATTAATTTGAGCTGTCGATATTTCCACACCTCTTAACATCATGCAATTGGTAATATGTACGTTGCTGTCCATGTTTAGCACTCATGTGGAACAGAGCTGAACGTGCTACTCACACTTAAGAAAAATCCCTCTTCTTCTGGTAAATGGCCCCGGCTGAAATTATTTATCGAGTATGATTTAACTCCTGCTGTCCTGAGGGAGACTTTTAATGCCATCTGGATTGACGTCTGCTGGTTCTGCAGAATTAGCGACTGACGCACCAATTGGATTACAAGGCCTGCGTAACCAGCAGCGGGGTAGGCCAGCATCGCTCTCTGCAGATTAGATTAGATGATTAACGATCATTGTGGAAAGAATACTGAACAGCGCAGCAAACAACGGAATATGCAAAGAGACAGATGGAATATACACTCTGTTGCACATTTATGTGATACGCCTTGCAAAAAATGAATACAGCCTAATAGGGCAGGGTTATCAATAACTGTTTGTGGTGTGGACAGAATATCAGAACCACTTCTCTGTATTCAGCAGCTCCACAAACGACAGCATCCGATTTAAGATGAGGTACAAAAAAAAAAAGAAGAAGAAAATGGCAAAATGGAAGTACATCCGAAAGAGTTCTTCTACATTGCGAAAAATGTTAAATTATCAACTTCCTCTGGGCAGTACCAGTTCAGACTTCAGGCCGCGGTGTCATTTACTTGACCGTGTCATTTGCCCTTAGAGTCCATCCAAAGAAAATGTATAGCATCACAAGTCCAAGCTTAGAGCAGATTACATGGGTGGTCCCAGTCAGGAGCCCTGTAATCCTCCCCAGCGTTGGTTTAATTCAGAGCTGCAGCGTGTTCTCTGGCAGTCTGATCAGCTAAAGACTGTCGAATAGTCTCACCTCATCACTCCATATCAGAAGCATTTCCCCCTGAAGTCTGGAGAGCCGAACCGGCTGACGTCAGTGCATCGGGCTTCATTAAGTTCACCTCACTGCGTTGGCTTCTCCCCTCCCTCTCCCCTCCAGCGAGTCCTCTTTGCCTTCCCCCCTCCACCTCCACCCACTCCCAGCCTGTCTAGGAATCCCCTTTGATCTGTGGTATGACAGCAGCTGCACTGTGCAGCTTCCCAGTACGGTAGCCCATAAATCAACTGACAAGTGCTCTTTCTCGCTCACCACACACACACACAAACACACATCAGTTACAGATGACAAAGGAACACACAAAGTTTGTAGGGGGGGAGCGGCCAGTCGGTTAGTTTACAACTATAAGTGATGAGAACATAAATAACGGTAAGTGCATACAAAGTCAACACATGGATCGGCGTAATGTTGAAGAACAGTGGTGCCAGGGAGATTTAGCGCCTGTTTATTGCTCTCCATGTCTAGCTTAGGTTTGGTCTATCACTTCGAGGTGCAGGGGGCGGCCGTGGCTCAGCTGGCGGAGCCGGTCGCTGCTTTGAAGTTTCCTTCAGGTTGCTGAAGGTGCTGCTGTCAGGTTAAAAAGCGCCATATGAGTGCAGGCCATCCCAGAGTGAGCTGCAGAGAAGAGATACAGCAATTTGTTAGTTAGTGTGACAGAAACGATAAATTACCTCACCCTTCCTGCATCCTTTACACCTTCAGCACCACCACAGAACACGTCCATCCAGTTACTGCTGATTCCACGACCCATTGTTTATTTGTGTGAATAAATATTAAAGTAAGATGGAGACCTTCCCCGTCCGTCCTGGTTGCCTGTACAGCCATGGACACGATTTGTTTCAGGGAAACATCAGGGAAGCAAAGCGTTGTACTGCTGTAAAACGTCCTGTATGTTAGCTTCATATCGCTACTCTATGCATTGAGCGGTAATGGAAGTTGATGTCTTAAAAGTGTGCACGTGTGCTGTAGAAGCATCGCAAGCAGGAAATTTTAAACCTAATTTTGGGGCAATGTTGCTGAAAGTTTTTTTTTAGCAGTTTTTATCTCTCCTCATTCATTCTGAGAGGATTCCGGTGATGGTGGCCCTAAAAAAAAAACCTGCCCAGGGGTATCGCCAAGATGGCTGCTGAGTGGCAAGACTGGCGAAAAGGACTTACGTGGTGCTTAGCTACTAGCTAATTACATCTCACAAAATTAATGATCTATGGCTATAAATTAAAAACCCAGTTTTGCTTACATTTGTGAAAACAAGGGCCCATTATAAAAAATAAAAAAAAAGAATATAAAGTGGTTCATCTGCCTCTGTTATACTTTAAAAAGCTGCATATGAGAATTGAAATCTTTACAGGCGCAGCAACAACGGACATGAGGTTTAGGTAACGGTCAACTGACTTGTGAGATTGTCCACCCTCAGCATGTTCTCAACAGTTTTTTCATAGTTTATGAAAATTAATTGCAGAGTACTCCTGAACACAGCAGTCCAGAGTCCTGACATGTCCATTCGTCAGCTAGTTTTTCAGCAAGCACCGCACACCAATGAGAGGCAGCGTGCACGACTGACACAACTATTCCTGAAGGCAGCATATCAAAAGCTCAAGACAAAATCGTACCCAGAGATTACACAGGCCCAGCCATCTGTTCTTAGAAGCAGCGCTGTGGTTTGGTTGGCTGGATAGGAAGGTGATTATCACTGGGTGATGCGTGGGTCCACTGACCGAGCCCAGCCAACCTCAACCTCTGTGGGTCACGACCGTGTGTGAGTGTCTATGTGTCAGATCAGTCTTAGCAGGTTGTTCTCCTGTGTGGGGTCGCAATGCAGATTAAATCACACCACTGGGCTGTAATCCTTCTCTGATGAACATATGTTTTAATCCTACACCCACCAGACCACATATACCACACACACACACACACACACACAGGCTGTATATGCTGTGTGTGTGTGCCACATGGACAAAAACAAAAGAACAATGGCAAAGGAAAAAAAACAACATTTCTTCTCTAAATGATGGAGAAAGAGGGAAAGATATGAAGAGTGTGAGGTGCTACAGGGAGAGTGAGCGATGGGGGGATTAAGCACGAGAAGCTGCCAGGACAAAGACCTTTTGGCCTCACACAAGCACACGCACACACACTTACAGGCCAGGAAATGGATTAGTGAGTGGGGTTGTTTGGAGGCAGATCGGATAAAATGGTGATTCACCGTGTCTGTTCAGAGAGTTTTAGAGGGCTGCTCTTGTGTGTGTGTGTGCATGTGTGTGTGTGTGTCACTGTCTCATTAGTGGGTGCAGTCAAGCCAGCTCCATGGAGGCGATGCTGCCACAGACCTCGTTAGAAATCCTGTCCTCTAGCCTCATGATACACAATCTCTCGGACACAGGCGTGCACACACACGCAACAGCACATGAAAATACTGTGCGTCGTAACAGAGGGTAGTATTCGACTTTCACATCTAATAAGCCATATTTACAGGGCTTTTTAGGTCCTCCACGCACATCTGTTTGTGTGCGTGCGCGGTCTTTTCTGTGAACAGAGGCAGCAGATGATGCAACTAAGCTGAAAGTCGAGTGAAGACGGAGCAACCGAGGCAGAAAGATGATTGCAAATGAGACGGAGCATTTCCTGTTTCCCACAGCAGCTTCGAAAACTTTGAGCTCAGTATCGACTTTTTAATGATCATCTATTATGTGGTTGATCACATGAAGCTTACCGTAAGTCGCATTATAGTATCACATTTGTGCACGCAAACCAACAAAATGAAATGTGCGCCCGTTCAAGCGAGAAGAGAAATCAGATTGAACCAGACAAACAGGTTTTGGATTTGTTTGACATTTTAATCATAAAAGTTCCTTCTCTATGTGACTGAAGTTTTCAGCCCCTGTTTTCCTCAAATTAGGCCTGAAGTTGTCATAATTGTGAAGCTTTCAACAAAACCCATAAAGTGTTTATCTCTGTGTAGTGCAGTGACTGACTTGATGCAGTTGGCCACTCACTAGTATAACAGGATTTATAACTTTTTGAAAATAATTTTTATCATGCACTATTTTCATATTTTTTGACTAACAAACCGGAAAAAAAGTTCATGCGCCTTTGAGCCTGCGTTGCTGCACATTTCTGTACAAACCACGAATTGCTACATTATTGAACACATCATAGGGCTCCAGACTAAGTTACTGCACAGGTTGCACTGAAATTTAATCAAAAATGTGGGTTAATGGGTGCACCTCAGTGAAAAAGTTAGGTGCACACATAACACAATTATTTGATTATATGTCTTAACACACGTGTTAGTGATCGAAAACAGAAATTTTAAAGGTGAATAAAGGTACAGATAAATATTTGTCTTATCTAAATCACAGCAGATGCAACAAGAATATTGTAATAACCCAAATAGAAAATTAAAAAAGTGCTGATGTTTAAAGGTGCAATATGTTAGAATTGGCCACCTGTTGAATTCATACTTAAAACAAACAGGCGGCAGCAGAGTAACCGCTAACTGTTAACTTGAGCAGCTGTTAGCTAGTTAGCTCAGTTAGCCACACAGCTAGCGGTCTATTATGGGAGCTCAGAGGAGCTGGTCGGTGTCTGTGTATATACATTGCTAGCAGAGGAGATTTGGACTGGGACAGGACAGGGCTAATCGGTTAGCATACCAACTTCATCAGATATTTCTGTAATACACATACGCAGACGTCTTGACAACAAAAGTGTTACTTCTCTGTACGCTTTTAGATAATTGCAACCAAAAGTCTTACACATTGCACAGACTCAAATACAAAAAAAATAATAAAAATCAACCTCAAATATTACTGGGGCATTATGAATATACTACCTACTTAAGTTTGTTTAAAACATTTTCTTCAGGCTACATTAGCCAATAGGCACATACGGGCATTTTGCCTGTGCAGTCACTTAATAACCGGATGGTCACTAATTCATGATGCATTCATGGACTCATCACTCATGGTCTTATCAAAATCCGGTCTTATAAATGTTTATCGATGCACTTTAACACTCTGCTTTTTTTCTAAATACATCAATTATTCCCTCTTAGTAAAATGCAATTGAAAACGTTGGGGGAAAAAAATGCCTTATAGGGTTTTCCTTTGGTTCTAAGTAATGTTTAAAAGACTCAGAGTTGCTAACACTACCCATTATCTACTCATTCACATCTCAGTAAACATTGTTAGTAGAGGTTTGATGTAATTATTGTGGGAGATTTCCTAACCGTGAAAACAAATGATGAGATGATAGATTTAAGTGGGATCGAAAGGCAGCAGTTTAAACATCCTCTCTTTATATCAGGACAGCATTAGCCGGCTAATTCTCCTCGCTGTGAGTGTGAGACGTGAGGCGGGGAGCAGACAAATACACACTTTTACTGACTGGTAGCAGAGACTGGTCCAGATGGTGGGACAACACAGGGTATTAGTGGATCATGTGAGGGAGATGGTGGGTGGGTGGGGCCCCTCAGCGGGGGTGAGGGGGTTAAATCTCTCTGATTGGAATGCACAGCTGCAGAAGTGCGCACACACACAAACACGCACAAATGCGCACACATACCGTCACACAGCTGAGTATGCGAGGACAGCACAGAAGTTTCTGGAAGTGTAAAGAGCCGTGTGACTCAGCAGTGGTAGTCTGCTTCCTCCTGTCTGTCTGCCCGTCTCGTTTATCGCTCTGTCATTTCCATCTTTATTCTCTCTTTTCCCCCTCAGCCTCTGTCTTGCCATCCCACCTCTCTCAATGCACCTGTCTCCATTCGGGCTGTCGGCGTCTTATTTGCTGTCTTTGTCTCACTTTATGTCGATCACGCTCCGGGAGCTCATAATATGACAGACGGCGCAAACTCATCCCACAAGTGTTTCAGACACGCTCGATGGAGTGGAAAGTCGAGCAGAAACACAGAGTGATGGGTTTGAGGGACAGATGGTAAAGGTAAAAACCACCCAGGACACGTTATCTGAACATCTCAACTTGTTGTTTAATACTGTTCTCCCACCACTTTTGCCTAATACTGATCAGTATGACAAAAATGTGTGGTAAAGCAGTGGTGCCAAATATAGAAAAATGTCAAAATGAAGAGATATACATGTACAAGGTTGGGTTAGATTAATTTGAAATGTGGCCAGTTACTAAACACATAGCATTTTTTGTGATTAGTAATGTGATCGAATGCTCTGGATTACTATTGTTTAATGTGGCTAATTGGTTACCATGAGAAAAGTAATCTTTGACTTGGTAACTAAAATCTGATTTAATCGGGCTGATTATAAGCACTTATTTTTTATAATCTGTTCACATAATCTCAGTTATATGTAACCCATCGTTACCCAACCTTGCATATGCGCACGATGTGAACACACAAACAAAAGCACTTGTATCAAGTGATGCAATCAGATACAACAGGCCTGTGATAATAGTAAGCTGTAAAGTCGATCTTTTGTTGACACGAGATATTGAGTTGTGTGTTCTGTGTTAAATTAAGAGCCTGTACTTTAACGCGGTGCTGTGACCTGCATTACGTCGTGAGATGCCCTTGTAACGGAGGTGAAAGGTACCCTGGCACAGACACACTCAATTACACAATGAAAACAGCGAGAGCAGCAGCCGCTTGAAGCCAGAAGACATTCAATGTCACGTTAAAAAAAAAAGAAGGAAAGAAAAAGAAGATTAAACTTGATGAACTTATAAAATTGTAATATAATCAAATTCAGTTTTGGCAAACATTTCACAATGTGTATTGAGTCCAATGCAAAAGAGCCATTCGTTGATTTACCCTGCCCTCATAAGTTTTGTTATTTGAGTTTAATTATCTGGACGTACTTACACACTGGTTGTATTTTAGGTGATGTAATGACATGGACTTCAAAAATCTGCTTGTAAAAAAAAAACCCAAAAGTGCCTTGATTTGTATAACTATCCAATAATGTATTCTGCTCAGCTGTGTGTTTATTCATCCTGTATGGGCGGGATGACAATTGCATTTATTTCCAGTTATATAACCCCATATTTCTTTATCATGCAATTAATTTAAGTACAGTTTCAGTAAACGGATCGCTGCTCTCCTAATACAATGTTCATATTGCCTCTGCAGATCTCCCATTTTAGTTTTTTTTTTCTTTTTCTAGACACTAGAACTTTTAGACAAAACAATGGGAAAGAAGCAGAGGCTGTCGCGAGGCCACAAAGTTTGAGATAACACAGACTCAGCTGGGGACACAAGTCGAGCCAGGTCAGAATTGTTTAACCTGATGTGGTCCAGGTCATGTCCACGATTATTTCAGGAGTCTCTGGTCTGTTATGCCAGTGGCTCTAGTGCATCCATCCACCTGCTCGCACCTCTGATCACATGGAACCTCACATTCTGTCGAAAAATGGTAGTTCTGTTTGAGCTCACACCCAAAATCATTTAAATGTTTGAATCTTAAAATATCTCTGACTTCAAAAATTCTTTTATTAGTCCTGCAAACAAGGACATTTGTGAGACTTGATGGAGCAAATAATTGAAATATATTAGAGAGGAAACAAATCACGCACGTGTGTGTCCAAGATAAACATGCACTTATCCCTAACTGACCCCGAGAGTTTTTGTGATTGTCCGTGTTTGTAATAATAATGTCGCGCAGATTGCTGCCAGACACCATTATACAACACCAGATTATAATCCAAATGTTACTGTCATTACTGCTGCTATGACACATCATTCTCTCCCGGTGTCTGTGTCCAGTAATCTCTCTCTCTCTTTAGCCCTCCCTTCATCCCTCTTTCTCTTTGTATACCTCTTCTGTTCTCTCCCTCCCCTGTTCTGGTCTCAGCCTCTCTGTCTGTCTCTCTACCAGAGCCGGTTTGAAGTCTGCCAGTAGGGGTGTGTGTGTGTGGGTGAGGATGCCCTGAAACCTGCAGATCTTTGTATTGAAAATGAGTTTTTATATTTTTCAAGAGGCCAGTAGGCAGCCAATGCCTGTGTGTGTGTGTGTGTGTGTGTGTGTGTGTGTGTGTGCGTGCGTCTGTGTGTATCCCTTTTTATTTTTATTTTCAGTAGATGAAGGCAGACAAGAGTGCAGACATCGCTACAGAACCACACTACAGAAAATAACCGCTGCCAGGAATCACATCCATATGCACAGAGAGACATTCCTACATGAGGTTCAGCACAGACCTGGCTAGCTACATGCCCAGATAAGACAATGTACAGACAGTGCTCTAATGAATTAATAATTGATTTAAAAAGATACACTCAGCCTCGCAGGAGTGCATAAGAGAGATTAATTGTGTTTACATGTGTACTCATTGTACATGGACAATATAGATTTACATTACAACACATACAGGGCGTTCAGATGAAGCCAATTTACAGCCCCTGGTCCCGGTGGTTGCGTATTAATAGTGACGGCCGTGTACTGTACAAACTGTGCCCTCAGCAGCTGGCAGAGTTATAGTCACCGTCAGGGCTGGTGGAGTGGAAGAAGAAGAATAAGGATCTTGGATTGGGCTCCTTCCAATGAGTCACAAAATACATCTGAAGGACCTTGAGGTTATTTATGGGGCAGAAATGAAGGAGGAAAGTTATACCGCACTAATTTGTGTTCTTCCTTTGGACTTTTCTCACGTCTTTGTAAAATAGTATCATTTTGCCTTATGAGCATCAGTTTAATGTAAAACCTTGATGTGAAAGTCACGAGTCCCTAAAGAATTTGAAAAACATGTAAAGGGGTAAAAATGCACAATAATTCCATCTAAAATGTAGTGCAGCAAGTAGCATAAATAGGAAAAACCCAGGTGTTACAGATAAGAAAGTAACGGTTTGATTTACCATTAATTATGTACACAACTACTTCTACGTGAACACCTTTGCCTAGTCATTGTTGAACTGTTACAGATGACAGTGTTTAAGGGTGTGGTGAAGTTGAGGCCCCTTGGCCAATCTGGCTGACTGATAGAGGAAGTAATTTCAGTAGGTTTATCTCTTGATCTCTATTCCCTAGAAGCAGAGGGAGTGCAGGGACAAAGTGGCTGTTTAGTTGAACTTCTCAGTCGAGTATGCTTGACTCACTGACCCTTTATCCGACCGAGGTTTGCGCCAGTTAGAATCTAAAGCCCCGGCGTGGCTCTGAAACCAAAAGCACGAAAAGAGTCATTTTGCTAGGTGCAAGATGAAGGAAACGAACTGGGTCCATTTCAGAGTTAAAAACTCCAAGTTGATTTGCATTTCCATTTTTATTAAGTCCCACCCAATAAGGACAGTCTCAGGGGTTGAGTTAAAGCACATCCAACCTCATCCGTGCAGGTTGTGGCGATAATGTTGGATGGGCTGCATCATCGTTCATGGACGAATGGTAGCTTCCTCTTCCTCTTCATCTTCTAGATCCAGATCCTTGTCTGCAAGATGTATATACCAAGGAAAAATGTAACAACAGCCTAGTAATCCTCAGCCTCCGCTGCTAATGTAAATTTGATGTACCACTCTAAGCATAACAGCGGTAACACTTCTAGCAAGTCAGTTACACCCTTTGAGTCTCAAAACAGAGCCTTGATCAGTGGCTGCTTTGCGTCGGATCGACTTCACACCCGCCAGTGGTTACAGTCAACTGTCTTGACAGTGATGATCTCGTCAGGGGTGGGAAATAAGGGCGTCAAAATTATTGGAGGAAACTAGCTTAAAGCTTGGGAAGGTGTTATGGCTGGCTGCTGGTCGGACTGCACCAACACAAACGCCTGCTTAAAGATAACACAGGCAGTGTTTACATGCAAGCGAAAAGGAGATGGTGAGCCGACAGACGACGCATGTAGACATACAGATGAAGACAGAGGGAATGCTTTCCTGCCTCACACACACACACACACACACACACACACACACACACACACACACACAGGTGTCGCTCACATGTCAACATGTATGACGGAGCCTCACGGCTGACTGCGCTCTGCAGGTAGCACGGCAGACTTCCCTTCAAAGCTGTCTGTGATGCTGCTCCACACTGGAGTGTGTGTGTGCTGCACAAAGTGGTCTGACGATGTTTGTGTGTGATTATGTAACTGTTTCCTCTGTTCCTGGAGTCCTTATTGATGCACAGATATTTTCTCCTCTTCCATACCCTAATTAGAATGATTACTTTGGCATGCAGATAGAAAGAGGGATGGAAAACAACCCTCCCCTCCAAAAAAAAGTCTTTCATCCCTTTCTCTCTCTTTCTAACCATGCCAGTCTCTCTTTCACTTTCTTGTGTATCTCAGAGTACTTTTTTCTCCTCTTTACTCAATAATACATCAAGAATATGCATATTTCAGCAGCTTTGTGCAATATGATCGTGATGCGCTGTACATGTACAGTGTAGAAGCTGCTGCTAGGGGAAGCCCCCTGAAGGAGGACGTGCAGGGTCCCCCCCTTCCTCACCATACGTCAGAAGGCCTAATGAGAAGAGCCCAGCCCCCAGAGAGCAGGGGGGAGAAGAAATGGAGGGTAGATGGATCAGAGAAACAAGGTGAGAGAGCAGAGAGGGAATGGTGAGGAATGGTGCTGAAATCTTCAAGAGCTGCTCCTCAACTTTGTTGTTTTTATTCATTACTTTGGAGACACCCGAGATGTCTTTGTTGTGTTTCTGCCCAGCACATCTCGAGTGATCACTCGTCAATCAAAAAGTGCAGGCCGGACGTGGACATTGTTTCCCTGCGCAGCGTCTGTTTGAAGAGTTTTTCGTCAGTGCGGTTGTTTTTTTTGGAATGTTCAGCCATATCTTTGCTCTGGCTACTCATACCACCTCCCTACTTTGACATCTGTGTAATGTGTTGCAGAGACATCTGTGGATGATAGCATGCTAAACAGCTAGCCCCAAGCCTGTTTGTACTTCAAGAGGTGATAGTCCAATGGTTAACAGCACCAACACTCCCCTGCTACAGCTGCTAACTGCACGGTTAGCTAAGCTTACTGCAGCTACAGTTATCATCCATCGGTGGTTAATCTGGTGATGTACTGACCCCTATTTGTTTGAAGACACGTGGTCAATTCTTGCATATTGCACCTTTAAGTTAAGCTACAAAATAGCCCCGGAGATTCTAGCCTAGACTGTTGTACCAACTGTCAAGGGTACAACTGCCCCCAGTGACAAACTGACATACAAACAAACATAAACCTTCTTTCCTGACAGAGTACATCTCACCACCATGTATTGCACTGTGCATCTTCTAATACATCCATCCATGATTCACCTAATAGCACTCCTCTTATTTGTGTTATATTTGAAAAAAATATAAAAGTAAAATGGTTTTATTTACTCCTCATCCTTTAAATTGAATCCATCGACGTCTTTGTTGGGTCAGATGCCTCATTTTCCAGATTTCCATACTCTTTGAAATGAGTCTCGTCACTTTGTGCGTGCTGTGCACGTCCGACGGCTTTGCCCTACTTTACCCTCCAGTGTACCTAGTAGGATCAAGTGACGGTCACTGATGAGAAGGAGATGAGAAAGGCAGGAAGAAGAGGCTGGATGATGAAAGCGTGGGAGTCAGAGTGGAAGGGAGGATGGAGGATGATGGGATGGGGGGATGGGGAGGAGGTTGGGAAAAGCCGGGGAGTGGAAGGCGGACAGTGTGGGCTGACGGAGGACTATTGATTATCTGTGAGGAAGCGCGCGCATTCCCGAGTGATTTAGACTGGTGGCAATATGACTCGTATAAATGTATTAAAAAGAAAGAGGGAGTTTCCTGCCTTAAATATAGAACACAGGATGTTGTTTGTACCCTTGTGGAATTTGTGGCCAAATGTATTTTACACATGTGATAGTTTTGATCATCAGCGTGGGAGGCATTTAGAATGTAGGTGGGAAAATTTTAACATAAAATTTTGAATTGAGTGAATGTCATTTTGTGTATTCAGGTGTATTTCAACAGGTGGCTTTAATACTTTTTCTGGATATAGTAGCATGAGAAAAGTTAAGGGGAGGGCCTGCACTTTGCAATATCATCCAGAGGAAGAGCACATATTTGAAGATATTAAAAAAGCTCCAAGTATGTAAATTGATTCAGTGACTAGTTTATATCTCTGTGGCACAGGCTCATGATAGACTGTCCTTTTTTGGGCACTTCAACTCGGAATTCATTTGAAATTTAACACTGAAATCTAAAGAAATATATCTAAAATCTCCCTCTGCCTCTTTTTTAATCTCATTTGCCATCTTGCTTTCCTCTGTCCTGTCATGTTTCCCTCCTTCAGCCCGGAAAATCTGATGCTTTGCCTCCCCGAGGCAGCTGCTGAGGGTCGGTATCGAGACAACATTTAGAACAGAGATGCCTTCAGCAAATTCAAAACCGGGCTCTCAGGCTTTGTACACACAGCTGAGAGGGGTGTGAAACTGGAGCCAACATTAGCAAAAGCCTCATGGGAGACATTTTGGGGCCAAGCCTGTATGGTAATGAGGATACGAGCTCCGACTCTTGATGGGCGGAGAGACAGACAGGTGGGAGAGGGAGACAGGTGTCGGACGGGGTGTGTGGAGCAGAGCTCGTTTCACAGTGAGCTCACAGCTGCGAACGATTGGACACACACACCCACACACAAACACACACGCACGGAGCATTTAAGTCCTGTAATTACTGCAGTGAGTCGTCTTGATTGGAATTACTTTAGATAATGTAATGTCCCATTCCACAGGGAGATAACAGGAAAGTGTGATTCAGCGTGGCTTGGAGCTCAGGCGAACCCTGTCCGTATTAGTCACTGACATTCATAGGGAACCGAGGCTCTAGAAATGACCATCAAGAAGCCACCTATCCGTCTCTCTAATAGATCAAACTGCCGTCACTGTTTCTGAATAAAACCTCTGAGTGTCTCCATTGTCCCCCCCCCCCACCCCCACCCTCAGCTTCACTACTTCAAACGACTCCTTAATTGGCTTTCGGGGACACGGCTCCACTTGCCAAGGGTCCTGAAGGAGAACATCAACCTTTTGGCAAATTTATTATTTTGATCAGCTTAGCGCCGTGCGACGGGAAGGTTGGCAGCAGCCTCGCATCGGCATGCCCAGCATTTATTCAGCTTTGTTCCAGCGTGGCTGATGCTTTGGAGTGATCTGTGAACTGCACAGGATCGCTCCGGGGCAATGCTGTTCAATAAAACGACTGAATCACTGGCAGCGGGGCTCCAACAAATCTTATTGTAACATCTTGGATTAATCAAAGAGCACAGCTGCCAAAAGGTTGGTTGACTAAACCTTAAACATTTTCTAACCCGACTGAGAATCCGTCATCCTCAAAGATCTTGTAAAAAGGACCGCTGCTTTTGTTATGTGGGCTCTTAATGGATTGGGGGGTTGGGAGCCATTTGGTGTCTTGACAAGGTGTTTAAGAAACGGAGCACTGGCATTTCAAACTTGGGAAGATGGATTTGTTGCTTGGGGAGGCCTGACACAGTCAGCATTGCTGCTTTGCCTTTTAGTTGTGGCAGTAGCCACTGGGTTCTAGTTTGCATGTTCCACTGTAGCACCCAAAGCTGGCAGTGAAAGTCCACACTTCATCGACACATTGTACGTACTCTGACATGTAGGAAGGGCTCCTGTTTGCCTTGTCTCATCTGCGATACTTGGTCAGAACTGCCTCGTTCGCTCATGATGTCATGAACCCTGTCCATCATTCCAAGAAAATAATCTTGCCAACCTATTCACTGAAATGTGCCCACTCGTAACTTGGAGGCATTTCTTCATCAGAAGTCATACAATGTAGATATGTTGGATTTAAGTGTGTTTCTGAATGCACAGTGGTTGAACCAATCAGCACCCTATAGTGAACCACTGGCATCTCAAGGAGTAATTTAAATGCGACAGCCAGGGAGAGAAGCGATTGTTCCTTTGAAAACAACAATGGTGACTCCTCAAAAAGTTAGCCCGGCTCACTTTTTCAAGATGGAAATAAGCTTTCGCTCTTCTCTCAACTAGCTTTGGCAAGTTTGATAACAGCATCAGGTCCTGCTTGCAGTGCTCTCCTACTGTAGATCTTCACAGGCGGGCCATAGACAGATGGTTCGTCCGATCACCTGCGAAGGGTTTTTTGAGTGCCCGCACTTTTCTAAACATCTTGACGCTGCCCGTTTCCAGATGGCTCCCCGTCGCGCCAGGTCAGGTTTCTGATCACACTTCACTGTCTGCTCATGTTTCACTTTACATATCAGTTGATTTTAAAATAAACACAGATCAAACACGAGGCTGTTTTTACTAGATGGGCTACACGCAGACACGGGCACACGATCGGCAGGATGTGGAGAGTGTAGATTATAGGGTTCATATCCCTCTGGATGTAGATGCACAAAGATTAGAGGATTATGTCAGGTTGGCAGGAGATTGGCCCGCCAGTCCATTATGAGATATGAGCAGAAACACCAAAACAATCCATGCACTCTGGCCCTCGCTAAGCGTAGTTTGTGCCCGCCGTGTCACGTTCTGTACAGTAACAGGTCACGTCATGCAAAGTAAAAACATATTAACCTTGTATTACACATGTGAGCTGTTTTTAAAACATAATACCTTGCGTGATTTGATGTAAGACAACCTCGAGCCTTATTCACCAAAAGGTTGCAATATATTTGAGTTTTACCACTTTTGGAAATTAATAACTATAAGTATGTGGGCTCATATTTCTTCTGTGCAGTGACTTTTGGCTGGGCTCTTCCACTGCTCCCCTCAGTCTCCAGCGGGAACAAATGCAGCAATGGTAGCCCAAAACAGTTTTTATTGCTTTTCCTGTGTAAGCGTGGAGCGCCGGAGTGAGCGATCCACCAGGAACACATGACTTTGTTTCCCCGCCCAAACTCTCCCATACACAACTTGGTGTGTCTGAATGACGTGCAGCTTTTCTTTTTTTTTTTTTTCTTTTCCTGTGGCCATGTCAGATTCTCATCCTATCAGCTGCCAGATCTAAATGAACCAGGAGGGAGTTGATTCCCTGACTTTTATTCCCCCCAATCCTGATGTCCATTATGGCCAAGTTTCTGGCAGGTTCTCCTGAAGGTGAGGGACCTGATGGACACAGACATGCACCTGACTCTAAACCTCCGCCCGAGGCTCTGCTCCTCACACTCCCTCTCCCTCCATCTCCCTGTTTTATCACACTCAAACACTCTTCATTAAATATAGTGTATGTATTTGTGATCGATCTCCCAGGCAGCATGGGAGTTTAAATTGATTGTCAAATCAAATTGCCTATAAAGACGTTGACACGGCACAGAAGCAGCAGTTGCCTGATTGAGGGAACTGAGCCGTGACGAATGTGCTGAACAAAACATGAATGATGATGCTGATGAGCGAACGCTAAAACAAACAATTTGAAAAAAGCCACTTTGGCAAAAGCCTCTATAATTTGACTGTAACATGCAGGAGAATTAACATTTTTCTTTGCATTGGGGGCATTTTTTTGCCAATTGTCCCATATTAGTCTGCATTAGAATGGATTTAGAAATGAATGTTTCATTTAAAGGCGCACTGTGCAGTTTTGCTGAAGACATTTTAATAATGAAAACAATAAGGGGTTAGTGTCTCCTATTGGAAAGATTACTGATGAAAGGTAAGTTTATTGACTCAGGTACAGTACTGAAGTATACATTTCTGAGGTTCTTTACTTGAGTATTTCCATTTTAAGCACTTTCGCTTCTATTTATATCACATTTAAGGAAACGTATGTACTTTTACTCAACTAAATCGATCTGTATAGTTGCCAGATTTTTCATACAAATCGTATTCTTTATTTTCAAAATGATGTATATCATACCGAGCGCTTTATGGATAAGTTTACACTCACTCCATCTCGACTGGCATTTGAGTAATGCTGACATGTTTATGAACCACCAGTCAAGGTCTATTTTGCATTAGGGTGCACTGTGTAGGTTTGATTAGAAGAAGGGAGAAGGGATTTGTACGCTTTAATGAGCTAAATAAACTATTTGTTTTCATGACTGAATAAACAAACTGACCTTAAACTTGACTTTGTTTTCATGTGGCGGACCCTGCCACCTTTCTAGCTTCAAACAATGTTCTGTTCTTATTTTCTTTCAGTTCAGTTATGGAAAAGATAAATATGTCTGAGATTGTATTTTTACCTCATTAATATTTCAAATACGAATATAAAGCTAAAGGGGCATGTAGCTATAAAGCTACATAGTGCCCCTTTAAGATTTGTGCAACATAAATTAAAAATATACTGCAGAGTTTCTTTAGGGTACATATTAAGGAATATAATAATAATAATAATAATAATAATAATAATGATAATACTGATAATAATAATAATAATAATGATAATAATAGCGATAATAATAATAATACTTGTGCTTCCTAGCTTTTTGTCGCCTACATACACTCACGCATGGTCTGGGCTAATATATGATTCATACCGTTTCCATTATCCAGCCCTGACATGCAGTACTGATGCATGAAACATCGCGGGACGTGCGCGCTCAGCCCGGCTCTCCGTGGCTTTTTCTTTTTCCGCGCGCGCATGTCTGTGTCTCCCACCGTGCGCTACGTCCCTATAGCCGGGCATCACGTCACGTGTCAGGGCTCCCGGGTGCTTCGGCCAAGTTTTTTTTTTTTTTTTTTCTCTCTGCCCCCCCCTCCCTCTTCTGTGTCAGATCATCCGCGGAGCCGCTCTGAAGCACGGCGGACCCGCACGGCCCCGACCCTCCAGAGCGCATCTCCCGCTCCACGCTGCGTAAAACCGACACCTCGGCGAGGATGGACGGACGGGGTGGATCACGCACGGATGTGGATGGATGTTTTTTAAACCAAGACCGCTTGAAGTGATTATTTTTGGCGACTTCCTGTGATTTTTCCCCCCCCTACACCTCGGATTACCTTTTCATCTGTGACAAACAGCAGAAGTGAAGAGTTTTTTTTTGTCTTTCTTTTTTTTTTTTTTTTCTTTGAGAGGAGCGAGAAGGAAGAAAGGAGAGGAAGGCTCCGGGCTGCTGAGAGAAAGGCTGGGTGCGCTAGAACCACGGAAAGTCACGGATCATGCTTATGGGAACTTCCGATTCCGTCTCGATAAGGTATATATTTATTTTTTTTAACGAATAAAGTTGTTGTGTTTGCCTCTCGTGTAGGATTTAGTCCAGACTTTTAAACAAAAGAAGCAAACAAGCACAGGTGATGGGCGCTCCGTTCCCTCAGGCGCTTTGTATACCGTATGAAATGTGAGTACTTTTTATGAGGAGAACATGTTTTTGTCCTCAGGAGAGCCTCGACCGTGAGATGCGCTTTTTTTCCCCCCTCATACACTAACCAAGGACAACAAAGACTATTAAATAATCAAAAAAAGAAGCGCTTAAAAGAGAAAAGTCAGTTAGCTGCAGTATGATTACTAATGATTTCCATCTCCTTGTTTATTCTACTCATAATATTCAGGGTTAGTGTGGCATTTTACTGTGTGTGTGTGTGTGTGTGTGAGCTGTGTGTGCGTTTTTTTTTCTTCTTCTTTTTTGCGCATTCCCTGCCCACCATTGCGTGGTGTGGGCTAAAAAACCTCCAGTAGACCAGAGACAGAGCAGTCCATCTGTTCAATCACATAGCAACAGGAAGAGCGAGGAGACGGAGTGAAAAAACAAAACAAAAAACAAAACAATATGAGCAAAGAACCACCATTCCCATAATATCACAATGCTCATACTCATGCAGTTTATGACCTTATTGCAGTGCACACATTTCTGTGTTTATGAGTGTAAGGAGTCACTGGAAGAGCAAACAGTTGTCCCCCCTCGTGCGCAAAATAGTGAGTTTAATGTAAGTGGTAATGCACTATGTTTCTACCCAGTGAATTGGAAACAATCCGATTTTCCAGCGTAGATTCTTAGTTTTGTGTCGTCACACTGTATAGGGATGGTTGATGTTTTCGTGGCGAGAGGAAGTGTTTGAACTGACGCCGAGCCTCAAGTGTTGCCAGGTTAGTAAACGAATATTGAAAATCTGTGCCTAGATTGATTTGGAGGCAAGCACTTCTGCGGCTGAGGCATCGGAGGAGGAAGCAGTCTGAGTGTTTATTTGGCTCCTCGTTTGATTTGTCTCCAGGTTGCTCTTTTGCCGAGTTGATCCGTCTCCCCTCACCCTCTCCCTATTTTTTTTTTCTCTGCATCTTTGCTCTCTCCTCCGTGCCATCACACCGTCCTCCATCTTTCGAACCCTCCCACTCTCCACCTCTCTCTAACCTTTCTCCCTCTGACCTCTCCTCCAGAGTGGCTCTGCCTGATGCTCTATCATGACTGATGGCGAGGGGAGAGCGCGCTTTCAGTACGCCGAGTGCCCGGAGGGGCAGGAGCAGCCGGAGGAGGTGCAGGAGGAGGTGAGGCTCGCTATACCGACGCCCTACAGGAAGGACGCCCCGGGTCACGATGTTGACCCCGGAGGAGGAGGAGGAGGAGGAGGAGAAGGAGGCCACGATGGGGAGGAAGAGGAGGAGGTGGAGAGGAGGAGGAGAGGCAGCGGTGATGGAGGAGACTGGAGCCCTGAGGTTCAGGAGCATGAGGACCAGGAGCCGGAGCTGGAGGTGGAAGTTGGACCGACACTTGGAGTTCGCATCACGGCTCCTATTCGCGATCCAGACTGTGTCTCCGAGGAAGAGGAGCAGCAGCCATGGCCGGCCCTGGCCCCCGTGGCCTTCTTCTGCTTAAAGCAAACAACAAGGCCTCGCAACTGGTGTCTTCGCTTCGTCTGTAACCCATATCCTTTCACATGCTGGAAACCTAACTCAGTGTCACGCCTGCCTGGTAAGACCAAATATGTCCTGTTATTTCCCTCATCTCTCGATTAAAAGGTATGTGATTCATATGATGGTGTAGTCAGCTGTTGCAGCTTACTGAAAGCCTTATGCTAGCATATAAACGGTGCATTTTGCTTGCTCCTTTGAGACTAAACAAGCACCAGTATCTGGCTCCACACTGGCGAGACTTGACAGGTCATTTGTCTGACCACTGGGGTTAAACCTCCCAGGATCCTGTTGTTTGGGCATGTGGGGTGAGTGATGAAGTGTGTGGCAGTATGTGTAAGACTAACTGATGTCGCTGCAGTTGTTTTGAGCTCATCTTCATCGGGAAACGTTACCTTTACCAAGATCTAAAGTTTTTTTCTGTATGGTCAAAAGAAGCTATTAGTTACCAATCCCGGCGTCATTCAGACCCCAGCGGCGCGCCTGGGTTAAAGAGGTGGTGTCACCTCCGGGGGGCCACTAATGGAGCTTTCAAGATGTCAAGAGTGCATTCGGATACACACTACAGCAGGACTGCATGTTGGAAAAAACAAATGCATTGCTGTATTTTGGTTTTCTGCAATATCTAAAAGAATTTTCACTAGATAATTGAGTAGCTGCACTTGATAAGGATTAATACTTCTACAATGATTGGGGTGATTTTGTATGTGTGCAAATTTGATCAAACAGCCAAATCAGCCACTATAGTGGCTGCTTAAAATGCTGAAAAAACACGCTTTGCCTAGTTTGGTGGTGCTACATGGCAGACTCCGAGGCCGAGAACCTGCTCCCTCTGTAGATATAAAGGGCTCATTCTAAGGTAATTAAAACTATGCTTAGTTTCAGGTGATTATACACCAATGCAAACATAACCATCAATGTCACATTTCTGCTGGTAAACCCTGTAAATCTCACACACTGTTCCTTTTAAGCAAAATGTGTTTAATTTGTCCAAATTTGACCACATCTGTGACTATAAACTGTGCATTTGGGCCGCATCAAGCCGAGAGACAAATCTCCCAAATGTCAATTTCTCTTATACAGCACGTTTGCATTGAGGCATCATCATCGTTAATGTAAACGAAAAGAACAGGGTGAGATCTCTTTGTCCATATTGACGTTTCAGGGTCCGCCGGGAATCGTGCTCCTTTCAGGTCACGTTTGGTCAACATCCCTCCACTGATTACAGCATGAATGCATGTCAGATGTCATCAATTTAGCTCCGCAATGTTTACGTGTTTCCTCTCTTATTTAGGTATACCCTACCCAGACTTTATCCAGAGTGTAGGTTTGAAGTGCTTGATTGTTTTGGGATCAATTCAGAGTAAGTTGCCCTGTGAGGAAACACATCATTAATCACTTGTAACAGCACAGGTTAAATACAATCTTTGACATCACAGCATCCCTCTGCTTACATTATCTGGCAGCCATTTTGTGCTTTAAAAAAACAACAAAACAAAAACATTCATTTCAGTTTAATGCAAGGACGCCAAATAGTCCAAATGAAATCAGTTTTTAGCTGCTCATGTCTGTTTTAGCATCTATTATTACCCCTCAGCTGAACATCCTGCCTGGATAATTTTCATCTGTGGGATGTTTTAACACACTGGAGCGCAGACAAAGAAGAACATAATGTGCATCCAAATCCAAGCGCTGTGAAAAGAACTTGAAGATGAACCGCTGCAATGTTTTTTTTTTCATCCCTGATGCGGGGAGGTGGGTGGTGCAGAAGAACAAATTCAGGGCCGGAGTCATTTTTATTTGCTAAGTACATTCCTGTGCACCTGGAATCTAATCTGCAGAGTTCTGAGATTATAAAGGAGGAGATATTATAAGCGCAAACTTTCTTCTGTCTCCTTGCAGACTTCATTTATCTTCTAGTGTTGTGGGAAGGTTATGGCTGCCATAGATGCCATCTGACTGGCTGCAATCCACAGATGATTTCTCAGCAGCCCTTCACGATGTTTTGGCATCTTGTGTATTTGTACGTGTCTATGGCAGCCTGGAGGTGGAAGTGTGTCGTTTTGGAGATAAATCCTGACAAGGTTTTTTAAGTCGAAGAGGAGAGATATACTGCAGACAAGTAGATAAACAGTTCGATGTGCGCCGGTTGTTGCTTGAGTGCCGAGCTGCAAAGCCGCACCTAAAGATATATTTACCTCTCCCCCTTCCCTCACAAAAGATTGACAGCTCCGGGGAGGCGAGTTGATGATTCATACCGCACTCAGACAGGTCAAAACCCACATCGATGGGCTGTCTGAACGGGTCAGTGGGCGACCGCCGACCCTCATTAACGACCCTCCTCACCACAGGGAGTGAATATGGATATGATGCCATATGCCTTATAAGAACTTGTTTGTATCAAGGATCGATATGTGAAGCAGTGTTCATTGAGACATTGTTGGGACGCGTTTGTGTCCTAAATTTGTTGTGAACAGAGGGAGTAGACTTTGGCGCTTTGACGTGGAAGAAAGTAATCAGTCCGACGAATTAAGTGATTCCAATATGACGTAGGGTTCCCACATGAGGCTGTACACCGATGGTGGTGATGAGGGATGGAGCTCGATGTGCAACTTAATGCGAGAGCAACTTCTCACCAGAGGGCTGGCTTGAGGTGGCAGGCATCTAAGCCTAAGGGCGTGACGATGGTAGCTGAATGACAGCAAAGCGAGCGAACAATTTCCGAGTTCGACAGCTTAACAAATGGTTGGTTAGGAGACGGGTTGTGATTGGATGAAGAGGAGAATGAGCTGGAGGAGATTAGTGGGAGACCTGTGACTTAAGAGGCATGCATAAAAGAAATAGTCTTATGGGCTGAGATTCATTTCTTTTTGCTAGTGGTAGCCGGAAAAACGGGACAGGGAAATTATTTCTTCCAACATTATTATTGCTAGTGATTTACTATTTCCCTCGCATGAAGTTGTAAATGTAAAGAGGAACAAACTGAATAAAGAAACTCTCTTTGTTTTTCATGACTGAATAAACTGCATAAACAAACTGACTGGCCACCTTTCCAGCTTCAAACAGTGTTCTGGGGACTTTATTTTCCTCAGAGAACAGCTTGCTTATTGAAAAAAAACTGGAAAGAAAAATCTGTTATCCATACTGTAACAACTGATAGTTTAACATAAGCACCTGATATTATCAATAAAATTTTACTCAGATTCCTTAGATATAGGAGTGCAATAAAATATTGATATGCAATGTATCAAGATACTTCCTCTTGAAACAATTATCGGTGGTGGTGCCAAATATCATTAAAACATGCAACACATTGGGAATGATGGCCTATATGAACATGAACAAGTTACTGTACGCATGTGATGAAGATGCACTAAGTGCAGACTTCTTGTACATTGTTTCATCTCAGTTAATGTCAAATTATGTGCCTAATACCTGCACTTTGCCTTTTTACAGGTATTTTGTATCCTTCAGTTAAATAGACATTGTGATGTACGCTTAAACAATTATCTTGCAATGTATTGATTTTCACAGAAATGCTGTATCTTGATACAATCATTACCTCGGGCAACGTTCCGAGAACAATATCGTATCGTATCGTATCGTATCGTATCGTATCGTATCGTATCGTATCGTATCGTATCGTATCGTATCGTATCATGTGTTATTCTGGGATTCTCACCCTCAGATTCTTTTCTTTTTTCTTGAACAATTGCAACCAAGAGGACCTCTGAGGAGTAAAAAAAATAACTTTAGATATTGTAGAGATCAATCTGTAATAGGCTAGTATTTGCTGATATATTGGTTGAGCTCTATGACAAATGCAACCAAACGGTGTCTTTTAGTAAACCTTCCCTGCCTGTTTTTAGCCTTTATTGTTCAAACCCCATGGACCATGTTCATAATGTAGGTTTTCTGTCTAATATTTTTGAAACCTCTGAACCAAAGTTACCCTAATGATATCATCAGAAAAGCCTCCTCCAGAGCCACAGAAGACGCTGTTGGATTGTTGTCCTTAAAGAGAAACCCTCTTAAAACTGTTGGACCTGGAGGCAAACTGCCAAGTCAACCAATCATCTTCCCCACAAAGTGTCCCCGAGCAGTAAAAAGCATCTCCTACCGGCTCCAAGGTCTCTGTTTTCAAAGGGGAGCTTGTCTTTGGGGATTAATATCACAGTGTTGTATCCGCACTGCTCAGCGCAGCCACTGAGGAACATAGCCGTAGAAATGAAAGGCACGCATGTTGTGCTCTCGGACAGCGTGGGGGTGAAATTAAAAATATTACACAATCTGAGGTGGCTGCTCCTGCAGTGTGAGCAGTTGCATCCAAGTTACGAAAGAAATGATTTAAAGGGAACTGAATTGGCAGACTTGTGCAAGCATTTTGGATGCCATACAAATGCACATCTTGTTGGCTGTTTTTAAATGAATGTAGCATAAAGTGGTGGGGACTTTGGCCAGGTCTGTCTCTTCTCATGCAAGAACTGAGGGTGTATTTAGATATTTCAGTGATTGGACTGAATTGCCTTTTTCAGCTCGTTTTCACCTGTGGTATTGTTCCAGAGCAGAGGACTGAAGGGTTGATTAAACATATTATGCTGCATATCCTTTGAGAATATATAGAAATTGAGCCAGGAGATGAGGACAGAACCGCTCCAGCCTTATCCAGTTGGACATGCGGGCTTAAACACACAGGACATATGGCCTGGCAGCATGCTGTCTGGCAGATGTTAATGTTGCATTACGCTATATCAGTTTTGTTCTCATCACCGTTGCATGGATAATACTGCAGTGGCTGCTGAGATGCACAGCCACGAAGCAGATGCTCCCACAGGTCAGCACATGTGCCTCATCATACTTGCGATTTCCAGCTCAGTGCCACCGATGCGAGATGTGTTACTGTCAGGCGGCAGCGAGGATTGTTTGTACCAAGACAGCACGGCTAATGAAGAAGGTACACACCTTATCACATGCTTGGGCAGGTTATGTTTGAGGAGCCACTCTCTGTGGACAGATAATTCCTCAGTGTCTGTCATTGTGTGAGTTTGTGTGCAGGACCCTCTGTGTAAGCACCGCAGGGTTGGTGGTCCACAGTGGGCTATGTAAATATTATTTGCAGCGTAAATGCTCTGCCACTCGACCACACAACGGCACGCATTGCATCGGATAAAGTGTTAGTCTGGAGAGGAGAGACAAAGAGATAAAGTTACCTCTTTTTTTCACTTCTTGAAACACTAATCTCTTTTACAGCTGCGCGGTTAGTCGGATAAACCAGATATCAAACTGTTGTGACCAATGTGTGGCGTATAAAATCCAGATTCCTCTACCTCTCTGCAGGAAAAAAAGAACATCTAATCTGTTTTTTGGAAGCTACATAATCGCGTAAGAGCAGCATTTCTCATTCATCATGTTTATTATACTCGTCATCATTGATCAACTGACCTGCTCGGTACGTGCAATAAAAAGTCTGTGCTCCAGCTGCAGCGGTGAGCTACCGAAGGTATTTATTTTCCAGATACAATACAGTCCAACGATAAAACTGGCATGGATTTTTTTGTTTTTCATTTTGAATAAGACACACAGACGGGTGATATATAATGATTTCAGTGATGGTCTTTGTATCTGTGGGTCCATGTCGAGACACTTTGCTGTCGATGCGTTAAAGATCAGACACTGTCAGCCGATGA
Organism: Acanthopagrus latus; assembly: GCF_904848185.1. Classification (NCBI taxonomy): domain Eukaryota; kingdom Metazoa; phylum Chordata; class Actinopteri; order Spariformes; family Sparidae; genus Acanthopagrus; species Acanthopagrus latus. Next base: position 9,007,565 of record NC_051061.1, on the reverse strand, counting down.
GCAGTCTTTTTCAGATGCCTGTGTTCCTTGTTTGTCACATAAATCATAGCTTGTGAGTGTGTTTTATGTGTTTGGCTGTTAACAAGCGACACAAAGATGAAGAACGGGAGACTGAACCATAAAAACAAACCCAAAAAAATCAAAGAATAGAGCTGACTTGGGGTCTCAGGCAAGTGATTACTCTTGCGATGATGTGTGGCAGTGCGGGTCTATTATTGTTTGTGTTTTTAGGGTTTTTGTGTTATTCTGTAGCTTCTCAGTAGAGTTCTTTATGTGTTCAAATCAATCGAGATGCAATTTTCTGAAAACTTTTCCTCATGTGATGTGACCTAGGTGTCTGCACGATGCTACAAACAAATCCTTGAGCCTGCTTAATGTGCCTCTCCTCTGCTGCTGAGAGCTACTGTGTCTGTTTGACCATGGTGGGGCTGTGGCTGAACTGCACACACACAGAGTCAGGCACTGGGCTGGTCGGTGGCCAGGACGAAGTGTACGTTTAAGCTTAACGCTGTAACACTTTGAGAAAGTAATTTTTAGATTTTTATGATTTACCGCTACCGCCGCTCGCTCTCTTCATTCAGCCTGCAGCTCGCTCGGCTACTACTGTTCAGCCTCCTTCTGTCTCCCTCCTTGAACTGGCGAGTCTGTGTATAGTATGCTTCTAAATGAAAGTTAAAAGGGGCAATACGTAAGAATTTGAGTTTAAAATGTAAAAAAAATAAATAAATAATAAAATGATTAAGAATTTGTGAATAAACAGCAGTTTTGACATTTTGATGCTTATGAGTGAGTACTAAAGGAGACTGACTGTTGAGTCTTGGCAGAGGTATGGGCTCTACTGGTACCATTCTAGTTGAGTTGGTTAATTTGATTGGCTAGTGAAAAAGCAAATAAATAGATAGATAAAAAATGGGGTTTCAGCTCTCTAAAATGCATAGATTTATAGCTTTAGTTTGTCTCGATTTTGAATTCTGTCTCTTTGTGTTTGAAGATGTCACTCAAGCTATAGAAACTTTTTATGACAATTTTTCACAATTTTACTACCTTTTCCAGACAAAAAAAACCCCCAGAAACATCAATAGCTCAAGTATTCTGCAGAATAATTCATACTGAAATATAATAGTTCACTTGTGAATTCTGCTGAAATGAATAGAAAACCAATTTGCGGCTTGTTTGACAGTAATTTAAAGCAGCCAGTGGTCCACACGCTACAGCATGCCACATCCTAAGCAGAACTCCATCCAGTAGATAATAGAGTGCAGTCCATTATACCTGCATCGACTTTTTCCTTGCTAACACCTCCTGCGATGCTGTCACAAGACTGAATATTTAGGAGTCGGTGGTGAGATGGCGCGACAGAATAACAAGCTGATTCAGACTGCTGATTAGATCAGATTCGGGGGCCAGACGAGGTTAATCCATTACAGATGAGTGGATTCATCACGCTATCTGTCTCCATTAGTCATCCTATACTCTAAACATGGTGAATGGGCCTCTTGTACTTCCCTTATAAATCAATACAGATGAGACTCGCACACACACAGAACAGGGCATTTGCTAGATTTCATTGAACCCTTATTTGCTGTCCAACCGTTCCAAGTTTTGGCAGGTCGGACTTTAAGTCAGCTGTTCGAAGCTGGAGACAGATTTACAGCCATCTGATACTGGAGACAAACCAATCTGACTTTAAATCTCCAGCGTGAAGGAGCTCATTAAAGTGTAGTCTGGGATAAGAGTTTGCTTCAGGATGATAAGAGGCCTCGCTGTTTGCTGAGCGGCCTTCTTCGACAACCGCCGGTGCAGCAGTGATAAAAATGACCCATAATAAGCCCCGTCGTCAGGGCAGGGCGTTTGTATTGTCCACTTCCTCCGACTCCCACAGTGATGCCATCTCGAAACAGCTCTTTCTCTTAGTGTGTGTATTTATGTCTTAAGATGACTTCATCGCTGCGGTGTGAGAGATGAAGAGAGTTAGCCTTGATGTCAGCAGGTTGTCGTTCTCCTGCTGCCACTCAGACAGGCATCCTGAGGTGTGTGTGTGTGTGTGTGTGTGTGTGTGTGTGTGTGTGTGTGTGTGTGTGTGTGTGTGTGTTTGTGTGTTTGTATAAGCACAGGCTTCTGTGCATTTCTCCCTCTCTGCCTGTCTCGGTGTTCGTCTCGCTGTATTTATATTGAGCAGTGTGTCTGCCTGTGTGTGTGTGTGTGTGTGTGTGTGTGTGTGTGTGTGTGTGTGTGTGTGTATGTGTGCGTGTTCAGTGACTCATTTTATTTGGCCTGCGCTCATGATCACAACAGATTGGGGGTCAGGAGGGTGTGTATTACTGCAGAGACAGAGGGATCCTGTCTCTCTGACGTATAAAGTCCCTGCCCAGTGTGTTCGATTGTGTCTATCTTTGTGCATGCACCCGCACAGTGTATGTGCACTCAGGCTAACTCTGCAGTGTGTTTCATAACACAGGACCAAACTTTAAGGGATGTCATTTTCAGCGCTGCATTGCAAAAGGCACCAGATGTGGCACACTAATATTATCAATCCTGTTAAATATGACAACAAAAACCAGCTGTGCATTAACCCACATGTCTGCAGTTGTAGAGAAATGAATCAGTTACAGTTTTTTTCAGTCGCTAACAAGCACTCACCCATACTTCTGATACTTTTTCTAAACTCTTAACACAGACTCACACCTACAAAGCACAATTGGCCAAATGGATAATTTTCTTCTCAAAAACACATATTGTTAAATATATACTAACTCTTCATTTCAAAATAGAACACACCTTTCTCTGTACAAACTAACTTTACCAAAACACTGGAAATCTGACCCACAATGACATTATGTTGTCAAAGAATAACACTTGTTTTCACTTCAGAAGGTACATGCAGTCAGTCAAAGTACACCAGGCTTCAAAACACTGGCTATTGTTGATATTACTGCATAGACTTGTGTTTGTTTCAGTTTTACAGATATTTGCATGTAAAACATGCAATACAACATTTCTACACTAAATTTCCTGGTTGGGAACTGTATGTAAAAGCATTCCACTAAAAACCAAATCATTTTTTTATTCATTTACTGTTTACTACAAGAGGTACAGTAGATATAGGTACTGTTTACAGTGGGATAGAACAGAACACTTTTACAGTACTGCTTACAGTAAAGTGAACAAAATATCCATGAAACACAAAAGAACATTCTGAAAAAGAAAAAAAATGCAAAAAGCTCAAAATAATAAAAGCACAACATTTCTAAAGTAATTATCTAATCTCTGCGGTCTTCAGGGTTAGGCCACATGTTTTCATCAACATCGCATCTGATATTATCCAAGGCAATGCACCTGGGATAAAAGCGTTTAGTATGACGGATCCACCCTTGGCAGTTATCAGCTGTGATTTCCCTGCAGCCAGCATCCATGGCTTCAAGGAGGGACATCTGGTCATGTGGCTGATGGTCATAAACCTTCCACCTCCAAGCAGAAAAGAACTCCTCTATGGGGTTGAGGAAAGGTGAATAGGGTGGAAGGAACAGACGCACTAGTCTTGGGTGGGCTTCAAACCATGCTGTAATTGCTTGGGAATGATGGAATGCCACATTGTCCCAGATGATCACAAAGGTCCTCATGTTTTCACCTTCTTGATTCTGCTGTAGGATGAGGTGATGGTGGAGATCATCAAGAAAGGCAAGGAGGCGCTCTGTATTGTAGGGTCCAACCTGACATCTGTGAAGCAGCAATCCTGCGTTTGAAATCGCCGCACACATTGTTATGTTTGCCCCTCTCTGTCCTGGCACATCAGCTGTGGCCCTTTGTCCAATAACATTTCGTCCACGACGACGCCTTTTGGCCAGATTGAATCCCACCTCATCAAGGTAGATGAACTCATGAGGTGCCTGGTTGGCCTCCAATTCCATAACTCTCTGAAACAAAGTTTCAAATGCAAATCATGTCATTACTGTACACCATACTATGCTGTAACCAATTACAGTGCTGTACTGTCTAGGTTACCTGCTTGCAAAGTGCAAAGCTTTTAGAATTGAAGATTGAATTGAATATTCACTATACCTGGATGTATTGTTGCCGTAGCTCTTTGACTCTTTCACTATTCCTCTCAAAGGGAACAGTGTAGAGCTGCTTCATCCGCACTCTGTGTTTGGATAATGTCCGTGCAATTGTTGTGAGGCTGATACTGTCAACATTTTCAAACATGTCATTGTCTTCTACAATCCGAGTTTGCAGTTCATGGAGTTTTATTGCATTATTTGCAACTACCATTTCCACAATGGCAAGCTCTTGATCATTATTGAGGAGCTTTCCTCTTCCCCCAGAGGGAGGAAGACGTTGCATCCTTTAGAGGGACAAAAAATTCTATGTTAGCGTTTCTGTATGGCCTTACTGTATTGACATGTCAAGTGAGAATACAAATAATCCATGTAAAATGCAATACATACCTGTTGGTTTGTCGAAAAATGCGTACAATGGAGGCAACTGTTGACCGCCTCACATTGGGCTGCACTCTTTCACCAGCCTCTCTTAGTGAAAGACCATGGTTGATGACATGGTCAATGATAGTGGCACGAATTTCATCACTGACTACCGTTCTTGTAGCCCTTGGAATGCCACCACCACGCATTCTTATACCCCTACCTTGCCCTCTCCTTGGGCCTGCTCCTACACCTGCCCCCCTCACTACACCTCTCACTGCACCTGCCCCCCTCACTACACCTCTCACTACACCTGCACCTCTCCTTCGTACTCTTCCTCGTCCAGACATTACAATGTTTTTCTTTTTACTGCTTCCAAGAGAAATCACTCCTCAAAGTCCTCCTTTTATAGTTATCAATGCAGCTGAAATCATTGGAATCAGCTGTAGTTGGCCCAATTTACCCCACATAAATCAGCTGTGTGTCAATTATTCAATTGCTAGTTCATTATCAGCTGAGATATATTGTTTTTGAACTTATATCAGTGCAGAAGTAGAGGATTTTATACTGTATCTAAGGTTTGGAGTATTGTTTTTGCTATTGTGGCATGTTGTGTGTTAACATTTGTAAATAATACAAAAACAATCCATAATTTTGTTGGGAGGTATCGCGTGTCTCTTAAGAAAATGTAAGCATTGTGGAAATGTGTTCACTGACTGCATATTGTGTGAAAACGACATGAAATGTGTGAATGGTATGGCCACAGAAGTCCGATGCTGTGCTAATTGTGTTTAGAGCTTCGAAAATGTGTTAACTGATTGGACAAACGCTTGTTAGTCACTGAAAAAAACTGTAACAGCTGTCTCTTGCACAAATGCTTTCTCTGCTTGTGTCAGATGCTCCACGCGAGCCAAAATGGAGTCAACATGACAACAACAATACTATACTAATACAAAAATGGACATGTTCAGTATATAGTACATGGTTTTATGGAGCATTTAAAACACTTGCCACATTCACTATGCTCAGCTCACACACCAGTGGGACAGCCATCAGGAGCAAATTTGGATTCGGTGTTTTGCCCGTGCTTTACTTTCTGAGCCTTAACTGCCCCAAAAATAATGAATTCACCATTAAACAGAACCTGACTTCTACAAGATTTTTTTGGGCAAATGCTGATACTGATATCAGTAAGTACAAAAATCAGATACTGATTTATACAATGATTGGTACCAAAACCCAAGCATCGTATTGGCACTGCAATGGTGACATTTTAAGTGATTCCCAGTCGACTGTATGTGGATCATTATTGTTGTTCTGAAATGCAGTATAAAGGCACATAATGAGTCTACAAATATGCATTTTAGTTTAATAATGTTTGTTGGCCCTCCAGGTGTTTTTTAATGTTCATTTTCATGCATGCATGCAAGCTAGTTTGGGCATTTTCCTGTCAGTTTGTATAGTGTGTGTGTGTGTGTGTGTGTGTGTGTGTGTGTGTGTGTGTGTGTGTGTGTGTGTGTGTGTGTGTGTGTGTGTGCGCGCGCTTGTGTATGTGCTTGTGTGTTTGTGGTTGGGAAGGTGTGTGTGTCCACAGGGTGTTAAGTTGTGTGTGCTGTGGGATTACTTCCAGTACAGTAGGATCTTTGTTTATCCCCAGGCTCACTGTTTACAGGCTGCGTCACAAAATGATCTGGAACTAATAGCGCTGACTTTCATGTGTGTAAACGTTGGGTGTGCGCGCACATGCCGGAGTGTGTATGCGTGTGCTCGCCAGTATGAATGTGTTTGCGCGCATTCACTCAGGCAGTGTATTTAGGCAGTGACACTCCCACCTCGGGCTCTTAACGTCTGACTCCACAAAGCAGTTCTGTGTGTGTGTGTGTTTGGGTTTTTGTGTAGTTGTAGTTGTGCTGCTGGCAAGATGATCGCTACTGTCTTAGGAATTATGGATACCACCAGAGTTTGGGGCAGAAACACTGTGATTGGCCTACTGTGGCTGGTCTTGGGTTACAACACTCATTTTGCAGATGCTTTTGTCCAGAGACACAAAGATTGAATACATGGTTCAACATTTTGAGCAATACACTTATTTGCCATCTAGCTGTGAGTTAGATGTAAAGATAGACACCACTGTGTCTGTAAATATGAGGCTACAGCCAGCAGCCGGTTAGCTTAGCTTAGCATAAAGACAGGAAACAGTGGAAGCACTTGGCCTGACTGTCCAAGAAGGGTTGCAAGTAATGATTATTTTCTTTATTGTTCAATGTGACATCATAATCACAATTGATTTAACATTTAATCTATATATTAAGCTGATATCTTCAGTTTGGTCCTTTTATCAAACCGATAACCTTCATTAACCAGGTAAATGACATAGAATAGCAGCAGATTATTACGTTTGAGAAACCGTAACCAGCAAATGTTTAATGATTTTGTTAAAAAAAAAAAAAAAATGACTGAAATGATAAATCAATAATAATAATAATCATGTTCTTTTCTTTGACTAATCAATGAATGGACTAATTGTTGCGGCCAAAGATAATGAGATCCACCCACCACAAGAAAAAACATGTTATCTTGTGATGGGATGTTATAAGTTACCTTGAGTTTAGATTTGGTTACCGTTCAAGTTTGGACTGCACTTACCAGCATGTAGATAGACCGCACCTGAGATTTGGCTCATGCTTGTAAAAATGCTAATATAACAACACAATTCATCAAAATGTGGTTAGAATTGTAATATATTACAGACAGTGTAAGTACAGTGTAGTACAATGTAATATCCAAATCGCAGACGCTGCGTTTTTGATAAAGGGCAAGTCTGTGAGAAAACAGCATTATAATGAAGCACTGCTGAGCTGCAGAGATGTCCTGACCTACAGATCTTGATCTCCAGGTGGAAGAGAAACATGTTTGTTTTGTACACACTTTCAAACCGTCATGATTTTAAACGTTTTTTCCAGGGAAAATGCAATCCTTGATGTAGAAGCAATCATTACCACCAATGAGAATCATTACAAAATAAGTGCAGTATGATTTATTTCACCATATCGGGCAGCCCTAGTTTGGCCGGAGCCATCTGCTGTGCTTTATTGATCGTACGTGCGTGAAAGTATTATTTATCAAATTCTCTGCTCGGGGGTAAAAATGTGAACAACGGTGGGACGCATGAAAAAAGAGACACTGTGTCGACATCACAGAGCTTCGCGCCGGCTAACCAGGTTATGTTTCATCAGCGCATACTGATGAGTCGGTCGTGTCAAAGGTTACAGGTCAATCTGAGTGAAGCAGTTGGGTTGCTGGTGTTCAGGGTCACGGGGGTTAATCTGCTAAGGAGTGGACTATTGAGTTCTTGAACATCCCTCTGCTGTCTAAACACAGTAAAACCGGTCATTTCTGTGGAGGTCCTGGGGTTTTATTGGTGTTTAAAGATGTTGTGAAATTGTCAGTGCACGGCGATCCTTGTCACTGCTTACTGCACAGTTGGCCTGGGGGTGGTGGGGGTGGTGGGGAGCTGTGGACAGACATGTGTCACAGAGGTGACAGCTGCCAGACGCTCCTTTCCACCTGCTAGTGATGACAAGTGGCCTGATCAGACAAAAGAATAGCCATTTCACAGTGTAAAACTGCATTTATCCACCAGTTCATTTTTTTCATGAGTTCTTTCTGCAGATATAGAGAAAAGAATTTGTACACTATCTGAGATCTCTCTGCCCAGTTTTCTTTTCACTCAGGGAGCTGTCTGTCAAGTTCCCTGTAGTGGCAGTGCCAAGCTGATTGGCCCGCCTTTACCATGGGAGGGCTTTTTCGGCAGCTGTTGCCATGGCTACGCATCATGTTGATGATGGTCTAGAAGTCTGCGTTTCCACGGATCAACCCCCTCCCCCCCCCGCCCGAAACCTGCTCTGTCACTCTCACCGTGGAAATCCATACGGCAAATGTGATGCAGTCAAAACTCATGCTAGAGTCAGTATGATGAGGGGAAACGAGTGTGTGTGTGTGTGTGTGTGTGTGTGTGTGTGTGTGTGTGTTTGTGTGTGTGTGTGTGTGTGTGTGTGTGTGTGTGTGTGTGTGTGAGTGAGTGAGTGCAGCAGGTGGTAGGTTCGCTGAAAAGAGAGGACAGATGAGACGGATGAGACAGATGAGATTTGGGAGAGAAGACCAAGAGAGACAAGAACGGATGGGTGACACCAAAGGAAAACAAAAGTCAAGAAACGGAGGAAAAGAGGAAGCAAATGAAGTCTGAGATAGAAAACAGACGGAGAAGGTCAAAGAGTGAGGACAGGAGGTAGAGGAGCAGGATGTTGAAAAAAGGTGGAAGTTGAAAGTCAAGAAAAAGGGAGAGGAGGAAAGGATGAAAGGGATAAGGAGGAGGACAAAGTGAGGGATGATGGAAGGGGAGAGCTGCACAAGACGAAACGGGAACAGGACATAAATTGGTTATTTTATTCCGATCTACTCTGCGCGGCGCGCTCCCGCCCGACAGTCGGACACAGCGCTCAGCCAATCACAAGTGTGAGCGACGGTGAGCACGTAGCTCTCCGCCCCTGGCCACCTTCTATTGTGCTCTTTTTACTGTCTTTATCTAGCTAGCTGACGGCTGCGGCAGTGAAGATGCAGTGGCTTTCTCGTCCTTTAAGGCACTCGCTCTCAAACCCAGCCTCCCTTCTTCCACCACCCCCACCCCAGTCCTGTGTCTCTCCGAAAAAAGCTGTGGCTGAATAATGTGTGCTCTTTCTTTGTTTCTCCTTTCCTTCTCCTCTGTTGTTCTTTTGTCTCTTCTCGCTGCCAAAACGAGCACATGAGCCCTGACTGCAAATGCACCAAAGCACTTTATTATGATATGATTTTTTTATTTTTGATGTTGCTCTGTGGAGCCAGGGATCAGTTATGCATGTTTTTTTTTTCTTTTTTTTTTTTAATGCTGCAGTATGAAATATGCATTTGCATGCACACACTCTCGGCATAGGGTTGCTTTGGGTTTTTCTTCTTATAACAAGAGTGCTTGCTGAAATAATTCTGCACTCGTCATTCCGCTCGGTGTCTCAGCATTTGACGTGAATGGACTGAGTCCCAGGCTGTATTGATTTACAGGCGTGAGTGTGTGTGTGTGTGTGTGTGATGGTGCATGATGTTGAGCTGGAATGGGAATGGAGTTCACTAAAAGTGGATTTATCCCAGCTATAAAAAAAAAGGAGGAGGTTGGACTGATGGAGACAGCAGGTGTAATTGAAAACTGAGGGACCGCTGTCCTTCGTGGTGCATCTCTGACCAAGAAGCAAGAAATAAAGGGCGATAAGGCGATAATGTATTTTCTTTCTGGAGGAGGAGCTGTCGGGGATGGGGGGCTCCGTAGGGGCTGTGCATTGAGCTGGGGTTGGACTCATCAGTGGACACTCCCAGTCGCAGCCAAAGCTCCTTGCTCATCATCCCAGTGCTTAGTTATGTTTCTGGGTCACACTGCCTTGTTGCGTTTGCTGTTTAGTAGCTGTGCTGCTGTTCCTAATGAGCCCCCCCCCCCCCGGCCAACCCCTTCTTCTTTTTTGCTGTTTTTGTTGTGTGTGTGTGTGTGTTTGTTGTACTGCACGTGTGCGCCCGCTGTTCTGAGCCGTTTCCCCACAGTCGAGCTCCACATGAATAACACAGCAGCCCCTCACATTGCTGCTGATCACATTACTGTCTGAAAGATGGCTGGAATGACAGCAGCACACACACACACACACACACACACACACACACACACACACACACACAGGAAGGAGAGACGGAGACACACAATTTGGAATGGCCTAGTTTGTATGGGCAGCCTTTCATTTCACGAAGCTGTGTCTTGTAGGCAACGAAAAGATGATCGCACCTTTTCTGCCCTCAGATTTTGGCTTTGATGATCAAAACCAGACAAGGCGCTTGCGCGTGTGTCGCGGCGAGCATGCATGTGTGCACACATGCGGAGAGGATGCACATGTGTGTGGTAGTATGAAAGAGTAATGCAGGCGAAAAATGAATAAATGAAAGATCTGGGAAATCCATCAGCATCTAGCACCAGGTTGTCATGGCAATGCGGACAGCACGGCGCAGCACAGTGTGTGTGTGTGTGTGTGTTAGTGTGAGTGTGTGTGTGTAAGAGAGAGAGAGGAGAGAGATGGATGCAGATCACATCACTGCAATATTTCAGCATGTATGTAACTTTGTGTCAGCGCAGGCCTCCCTTAATGCGAACAAAGAAATGAAATCTCTCTTGGTTACCGTCTCTGCCGCACTCCACGTTGTCTGAACACGCCTGGAAAGGGAAGAGCCTCGCTCTCTGGTGTTGCGGGGGTTAATGTTTCTTCCTTTTCTTCTTTTTTATTTTTTATTTTTAAAGACTCTTGTTGTCCTCCTTGATCCACACACTTCACTAATATTACATCATTGTTTTTGTATCAGATATTCTAATAATGCAATTTGTAAACTGTGATTTTGGTGTTTGGTTTCGTACATGCAACATCTATTGCACATGTGTCCGTCCTGGGAGAGGGATCCCTCCTCTCTGACTCTCTGTGAGGTTTCTTCCATCTCCAGCAAACTGACCTTAAAGGACAACACAATTTCATGCTGTTTTACTTCCTTTTTATGTGGCGGACCCTGACACCTTCCTAGCCTCAAACAGTGTTCTGGGGACCTCATTCTCTACTGAGAACAGCTTGTTTCTTTAGTTTTGGAAAGAAAAAAAAATAGAGAGTTTGTATTTATTCTTAAAGTAAAACAAAGTGCAATAAATGTGACCTTATTTGTTTTTTAAAGCTCCTTCTTGAGCCAGTCGATGTGTTCACACTCCCATCTGTGTGTGTGTGTGTGTGTGTGTGTGTGTAAGTAAGAGATGCTTTTACAGCAGTAGTGTATAATGGCTACAGCCTGATACTTAACTGCATCTCCGTGGAGACCTGAAAATTGCAGCTCTCTCCACTTTCGGTCCTCTTCCCCCCCTCTCTCTCGGCTCCGCAGCATGTGTCTCCGCTTTGTCTACGAAAACGGGCAAGAGCGACTGTGTGTGTGTGTGTGTGTGTGTGTGAAGGAGGGTGAGGGTGCATAGGTGTGTGGGTAAGTGCGATGCGAAGAAGAAAAAAAAGTCACGGCAGCCTGGTATTTTAAACGGCGGAGCGGTGATTGAAAGGTTGATGGCGAAGAAAAGCGGCGGATTGATTCTAGAGCGCACGTGCGGGCGTTTCAAACGGCACAAACTGTGTGTTGCAATTTGAGCGCGTGTGCGTAAGAGACGGAAAGAGTAGGTGAGAGAGAAGTCTAGGACAGTGGGATTCTCTCAGCGAATAGGCTCTTACTAGAAACTACCTGGTTACTAGGCAACAGGATAGCACTGCTGCACATTGGAGGTTTTTGGGGGGGGGTGATGATCTACAACGCAGAGTGGAGCGTCCACGTTTACAGTGCTGAGTCAATAACTGTATTATTTATGATTGTTTTATTGCAAGGGTGTGTGTGAACGAGGGGGAGGGGAAGTAAAGGGTAAACGAAGGCGGTGGGTGCATTTCTGTGTGTGTGTGTGTGTGTGTGAGAGAGTGGTGTATCATAGAGACTGTGTGTCCTGGTAACATTTAAAAGAATAATAGAAGAGCTTTGGCAGCGGCTAAAAAGGGCAGCGAGGTGTTTACTGTTGAGTCCACACAGAGCAGTCGAGGCGACTCACTCCGCCTCACTTTGAAATAGTCGCGGTCGGAGATCGGGTGCCCCTGCCACCCAACACAAAGAACAGGAGAGAGGGAGTGAAAGAAAAACAATGGGTAGGCTAAGTTGACCTGCTGTCCGTGCTCTGCGCCCAATCGCTGCTCATGTCAGATTTTTTGTTTTTGGGTGACTTCGTATCCGCTGAATGATGTAACCCACACCAAACTGAACTGACAGTGAACTCGACAACAAAGTCGCTTGAATGTCTGCTCAATTGAATATACATGCCAAGCGTTATTTTTTTTCTCTCTCTCTTTTTTGACTTGAGTCACTCCTTCCCTGCCGCAATAACCGAAGATCTTGTTCAGTAGCTCTCCTGCCTGAAGAAACATTTCACACTGCGCATTGGTACAAAAAGCAAATCCTAATTGGGACACTTTGCAGCTGCAGTGTGAGTCACACACCAGGAGAGAGTTTATGAGGGTACAGTATAGGAGTGCATTCAATTACAGTGTTTCCCTCAGTCGCAGTGTGGGTTACAGCTTCAGTGCCAAAGTTCTGTATACTGACGCGCATTCATAATGTGGATCGAGAGGTTACTAAGATGGAATTGTCTCTATAATGGATATTAATATAGACAAATATTAATATTATTTGCATTTTTTTTTAAGACAGTTATTTAGTGGTACTTAGAAGTAGTCTTTATCCAAGTGCACAGATTTGTCATTGTTAGTCATTTTAGAAAAGCAGGAACATGTAGGGACCCGATAGACCTTCCGATTAACATGTCGACAGAGCAAGGAAGAAACCCAAGAGATTCCAAAAGATTATATGTGAAACTTATCTCTTAATCCATGTAAAAACAGGGAACAGTCCTCATTTTGAAACTTTAAACAGGATTCTGTAACATTGTGATGTCACAGCTGTTCAACCACCACCCCCAGTCATGACCCCATCACGGCCGTGGCTGCAAAAACACTGGCTGATCGGTGTGTTCGGTCTGCCAATGAGGCATCGAGCGGGAATAGGCGGGGCGCTGGAACCGATAATTCAAAGACAGTGGTGTGAACGTTTGATCTGTTCTAAACCAGGAAATAGACTCCTCCATGTCAGTGATTAAACCAAAACCAATGAACTGTCCTCCTCCTAAGTGATCTGTTGTTTTCTGGATCGGACTTGGAATTGTTTGTCTCAAATCATAGAGGTTACTCACACACACATGCATGCGCACACACACACACACACACACACACACACACACACACACACACACACACACACACACACACTATCGCACACAGTCAGTGGGTCGATGTGGATGGATTAATCTTTCACAGACAGTTCAGATGATCATTAATTGTCTCTTGGAGGAATGGATGCCTCATCAAAAGCATTTCTTATAAGCTGTGTGTGTTCGTTATTGTGTCCGTGTGTGTGTGGTAGACTCTGTTTAATGTCCATTAAGCTGTAATGAAGGAACGTGGCTCTCCCTGGCCCCCTGTCTGCCTTCTAATGGACCTCTATTATCCCAGTTCAAACGAACGAACGAATGCACACGCACACACACACACACGCACACACACACACACACACACACACACACACACACACATACAGACACACACTGTCTCTGCTGGTGATGAAAGGGCATCGTGAAGCAGCTGACCTAGCTGAAGTGCAGGCGGCCTGGTGTGTGTTAAACAGCCTGATTTTAGCTGGAGTGGCTATATAATGGTGCTGTTATATACTTGTCTGTAGAGGAGAGAGCCATACGTCACGCAGCAAAACGCTTGTTAAACTTAATACAGAGCCAGCAATTAGCCAAGACCTTATAACTGTCCAACTATCTTACTGTCCAACACAATTGAAAAAAATGTGTTGGACAAAAAATGAGTCGAGAACGCTGCAGAACAGGTCGCCGCAAAAGATTATTTTAAAAAGAACTTCCAAAACTTGTGCATGTAATGTGGTAAAACTAAGACATCCAACACTTCAGGAAGCCTCTTAGAAAACAACAAAGCAGCTCGAATTCTGCTCCCGCAAAGAGCGGGTTCGCCGCGCACCTCGTGTCCGAGCGAGTGCCGATTCATGTTTACACAAGTTCGACGGCAGGATACCTTTTGATATAATTGTTACGCTCTGCAACACTTTAATTGTGCGGGGACGAAATGCAATAAAGGAATTGTAGTTTCTAAATCAGATTCTGTGCAGGAATATCAGAGGTAGACTTTAGAAGACACGCCAAGAAAGATTAAGTTCTCAAAAATCTGCTTATTAAGTGGATTAGAATTTTACTTCTGCATCCACACTCTGTACGTCTCTGCCCTGTAGCAGTGTCATCAGTCCTGCGTGCGCTGCTGCCTCTTGTTTCTGTGATAAATGTGCAGGTCAGAGGTTGCTGACATGTAACTTGGGAACAACGTCAGCTATAAAAACCTGGCAGGAAACCCGTGGGAAATGAAGTCGCGTGAAGAACTGCCGCGATCTGTGATGCATTAGTGGTACCTTTTGCTCTTCGTTCACAGGCGCAGTGCTCTCTCTCTCTCTCTCTCTCTCTCTCTCTTTCTCTCTCTCTCACTGTCTGTGCTGATCTAATTCCCAGCTGGGGATCAATGGAGTTAAGCTTACTGTATCGTATTATAACTCCGGCGAAGTTTTTTAAATTGATGTGCGAGTGGTAAATATCAAGATTTTGCCGTGAACGCTTCCTCGCTGTCTGAAGCTGGAGACATGACTGAGGAACAGGCGAACAAAAGCGCTCTGACGCGAATCGAGTGCAGTTGCAAGGCATCCCATGTCTGCAAGACAGTGACTCACTCATGTACTATTTATTAATTCACTCCTTTGCTCAGGCACCCGTTTAAAATATGGCTGCTATTAAGGAAAGGATGCTACATTAGATTGTCTGCTCGCTTATTCTCTCAGCAGTGTTAGAGCTGTGGGAGAGAAGTGAATGAATGGATTTTGGTGTAAGTTAAGGCCCCTCTCGGTGTGAAGCGCTAGACCTCCGGTGCTAAATGTGTGCAGCTTGCAGTCGGCTAATTGGGGGAGCAGCATCATCTGTTTGCCACCAGCCGTTTAGAGGCAGATTGAAGGTGCCAAACTTTCTGGAAACGACGTCCGTTCAGTCGGTTAAATGGTTTGACGCCTCACCTTAACAGCAAATGAAAATCGGTCTGCCCTCTGCGGTGTGAAAGTGTGTGTAGCGTAAGTCTGCGGGTGTTGATGCATAATGCAGCAGGAGGACAGTTGTCACGAGCATGTGCGGTAGTCAGCATTCGAGTCTCCATGTGTGTAACTGTGTGTCGAACAGCACCCTGATAGGAGATCCCATCTTGTGTGTGTGTGTGTTTGTGTGTGTGTATATGTGCGTGTTTGTGTGTGTGTGTGTGTGTGCACTGCAGGCAGAGGAGCGCTTACATGAGTGTGTGTGACAGGCCTCCCACGCACCGAGCTCTGATCTGGTTTGTTCCAGTTGGCGGCCTTGTGTCGGAATGGCGATGGACACCAGACAGACCTCCTCCTTTTGGCGAGCTCAAGCGTCAGGCGCAGACCTAACGAGGCGCCGCGCTAACGAACAGATCAGAGAGCGGCGGACCAAGCGCCGATGTGTGCGTTTGTGTGGGTATGTGTGAGCGAGAGAGAGAGAGAGGGAGAGAGAAAGAGAGCGAGAGAGAGAGAGAGAGAGAGAGAGAGAGAGGGAGAGAGAAAGAGAGCGAGAGAGAGAGAGGGAGAGAGAGAGAGAGAGAGAGGCTGGTGTGTGTCGATAGGAGTGTCATCTGTCAGCCCGGCTCAGGACAGCAAAACTGAAGTCCATATTGGCCTGTTGTCCTCCACTTTATCAGCCGCCGATGCAGGCAGCAATAAACGGAATGAAAGAGTAAACAAAATGTAGGCTCATACAGTGATAAATGTCTCATCCCCAGTGCCGTGAAAAAAGTTTATCGAAATCGCCATCAATACACACACATCCCACAGCGATGTTACGGGCGATGAAATGAATTGATGAATGTCAGTGTTTGTAGTCTGAGAGATAATCAGAGAAGCACCGTGTCAGAGATGATAAAAAAAAAAAGGTTACAATTTGTAATGCTGCAGTAATCGCTCAAAGAGACTTTTGTCTTTTTGCAATCAGCTACAGATCAGCACCCTTGCAGCTGATGGAGAGGCAAGTCTCAGTTTTACAGTGGTCAGCTCATGTTCTGGGCCAGCAACAGACCGCTGCAGTGTTTTGACTCACATGGAACAAAATCTCACCGTTGGCCCACTTTATAGTTACACAGACCGATTTTGGGTGAACAATATATTTGCAGCTATAAACCATGTCGACGATTTACCGGCCCCGGTGGCGCTTCGGCACAGGGTTTTCACACAGGATCTGTTATGTAAAGTTACAGACTATTCCTAGCTGCCGTTTTGAATCCAGCAGAATGCCAGATGATTTGAATCCATGCCTTTTCAGACCAAACTGAGTGCATATATTCAGGTTTTTTCAGACACGACTGTCTTTTACTTACATTCCTCTTTCAAGATCATGGCCGACTGAACAATGTTTTACTACTGTTTGAGAAAGATGGAAATCTTCCAACATCCTTAACTTAGTAACGCGCTATAGCATCATGCTGGCAAAGGGGCAAAAGTTAGCATGTCTACCTGGTTGTCAGGCTTCCATCACTGTTGATAGGAGCTGGAGCCAATAAAAACAAAAAAAAAAGAATGTACCGCAGACTAAGGAAAGGGTAAATCAAACCTTTAATTCTGCTTCCCCTTCTTAGATAACAAGGGGGACATATAGAGAATGCTACTTGAAAGCTAAAAGGACTTTGATACTTCATGATAATTTTGCCCACATTTGATTTATAATTGGGTATGAGGTTGAAAACGTTAGTTGCTGTCCGAGAAAACCGGTCATTGATCTTGAAAACAAGTGAACTGAAGTGAAGTGAAGCAATATTTTAGAGGTTTTTAGACAATGTACTGATGCAGCATCAAGTCTGAGACGAAATCACTTTGTAGTATAAAGCTTCAAAACTTCAAACGGCTATCAACGTGTCGTTTAAACCCCTGATCTTTCTTTGAAGCGTCCATGTTGCTCGATACCCACATTACAGCTTTAAAGCTCACGAGTGCACCGAAGTCGGCGGATTGACTGCATTTGAATGCAGGGCTGGTGCTACAACCTGTGGCGTAAAACTAGAAATTCAGACTGCAGTTGACTAATGCATCACTATATCAGATGTTACAGTTTATTGCAACAATCTAATATGTCTGTTAGCCTGGAAGAAACAACCACCTGTGTGTGTGTGTGTGTGTGAGTGTGTGTGTGTGTGTGTTTCCAGCCGAGTAGAACATGATGTTTGTGCGTCCTTGCATATCATTTCCTAATTTGGTAACTGACATGGCGAGCTAAGCTTTGTGTGTGTGTGTGTGTGTGTGTGTGTGTGTGTGAGAGAGAGAGAGAGAGCGAGAGAAGGAGAAAGAGAGAGAGCGTGTGTGTATACTTTCAAGCATCTAATGTTTTTTCTGAATGATCACTATCAGGTGCAGTCGATGCTGTGAAACGTGCGCGCGCCAACACATTCGGGAGTGTTATTGTTCAGAGGCAATCCCACTTCCCGTGTAGCGGCAGAGAGACGGAGGTGAAGCAACAAGAAAGCGCAGAGCCATTTGAGAGTGGGAGAAAACAATTCGACCATAAACATACCAGCAGGGAGGAGAGGAATATAAAAAAAAAGAAAGGACTCACGCTATGTCACTTTTAAAAACCAAGCTGTGTGCAATGAGTGGTGATATAACTTTTAGTATTCAGGGATTTCTTTTTTTTTTGTTCTAGTAGAAAATGACCTCTGCCTCAAATATGTGTCTGCTTTTGTTCGAGCATTTGATACTAACCCATTGAGATGGATAAAACAATGTTGGCCGTGGGAGGAGGGATGTGGCATTAACGGCCCAGCGTGGATAGCTGCTAATTTTACACTCATCCTAGCCCACCTAGCTTTGTGTCTGTACTCGTTTGAAGTGCACACTTATCTGAAGAGGGAGCTGTCATCCAGGGCTTGGACTAGAAGAAAGGGATGGCTGGAGTCACGGACAGGTTGTTCTTTTACGCTAAACTCATGACGGAAATGAGGTTTAGTGTTTGTGGAAACATTTTTCGTGGTGTAATCGTCATGGTAATTTTTATAACATGGTCCCATTTTCACTGATGGATTGCTTATATGGTGGATGAATATAGTTATGTATGAACTTGCTATAGTAGTCGGGGGGAGAGTTTAGATCATACTTGTTAAAGGTTACAGCATCACTGTTCCTCTCTGGCTCACATCAAATCAAAATTTCCTTTTGGCCAATGATTTGTTTTCTGACATTCCCATCAGCCTCAGTTCTAGCGGTCCATTGACACTGGGCAGCCATCTTTGCAACTGTCTAAATAAATTGGCATGGTGCCAGAACCTGGACATAAATGCTGCATGTGTAGAATGGCCAGTCAAATCTGAGAGGAAAATAAAATAGCCCCAAAAAGTTTGGTGAGTTCAGGTTTAAAACACCTTTTACCCACAGGTTATACTTGCCTTTTACGGATTGCCATGTCGTGACACTGTCAGCTCATCCCGCCAGAACACTTGAACAAATTGAGTTTAATGTTTAATCTCTGAGTAACCTAACCTTTCTTAGTAATCCTGTGCGTTTGTGTGATATCCCCTACTTCCATGCTCATAAGAATAATATAATTATAATCTCGCCCTATCTATTTTTTTTTTGTTTTGTATAAAGCACATGGTTGGCTTTTTGGGGAGAAAGGGGCAGGATACAACCAGCATCTCTGGCGTAACAGAGTTCAGAATACCCAATTCAAAATACCTTAAGTGAGAGCTAGTGCTAATCAGCAAATGATGCATGCTAATATGCTAAAAAAAAAAGAAAAAAGATGAGCATTGTACCTGCTCAATAACAATGTTAGCATTTTCATTATGAGCATGTTAGCATGCTGACATAAGCATTTAGCTCAAATAGCCAGAGACTGACAGAGCTAGACAATGAACGAAGAGAGGGAGCAGCGTTAGCCTACAAAATAGCAATCACAAACATTCCTGCACATTATGCCTTTAAGGATGTATGGAGAACAGGAGGATGTTCACATGCACCATAATAAGAGAGAAGATGTAAGACAAGTACACTTCTGCCTGGGCACGCTTGATAGTGGATGATGGAAATGATGGACCTGTGCTAAGTCTTACTGTTTTGTCCGAGTGCACCACTCGAGTGGGAAGCTGAGCCACCTGCAGCTCTCCGTGGATTCAAACCGAGTGACGTGCCCCTCCAAGAAAAACCACTGGCCCCGCTTAAATGGCTGACGTACACAGAATGATGCAGTGAAAACAGACGCAACAGGAGCGAGAGTTACATAACAACGTCAGAAGATATAAAAAGTTCATGAAATTAACCCCACTGGGCATCTCTTTTCGATCGAGGTGGTTAAATGAGGCGTTCTCATTCTGATTGGGCTCTAATTCTGTGTGTTTATGGAAGGACAGGGTCCACGTAAACAGGATAATAAGAGAACAGAGGAGGATGGAGGCAGGAGAGGGGAGAAAAGGGGGAAAAAAGGGAAAGTGAGAAGAGGAAGGAACTTCAAACACTACACGACTACAGAGTAAACAGCGCACAGACGGGGGAAGAAGAAGGAAAATAACAAAAGGAAGCAGCCGAGAGAAACCGAAAGGCGAGAAGAAACAGACGAAACAACAAAAGGGGGGAGCAGAGAGGAGAAGACAGGCATGAGATGGAGACAGAGAACCAATGAAAGTCAAGTGGATGAAAGGAATGAAAGAGGAATAAATAGGAAGAGCAAAGAGGAAGAGGGCAGGAGGAGGAGGAGGATGGGTGAGCGTTGAGTTTCCTGCAGTAGGGCACAAAGCCAAGAGATGTTTCACTCTGTGGCTTCAACTGCGTACAGCTTTAGGATGTGTTCTGTTTCTGTGTGTGTGTGTGTGTGTGTGTGTGTGTGTGTGTGTGTGTGTGTGTGTGTGTGTGTGTGTGTGTCAGCTGTGATGCACCAAACTACACTGAAACTCATACATGAATGCATGCATTGTTTTTTGCATTAAGGTGTGCACCAGAGGGATTGGTGTTTCTTGCACATGTGAGAATTTGTGTGTGTGTGTTTTTGTGTGTGTATGTGTGTGTGTGTGTGTGTCGGGTCGCTGAGGTGGTTTAACAAATCCTCTACAAGTGAACAGCGTCTCCCGCTTGGTTTGATCAGCTGCTAATTGAATCTGAGAGAATAATGAGAGGGTCAGGGAGATTGTTCGTTGTTTTAAGGCCATCTGGAGCCTTGCCTTGGGGGGGCAAACACACACACACACGCGCGCGCACACACAAAGAAACACACACTCTTATGCAGTTATGATCTCGTAGATATACAGAAGCGCCCAGGCATGCAGAAACATAAAAATGCCAGGGGTGAATGCCACACATACAGGCAGGCGTATGCGAGATAAGGTGACGGATAGAGAGAAAATGAGGGACCAGAGGGGCTGGAAGAAAAAGCAGCTTGTCCACGGGGCCATCGGGCAAGTTTGTACTTTTGCAAACAGCTATGCAAATAGGCAAATGCCTCACCTCAGGTGCATGGTCACACATGGCATACACCAGAAAGCCTAGGTTCTTGTGATTCTGTTCATGCAAAATATTTGAGGATACAATCACACCAGCAAGGTACATTCAACAAACCACAGAGCTAACAAACTAGCATGTGCAAAGTTTTTCCAACTATCCAGTAAGGTGTCCTGGTGTTTTTAGTAGTGAATCAAACTCCAACAAAAACTGTCTTATCTTATTACCAAATGCCCACTACATCCGTTCATGTAACATATTTAGTCAAAAACACAATGTGCTTCGACCGAATGGTGACAAGAGGGCAAAAAACTGCGATAGCGGACGCTCTTTCCGTGCTTTCATCTGTAAAATAGCTTATCTCATTTCACAGCAGACACTATTGTACCTCTACACGGGTGATCCTGAGATGGGAGCCGTTTGATTGACAGCTCGTTTGAGCTTCTATGCCCACCCTAAAGCCTGCAACAGCCAATGAGTAATTGGTCAGGCAGGTGACAGTCTCTCTCTTCTTTTTCCTGGATCACGGAGGCAGTGAGATTTCAAATCCAGTAATATATAGTTTTTAAAGCCATTCATTCGAAAAGTGTGCAAGTTTGTGTAGTTGTGTACATACTGTTTTTTATATGCGTGAAGTTTGTGTAAATACGGAAATGAAGATCTATAATGAGTTCAATGCTCATGTTATTGATCAAGCAGGGGTATTTTGAGGTCATAAAGTGGCATGCTTTTGCCAGACAGCTGGATGTTTCCCCAGATACATAAGTGTTAAATGTCCATTTTTCAATTTGAATTTGGACCATGTAGGGCTATATGACGTGGACCCAGTGCGTCTTCCAGTTAAAAGAGGCAAGTACAGGTCAGTGGCAGGCTTATTTTTGCATTTAAAAAATTTAGGCAAGAAAAATGAATAAATAATTCACTCTGCTCAGACTCATGTAGATTAATGTCAGAAGCACTTACAGAGCTTCTGACAGCCAGTGGAAATATTTGGCTTATAACCTTTCAGAAGAGCCGAAAAACCATGCCTGTGCTCACAATAGCATTAAAATGTGCTTTGGGCTAGACTGGGATAGTAGTTTCAGGATTATTTTACATAAATTTCCAGCAGGGGAGGACATGAGAAACAATAAAATAAAGGATAACTCCACATAGATGGTTAATAGCTTCTCCAAGCGCTGGGAGTGGGTCACACAGAGTTGGCAACATACAGCAAAAGTTAAAAATAGGTCCCCGACTCGCCGTTGCCGGAGCACAGCACTGCAGTTCTGAAGCCATTTGTCATAATGACAAACACCATCTATATTTTCACGTTTCAAAATGCTTGTGGTTAAGGCCAAACCCGTCGCAGCAGTGTGCCTCCATTTGCAGAATGTCTGTTCTTGTGAGAGCTTTGAGTTCTTCCAGTTGAGGACTTTTTTGCTAATTGAAGGCTGTTCAGGATTCAGTTCAGAACTTCTTGCGTCAGCTAAGGTGGAGGAGAAGTGATTCACGCACATCACTCACAAACATGACATGCTGCTGCGCTGCATTCTGGTCTCTTGAGGCGACTGTCACTTCTTATCTGCTCCTCCTTGCGCAACAGATTTCTACAGACCTCTGAATCATCAAGTGTCATCGAAGCTGCGAGTCAAGGAGGAAACTTCTCGCCGGCTTTTAAGCACGTTAGCATCTCAGCCCTGGATGATCCGCAGGTGGATCAGTCTTTGCAGACTCACGCTGTGCAGCCAAAACCCACAGAGCGTTATTTTAAATTCTAACTGAGGAGCCCAGAGCTTCTAAATATACTAAATATGTCACACAGAATTTGGAGGAAATGCGTTTAAAATGACGCATGAGACGTTTTTAGTCATGCAGCTATAAAACAGACGGTGTGGAATGAAATTCCTCTAACTACTAAAGAGGAACTAGAAAAATGGAAGCCGAGGAGGAGGGCTTTCGTGCGCGTGTGTCTCTTGACCTCGTGTCGGAGAGTTGAACGTCCTCAATCACAGATGACCGCGCTGCAGATCGTTATTTCTGTAAATGCAGGCATGCATGTGAGCATCGGTCTTGTGCATCGTTTGTGTGTGTTTGTGTGTGTGTGTGTGTGTTTCGGAGAGAAAGATGCTGATGAGGTTAATGGAACGACAGGCCTCTTGCAGCTCCTCTCATTAGGAGTAATGGAGGGCCTCTGTAAGTGGCTGCTAACACACACACACACACACACACACACACACACACACGTGATGAGAGAGAGGAGGTGGGCAGGACACAGGGCTGGATCTGATGACATTTCATTTTAGAGGAGATGAGGACCACGTAAAGAAGAGGGATTATGAGCAGGAGTTGGCAGAAATATGGATTTAGAAATGGAGCAGGAGATGTAAAAGACAGAGGCTATTAGAGAGAGTGTGGAATAAGGCAATATTTGTAGACTCATTGAAGAGTCTCCCGGCTGGCCTTTAAATCTGTCAGTTTGAACTGAAATACTGTTGGTATAGCTTGTAAATCTGGCTCTCTGTGCTGCTATCTCTGCACACCTACTGGTGTATTATCTCAGCTGATAATTGGCCTTTTAATAAAAATTGAATTCTGTCCAGTCAGTGTCGTCCACGACTGATATAATGGCTATGATTGCATATTTAGTGTAATATTAATCAATTCACACTGGGTTTTGTGAAGAGCCATTAATAAAAACTGATTATTATGCATTATTTTAAGTGGAGTCAATGGGAATGCATTAGCCTTCACCGTCTTCGGATCCATCAAGAGCTTTGGGTTTTTGTTTATTTTTTTGCAGTGTGATGGTTTTTTCATAGACATTTATAAGGGGGACTTAGCGTGGAAGCTGGAATCTATTTCTGGCTAAACTCTTTCACAGGTTCAGCGTTCACCCTTCACAAGTATCCCTGAAATAATCAGTGACTCACCAGTAGCTCAAGCAGGAGAGAGAGCGCAAATACACCATGTTTCCCTCCGGGGGTCAATTAAAGTATCAGAAAACACAAAGTTATCCAACAAAAGTGTGCCGCATGAAGGAGGACAGATGAGCAAAGTTCAGATTCAAGCCCAAGTAGATCTTTATACGATAACAAGGCTCCAGACTCATTTGACACCCTGTGCAAAGTGTTAATCTACCCGTGGTGCAAGATCATGAAAAATAATCAATGATCTTGTGGGCCCCACTTTTGGCAGCCCTGGTTTATTCCTGTTACTTTTACTGTATGTAACACCAAGTCACATCACTTTTTCTTCAAGAAGCGTCCAACGAGTTAATGGACCTGTAACATAAAGTTCTGAACACCATTCAGCTGTGGGGAATTGGTCTAAGTAATGCTTAATAGCGATTTGGGTAGTTAATTAGCAGTGTTATGGCTCTTTGATAACTCTCTGTTTGTGGATTGATTATGAATCGGGGTAAATCTACTCTAACGTGTCGGGTTAACAGAGCGAAGAAAGAAGAACTTAAGGTGGAGATTCTGGAAAAGTGTGCGCTAAGGTAAGCAGTTAGGAGTCCAGATTTTATGGAGGTGAATTAAGATACTAAAGAGGACAGGAATGATGGAGTGGAACGATTGTGAGCAGCACAGTCGGGGTGAATACAGCAGAGGGGAGCAGAAGTCGGGCTGATCGCATTAAGAACGAGTCGAGGTTTGGTTAGGAGGACGAGCGAGAGACACTGAAGAGAGTGGTAGAAAGAGAGAGAGAGAGAGAATGGACCGGTAATGGATTTGAAGGTTGAACGAGCACCGTCAGGAGAGAGTATCAATCTGTGCCTCATCTCTGTTTGACCATAAAATATACACCTCAGGCCAACAAGCATGCCCCACACACACACACACACACACACAGATGTTAATGTAGTTTGGAAGCAGCAGGGATGTGTCTAGTTCTACCAGTGCGCAGTAACTCAGACAGGAGAACATGCTGCCTTTTGTTATTCAATCAGGACCACATTAGTTCTCTCGGTGTGCCGACTCTCTGTCTCTGCATCCTCCCCCTCACCTCACCTCACCACCTGCCCTCCTTTCCTTTCTCTTTCACCACCTTTTAAAAAGAAAAAATGTTTTCACTCTTTACCGGAGACGGCATATATCGCTGTGACACTGTCAGCTGAGGCAAATCACGTTTTAACGATTCCCCTGCTCTAGCTGCAACACTCATTCAAAGTTTTAAAGTAATGGGCGCAGCGATAATCTTTGGCGCCATAAAGCGCATTGTGTCCTTTATTCACTCTGCAGGGGCAGGGAGATCAACACAGAGAGAGGACAGAGCGCAAGAAAAGCAATCCAGTTTATTCAGCAGTAAGTGCCTCTGACAGAGAAGACAAATGTGACATTAAAACTCTTTGTACTGCTACAGCTTTAAACAACCAGCTCTGTGATTACAGTGTGTGTGTGTGTGTGTGTGCGTGTGTGTGTGTGTGTACCTGTGTGAGCATGTGCACCAGGAGGGCCTCTGCAAATGACTCCCTATATCATATTCAGTGTCTTGTTTCTTGTCTTTATGTAGCTCCACAGTGGCATGCACTCTTGCCAGGGGGTCTCCATAAGTGTGTGTGTGTGTGTGTGGTTTGTGGCTTTGCGTGTGTGTCTCCTAGTTTAGGCGAAAGATGTACACACAGTGATGTGATGGGAGCTGATTTATCTCCAAGCCGAAGACAGGTTTGACCTTTAGCTTACTGGGAGGAGAGAAGGAGGGAGAGAAATCATGGGGAGGGAAAAAAGGATGGAGGAGATCAGGAAGGAGGGAGGCGACAAGGGTGGAGAGGGGAGGGGGAGCTGATAGCGGGAGGAAGAGTCTGTCACTCGGGGCGTATATATTGCGGTTCCTGGCGACTACGTAGTTCTACCCTGCTGTTTTCAACTCTAACACCAACGATAAGGAGTCAAGGACATGAAAGGACAAAAACAATAAATGATGAAGACATAAATAGGCCTGATATTTTGAATACTTCCTGAAGTGGACACCAGTGGCTGTAATATCATGGATGAAGTCACAGTGTGCAAAGTGCAACAGCCCCTTGCTGGTAGAGCAGGATTTAGTCAGGTAACCACAGTGGATCTGGCACGCTTCATCGCACTTTGATGATGCATGCTACTTAAATTGGCAACTACAGATGGAGCCTAATACCTGGCACTTTCAGGAGGCTGAAATTAAAACCTTAATATGCTCAAGCTGCTGTGGATAACAGAACGTGGTAGGAATCATGATTAAAGGCCCCATATTATGCCCATTTGTTGGTTCATACTTACTTACCTCTTATAGTGATGGAATATGTTTACATTTTCATACTGTCCAGCACCTCTATTCTGTTCTGTTTTAGTGCTTGTCTCTTTAAGCCTCCCAGGGTGGTGACTGCATAGTTGTGACATCATAACCTTACAGAAGTAGTGACGACTTGTTTGAAGATGATGAGGATTGAGCATTTCGATGCCATACAATATTTGTATAACACCTATTTCTGCTTTATGATGACACAAAACAAAAAAACAAAAGAAATGGAAGTCTCACTTTACAATATGGAACCTTTAATCTTTGCAACCTACCTCCCTGGCATTGCTGTCATTATCATATTTTTATTTTATTTTATTTATTTATTTATTTTTTGCATTATTGCTTGTCTGTAGCCTTAATATTGCAAAGCTAGCAAATTTCTTCTTCTTAAGGTGTAGATGTATGTACGAGTCGGCCACCTTCTGAATTCAAGCTTATAACAAACAAGGGGCACATTAGTAACTGCTAACTGTGGCTGCCATAAACTTGTTAGCTCATTTAGCTGTGCAGCTAGTGATCCAGACTAGATAGCACTGGGGGAATGTTGGTGTTTACAGCTAGCATAGGAGCTTTGGACCAGGACTTTTCTAGTGTTAGCCGGTTAGCTTTCTAGCTCCAGTAGATATTTCACAATTCCAACACAATACATACAATTGTTATTTTTTCACATTCTGTTGAACTTTAGTTAATTTTTTAATGTGTTCGACTGATTACAGTGTCTCTTGGGGCAGGTTAGCCCTGACAGTGTTTAGGAAGGCCTATTTGCCCTGTGTGAGTTCCTATGGCTCATGTAATGGGTACTAACATTCATTGAACAAGTTTCCAAAGAGTGAACGCCTTGTCTCCAAAATACTGAGCAGGCACTGGAAAAGACGAACAACCTCCTTGGAAAAATACTACTCTGTCTGCATGAAAACAGAGCCTGAGATAACACTGTTCAGTGATCTGTCTCAGTATAGGTTAAATAAAGGAAACTAATTATGTGGATCGTGAGTGTTTCCATTTTTTTGGCTACGTGTGTGAGCAAGAGTGAGTGACCGGGCGAGTGTGTGTGAGGAACAAAGTGAGTGTCTGTGTGCATAAAGGCTTTAGGCTAATCCTGTTGTATTCAACTGGATCAAAGTTGGATTTTAAGCTCTGTTTGTATTAAAAAAAAAGAAAGAAAGTGTGATCCTGCTAATGGACTAATGTCTCCACACACACACACACCTAGGCCTGACAGTTCTCTGAATGTCTACAGCTAAACACACTGTATTTGTGTGTGTACTGTATATATAATCCCACATGACCGAAAATGACTGGTGGGTAAGAGGAGGTTGTGTACTGACATGCCCCACTGTACACACCACCAATAATCTCTCTCCTCACACACACACACACACACATGCACGCACACACACACACACACGCATAGCAGGAGGCTGTCAAGTAGGACCGTAGTGTTCTGTTCGGTTTTCTCAAGCATGTGACAGCTCCTCGACAGGAAGAGAGCGATAAGGGCGGATAGGAGAGGAGAGGAGGAGAAGAGCTAGTGGATGGAGAGGAGAGCTGCCTGAAAGCATAATGAAAGAGAAAAGAGAGACAGAAACAAGGCAAAGAGGAGGTTA
Source organism: Acanthopagrus latus (assembly GCF_904848185.1). Classification (NCBI taxonomy): domain Eukaryota; kingdom Metazoa; phylum Chordata; class Actinopteri; order Spariformes; family Sparidae; genus Acanthopagrus; species Acanthopagrus latus. Next base: position 8,980,003 of record NC_051061.1, on the reverse strand, counting down.
AAGATGCAGGAGAGGATGGCAGTGGTGCTGAGGTTCGTTCTGTGTTGTGTTGGCTCTGTACACCAGCACAATGGATCGGAGATGAAACAATGACTGTGGAGTTAAAGTGCTGACTTTTTAGCTTTCAGGGGTGGGTGCCCTCAGATCCATATTGGATGAACAGTGTAGGATTTATTTCCTCACTTATACTCAGTCTACTCATCTAATGCAGAAGGAAAATAATCCAAAACATATAGGAATTTAAAGAGCTAGTAAGCGGCATATATGTGACATATACGCTTATTTTTCCACTGTTAAATTAACTGTTTAGCACATATTGTGGTCACAGATCACTCTATAAGTGATCGCTGTTTAGAAGAATTTCAACCGATGAGGGTGGGCGAAAATAACTACAGTCTGTTTAAGCGCCATCTTGATCAAAAATCTAAATTGCAATCTTTTGTCTAAATTTCAAAATGCCTGACTTGAAAAAGCCCAGGAATATCTTCTTCTGCACCATTAAAACACAGTTTGTCATGAAAGATAGTTCTTTAACGGCACAAGAGGACAATAAAGTGGAAACAGACAACTTTTCAAATTACATCGTCCTTGGATTCCCTGTGGTATTAATGTTGCATAGACAGCCTAAGCAGCATGAATGCCATTAATCTCCTGGCTGCTGTCCAATACAAAAAACTACTTTAAGAATCCCGATTTGACTGAGAAAGCCTGACCTCAGGTCTATGAAAAGATATAGGTCAGCAGGTTTTTTAATTACTGATGTAGTACAATAAAGTTCCAATTTTTACGAGAAAGCACATCAGCAAAGGAACACCCTTTGTCACAACACCGGCACTCTCCATTGAGTGAATTCCCCTATTCTCCATTGAGTGAATGCCCCATCTTCACTCTTGTTTTTTCTCGTTTTTCCTCCTCCAGCAGTGTGATTGTTTTTTTCTCTCTGCAGTGTAGAGTTTATTCCAGCTATTCCACCGTCACCTGAGGACTAATGCGACCAGGAAATAATAATGCTTGTTCTTGCTTTGGTTGCGTAATGGCAGACACTCTTTCTTGTATTTTCCTAATTAGTGCTGATGATCATACGGTCATAGCATGACCCTCAGTGTCATTCAAGAGACAGAAAAAAGGATGTTGGAACAAGTAAGATGTGACAGTGGCCACATTATAGGCTCGGTGGAGCATCATTTCATCTTAAGGACGAGGCTTTCCTTGTTATAAGTTCTTCACCTGAAATCCTGATAGCATGAGGAGAAAGGTCAGACGTGTTGTGAGAAGTTTGGGGTTCAGGGATGTCGCAGCTATGATCAGATAAACAGAAGGTGTGTGCACTTGGGACTGAAGAGTTTGTTGAATCGCATCTGCCCACACATTCCCTGGTGAGGCCAACTCCGGTCAACACAACCTTGGTCAAGGGGATCTTTTACGGTCAATTTCCTTCCCTGATGGCTGAAATATCCTGCACTGGGATGTATAAATCTCTATGTTGACACTGACTTAATAACTGCATATAGGAGAGCAGGAAGGTTTGAATTTCTGCCAACTTGATGGTGTCTTAAAGGATTCCACTCTTGACACCCACAGTGTGTTTTCTTTGGCTAAAACTGGAGCAGAAAAGGTTTACTTATTGCATTTCATAGCCAGTTTATTTAGGCTCACCCTGCCAAGCTGCGAGCAAACCAGGCCCCTTTTAAACAGAAGTCACATGGACTCACAAGCACCTAGTTTACTGGGAAACTTGTGTCATCAAGGGAAGAGGCACAGGGATTTGAACATAGTCCTTGTAAAGTATCAATACCATGATGATACCAATCAAATACATGAGGAAATAGATTACTTGGCAGCGGTTTACCCTCATTTTTTCCTCATGATTTCATATTAAAGTAATTGCTGGCTGTCTGCGGAGGTCAAATTCAATGTCCTCATTCCCATCAAACCTTCTGTTTTTCAAAACCGGGGGGTTTTGTGTTAAGCCTGGATTCCATTATCACGCCTAACTTCTCAGGAACAGGACCAAGATTTGATTCATTAGTTGGACAGCATTGTCTGTTTTTTTTATTTTTTATTTTTTTACAATCAATGTCTTCATGTTTAAAGAGCAAGTGCCTTTCAGTCAAGTGTTACTGTAAGTAATTCTCCTAAGTGTATAAATCATTAATAACCACTTCAAGACGCATCTTCAGTCCACCGGGCGTATGGACATTAATGTTATTTAGATTTTCAGTGATCGATGGTGCTTCTTTAATTAATCTTAAATAATGTCCCTTTGCGTTCGTCAAACAATTTGATTTTGAAATTAGCTCATTATTGTGCTGTATATCTACCGGCAGTATCTTTGTCTGACAGGAAATTACATCAAGCAGTAGTTTAATGGTTATGGGAAGCCTTGCTAGCTCCTGACCTGAACGTTTGAGTTCAAGAGTGAGCCAACCACTCTGCTGTTACTGAGCCAGAGACTTTTGATATGGATTAAGGAATGTTCTAGAGTCATACTTTTTGTTGCGTACAATAAAAAGAGCAACATCCGCAATAAGTTTATGCACTAAATAATTGCAATGTCATTCTGTTGCTGAGGTCAGACACTGAAATAGAGAAAAAAAAACAGTGAATGACTGTATTGTATCACTCTACTTCAAAGGTGCAATATTTAAGAACTATCCACCTATGCACCTCACAAATAGGGGGCTGTACATCGTTAGACTAACTGCTAAATGCTTACGACCATAGCTGCTGTTGGCTACCGAGCTCAGATAACCATGCAGCTGGTGGCAGTATGGCTGACTCTGCCCTGAGCTCGGAGAACCAGGGGAGTATTTCTGTAATTTTCTGAAAATATTTTATCTGTCACCTCTGGAGGTACAAAGTGGATAACTGGTTAGCATACTAACTACAATAGCTATCTCCGCATTATAGTACTTTGATGTCTTCATCACTTATGTCCAAAACTGTTATTTCTTCACGTTTCTTTGGTAATTTCAGTTTTCAGTTCAGTCACTTTTTGTTTGTTTTAAACAAAACAAAACATGTTGAAGCTTTAAAGAGCCAGTAAGTAAAAATCTTGCTGATGGTCATTCCTCACAAGTCACAAGAGGAACCTCTTACTGCTACTCACTATTCTCTATACCTCAGTTAGCCGTGCGGCTGGTGGCTGAAATTCTTAGATGGGTATAAGATATTGCACCTTTAAATGCCTTGGGACAATAATAGAAGCCTTTCTGTTGAAAGTGTTGTTTAATGGTCACAATGTTGTTTCCTTATCAGTACAAAAGAGCAACTTTATCTGAAAAACACTGAACATTTCTATTTTTAATCACAAAAATAGAAAAACACAAGCGTACCAGTGAACCTCAGCTATTGGCAGCTGCAGTAAGAATATATTTGGCATGAGCTTTCCGCCTGAACCAAATAGAACAAAAAAAAAAAAAAAAACTTTGAGGAAGAAGCTGTCTCTGTCTCCTGAAAGCAGTAATATGCAGACACTGTGCTACACTATGAAAAGGCTCCTGCAGCCGGCGCCTGTCCACCCACACCAGTTGGGGAGTATTATGGTATGGCTCATTCACACAGATAAAGGGGGATACTGTACATACTTTACCTGTTTCTATGGAAACGGCAACTTGAGACGCAGTCAGCGACGTAAAACGCTGACATTTACCTGCGTCAGTCTTTCTTTGTAAATAAGGCAGCACAAGTACGTATAAGGCTGCATGTGTGTGTGGACCCCAACACACACATATAACAGGAGAACACAGATGGAAGACAGATTTGGTGCGACAGTGCAGATCTGATGTTGTTTCATTTCACAGGCAGTGAAGACAACGATATTTTAGCAACATGCTTCTCATTTTGGACATCATTTTCTTTGCACTTGTAAAAAAAAAAAAAAAAAAAAGCCTAAATAGTGAAAACTATGGATTTCATAGCAGAACAAATGCAGCCAAAATAACAACGATATATTTCGCTCGGTCACCAGGGGCATCTACTACTGACAGCTGAACTGAGGAGGAAAGCCATTTCTTCTGCTCGTGATCTAGGGGGAAAATTGCTTTTGAAATTAATTTGCATATATATTTGTTATGCAAATGAATTTGTCGCTCAATAGCACTTGAGCAGAACAAGAATATGTGGTTGCAGGACACACGAGTGAATAAAGAGTACTTTTAACCGATGAGTAACTGTCAAAGGAAACACTCATCTTGGCCGGGGAATAAATTAGTGTCAGGTGCATACCGAGAAGATTATGGTCCACCTGCGTCTTTTTAGGTGAAAAAAGTTGCAAATAAGTGAAGATCTTTGAATGCAGAAAAGCTGTAATGAAGCTTTGAAGTAAATCAGGGAGTTAAATCAAACACGTATTTTATCCTTTTCCCCAAGTGAAAACTAAACACATACTAACATTAATGAACCATAAACTGTATGTGTCTTTCTTAGTTGAAGACCTTTAAATCACTCTTTTGGTCTAGTCAGTACTGTGGTCTTCACGATCCCAACATTTATAACTTTGGCACAGAACTAGTATTAAAGATAATGATACTCGGAGGGGGCATAATAGCTCAGTTGGTAAAGTGTGTGTAACCCCCTCCCCCGTCATTTCTGAAGCTGTCCAATAAGAAATTAAATAAAAAATAAATACAATAATGAGTTAAGTATTACTAACAATTAGTAATTGTTTACACTTGGAAAGAAAAACGTACTGAAGACATTCCAGCACATTTGTAATGTTGATGATATCTCAACAGCATTGGGTTGAAAATCTGATTTTAGTCTGAAAGTCTGTTTTTAATAGCTTTCATACTTTGAAATATTGATAATGTATCATTTGAATACATTGTATTGAGACAGCATAAATCAGTCACTGCAGACAAGGTCGACCTGTCTATACTTTGCATTTCTTCTCAATGTTGTGATTTGTTGTTGCTTCAAGAACTCCTCTGTTATTACCCCAGCAGTATGTTGGCATGGCGCACACCACTGTGGACTATAAACTGTATTATAATTTGGCAGATACATTGGTCTCTAGTGATTGTTCAGCGAAAAATCGAATGCCTCTTTCCCACGGAAATTGGTCAGTCTAAAGATGGAAACGAAGCGTAAGGTGCCGACAGTTCCTAACATCAAGGCTTTTGTGATTTAGCTCTGCATTCATAGCGCAGGAAACTGCATTTGTTGACTCCACCAATCTGGAGTCTGAGTCTCAGTTGTCCTCTTGTCGCAGTGAAGAAGGCTGTCTTCTGTGTTTTTGGGTTTTTTTTTGTTTCTTGGAAGCGCTGTGCTCATTGTGCAGTCGAGCAGCGGTCCAAAGTGATTTGGATACCTGGCAAAAATGCTCCACGTTTCCCTGTTGGCCTGCATTAGAGAGCTTGTTCACAGTACGCACCTTGAAGACGAGAGGTGAACTGTGTGTGTGTGTGTGTGTGTGTGTGTTAATGTGTGTGTAGGAGCCGGAGTGAGAGGAAGGAAGAGTGTGGGCATAAGTAATGAATGTATTGTCACTTTCTATTTGCCACACTAAAGCATCGATGCGCTCGTCTCCCGCGGGAGGAAACACTACCTACGTCGTTTAAGCTCCAATCTTGGAGTGGAAGAGCGAGGGGCAGAGAGCGAGGTGATGGAGAAATGGCATTATGTAAAGAAGAAATGGAAGAGGAGAGGACTGGAGAAGGAAAGGAAGGCGAAGACAGAAAACTGGAAGGAAGAGGAACAGTTCTCGTGTGTGTGTGTGTGTGTGTGTGTGTGTGTGTGTGTGTGTGTGTGTGTGTGTGTGTGTGTGTGTGTGTCTGGTTATTATCTCTGATGTTTATCATCCTTTAATTTTTTTTGTGTGCAAACAATTTAGGTTAAAGCAATCAGCACCGCGGTCTTTGACCTTTTTCTTTAGCAATCAGTTGCTGTTATTATGGCAAGTGTGTGTGTGTGTGTGTGTGTGTGTGTGTGTGTGTGTGTGTGTGTGTGTGTGTGTGTGTGTGTGTGTGTGTGAGGTGCCTTGCAGTGTAGAAGGGAACTGCTGTGCTGCAGCAGTGTTATAGTTTACTCCTTGTGGCTGTTTCCAATCTTTTATGTTCGGGCAATATTTGATTAAGGTCGCTGTGTTTGTATGTGTGCATGTGTGTGTTTTTGTGTGCAAATAGGTGTTTGTGTGTGTGTGTGTGTTGGTTTTTACCAGTCAAAATGATTGGTTGTTTTACTAGGCTGTAGAAAAAAAAAAGTCATGTTTACACTGTTAATCCCTCAGCTGTGGGGCAATTAAACACGCACACACACACACAGTTCTTTAGTGTTACAAACACAAATGGCCGCCATTGGTTTCGCAGCTGAATATTGCTGACTTCTTATTGAATGTCGTTGTGCTGAAAAACAGACATTGATTTCTTCTGATTACTGAAATTGAATGTAAGCTCCCTCCGTTATAAAGGCTAAAGTCTATTTAGTACATGCTGTACAGGAAAATATGCTCATTGCCCACTTTGTTAGGCACACCACAATCTATTGCAACTCATGCATTCATATTTAAAATTCAGTCAGCTCTGCCATGAATTAAACAAGCAAATGTACCCAATAAAGTGGACTTGTAGATTTGCTGTCTGGGATGTATGGTCTTTCTACTGCACACATAAAATGGTGTAAAGGGGAGGAAATAATGAACACATACTTACAAATGCAGACTACCAACAACGACTACAAGTTGGTTCTGTGCTGATAAAAAGAAAAGGTACTTCTTTAATAAAGCAAATGTAACTGTGGCCACCGCTGTGCCCCTGGGTGTGTTGGTCTTAAGATCAGGTGTGTTCAGGCACACTGACAGCGCATCGCAATCTTGAGGCAGCAGAAGGCACACATATTGTTTCTGTTGCTGGTAGGTCACTGCAGGTAATGTCATTATTATTATCCTCATGAAGGACTGGTTTCACCCTCTCATCCCACCCTTATTGATCAGGATGATGACTTTTTATGACCCGTCCTGCCTGATCCACATACTGAGATCCACACGAACACGGAGGGATGCGCAGCAGCACTCGTCCCCCTCCTCAGTTAAATAACCCTTTTGTTTTTTCATTTGCAGTGAAACGGAGTTCTTGATGGGACAGATTATCGTGAAATGGCGGGGCAGAGGAGGGTCACATCCCTTTACCTCAACGAGGACGAGTGCCACAGGTTAATGTGTGTCAGGTCCTTGTGCACCTGACTCTTGAGGGGAAAGGGAGATGACTCTTGGATTGCTTTAATTCATGTTCTGCCCAGAATACACCCATGACTAATTCATAGTCTAAATACCTCTTTGCGCCGTGCCCCACACTTTGCACCCATATCATCTGCCATTTACCCAGTAAAATGGACTTGGACACGCCCTTAACACACTTAGCGCGCTGCACTTTAGACCATTTAAATAGGGCCGTTAATGTCATGACATTGTTATGTCTTGTTAACATATTCTTTGTTGTAAACATGTATGTAACGCTGTGATCCTGCCCTCTCTCTGAAGTTACATAGTGCCGAAACAAGTGATAGGGAGATGGAGTGGCTGAGATGGACACCATTCGCCCCGGTACAAGACACTGCTCCATCAAAATGATTTTAAAACTGTTGTTGTTAATGCTAAAAAGTCACCTGAATTAACAAAACCTCATTCGAACAAAAGTCTGGAAAAATCCTTCAACAGTCACTAACATGTGGTTAACAGAACAGCCAGTCAGTGAATATCCTGACTCCCATACAGCACATTTACACAGACAGCCGTGTTGCAGTTCTATCTAAGCTGCACAGTTATTCCTGAATGCCTCGAGGTGCTGACGATGAGCAGCAGTGTATATCCTATTTCTATAGGCGAGGATATGCATGTATCCTTATTTGGAAGAAGCGATAGAGAGCAAATTTTAGGCTCTGTGGCCTCAATATTTTCTGCTTGTTTTGGTTCATTCTTTGCAATCCATGTAAGCTCTGTTTCCATGGTAATTTTCAGGAGGTTCGTATGTTGGTTAATGCACAATATAGGGGGATGTTGGTGATGTAGATGTAAGGACGCATTGAATCCACTCACTCTTTCTTCACCGTCACCTCGCTGGATAATGCATTAACGCAGCCTCCGACCATCCCTGTATCATATTTACACTAGTTAATATTAACCCCTGTACTTCCTCTGAGGAGAGGATGGTGTGGAGTGGTTGCTATGGCAACCCGCGGTACCTGCCCCAGGTGGATCCCTTGTTGGCGGCTGTTGCCATGGTTACGGTAAATACAGTTTTACTATTGTTTACCGATCGCTGCGGGCCAGTCTGTGAGCCTTGAGCGATGGCGAGATATGAAATAATTTATTTTTCCTGACCCTGGAAAAGTGTTGAGTCACTGCTCTGAGTAAAATATCTCTTGAGCTGAGATGGTCGAGGTCCAGGGGGATACATATATTTTTTAGAGCGGCAAATTAAGGGGCAAGGCTCCGTCTTGTTTTAAGACGCCTTCCTTGTAGATGTCAAAATCTGTTTTGGAATATTTGATGTAATGTAACAGGCACACTTTTGTTTGGCTGTTGCAGTGAAAAACATATATATATTTTAGCCCAGAGCAACAACAGCAACTCTCATTTACTTGGCCTTGTAGTAAAGCATCCAGATTAAGTTTCTTCAAAGGCAATTAAAGGGATAAAGGGTGATTATGTCATATACTGTGTTTTGGTTAAAAGAGGGTTTACCCACATAAGCCTGCAATTTAAGGATTAAATGGGGGGAGAAATCTATCCGATTGTTTTTTTCAGAGCCCTTAAAGTGCTTCGGCTAAAGAGCAAAATTTACACTTCAGCTCTCCTTAAGGCACAAGGTTTATATTTTGGCTTGGGATTTAATATAAAGGAAGCTATATGTGTAACAAAGTAAACACAAGGCATGTTTTACTACTGAACATGTGTTGTCTGGCGAAACATTGGCTGTCTCCTGTTAATGTGAGAAAGTGTTCGGTGCCCCGATAGATTAAGAGATTCTCCCGCTCCGTTGTTTACGTTCACTGTTGTTTTCATGCTGTGAGCAGAGTTTGGATGTGCGTTCGAAATCGCCCCTTACTTTGGATCGCATCCCACCAAAGCTGGTCTCCTGTGCCTCCTCGCTGTCTCAGCTAATAATAAACCACAGTGAAATATCCTGGCCGTTCTCCTGCGGCTGTGCTGTAAAAAATACAAAAAGAGGTTGTGGGACCTCTGGCTCCCAGTGCGTCGTCAGCCGTGCGTGGCTCTGCAGCTTCCTCTCTGTTAAACAGGGCTAAATGTTAGAGGTGACGCAGAGAGGTTAGAGAGGAGAGCGCGGGCAGGTTCACTCCCGCTGATAAATAGATGATCCCGATAGTCCAGCCATTGTCTACTGATTTCCTTTATCCATTTTGAGCCACTGTGTCTGATATAAATACATTTAAATGTATTCTCTTCCATCCAAACTCTGCTCACTGCTGTCATATTGTCATTCATGATAGTCATGACATCAGACAAATAAGATAAACAAATTTGGGGGTTGATGGTAAAACATTACCGTATCTATCTATCCATTTCTTGCTGTGACCCCCCTGATTTTGGTTATCAAACACTTGGTTATTAAACAAGTGTTTAATAACATTAAGTAAGGGGGACAGGCTATATTAAAATGTTGTTAAGAAGTTGCAATTCCGGCAAACATTTCTTTCTGCATTGTAATCTCTGAATAAAAAGTTTTCATATCAGAGCATACATGGACGATACATGTGATTTTTCTGTGACAGGCCGATATTGGCAAACTCACCTTTGTGAAGACATAAGCAACAAGCTAGATATTTTTTTATTTTATATTTGAATTGTACAGCGTATAAATGACGGCACAGAAATCCCACAACGCTGCATCTTGCGCTGAGTCTGTGGACCGGTGCCCTCAGGGGGCAGGTCACTGTAGATCAAAAATAAGTGAGCAGTGGAGCTCGGGGAGGAGCGGCTGCATCCTCGCTCTTCAGTCGCATTAATCGCACCTAATAAATAACAATTACAGGACGTGCGCTCCAGTTTCCTCCTCCACTCCCTGCGGACTGTGATGAACATTTTTCTGTAATTTAACACCCCCTGGATTGAGGGGAGGGGAGGGGAAGCGAAACCTTGGACTGCCTGCGTGAGCTCTGAGGAGGAGGAAATGTGGTTCCTATGGTAACGCGACCTGAAAATATGGAAACAAATTCAATTACTCTTTCTTTCCATTTTTGCCCTTCGCCGTCTCCCATCTCCATTTGTGTGTCTCTCTCTCTCTCTCTCTCTCTCTCTCTCTCTCTCTCTCACTCTCTCGCCCCCCTCACTCAGTCTGGCATGCGGCGAGAGAGGTGATTTGGAGGAAGGAAGTTGTTGCGTCTAAGTGCCGCGCATTTCGGCTGCAAATGAAAGAAAGGCAAAGGGAAACAACACATTCGCCAATCTGTCAGATGTCAGATTTTGGCGGCCTGCGCGTGTGTGTAGGTGTGTGTGTGTTTGTTTGTTTGTTTATGTTTGTGCATGGCTGGCTGCGCTAGGAGCATGAGCGCAGTGAAGAGGAGTTATTTTACAGCTCTGAGGCAATAAGCGGAAACATTTTTTAGAGAGCGGTCAGCGCGCGTGTGTATGTGTGTGTTAGCATGTTGAAAGCCTTAAAACACACAGTCTTGGGTTGCACAGTATTTTCTTCGTTCCTTCCTTCCATCCTCCAGTCTCTTCTGTTTTCCTGTCAGGTCTTTTTATTAATCCACCTTTTTAGTCTCCGTCTCTCCTCCAGCTCCTCTCCTCTCTGTTCCCTAATGAAAAACGAGAGCGCCCCGACAGACAGAGTTTTAAAGAGTGAAAACAAATGTCATCTTTTAGTAGCCCCGAGTTTTTCGTCTCCTGGAATAATCCTTTCATTGTGCTTGTGATAAAAGGGGGACTTTATTAAGCCTGTAGAGTCGTATCTTCTTCGTGTTAAAGGAGAGATGAAGGTGGCGGGCTGCACACACACACACACACACACACACACACACACACACACACACACACACACACACACACGTGCGCGTGGATGTGATCATTGGTTGCATATTGTTTTTTCTGATGACGTGGGAATCGCTGTCTGAACCGTAAATGCTGAAGCCGAGGCCTGTTAAGTGTTGTGCTCAGTGGCTTCGTCGTAATGGCCACGAGGCGACTGCCAGAACTCCATATTGCAGTCGGGTTCTGGCACTTTTTTCTAATAGCTCCCAGTAATTTTGTATTTATGTTCTTTAGCTGAATTTGGGTTGCTGATCGATCTCAGCCTCATGTTTTTACACCGTCAGCTCAGCGAAAGTCAATACATCTGTTTATGTTTGCGGAGCGATCGGCGAGGGGGATGCTTATTTCTGTTCTTAAATGCATGAGTCGGTCTGTAAAGCTGAAGCCATTGCACAAGTCCTCCCTTGTACAGCACTGCATATTTGAACTAATGTGGAAATGGAACAGGAGTGGAAATATCAACCTTTGCCCCTTTTAGTCATTGGAAACTGGTGACTTGCGCGTTGAGAGCCCATTACAACCAGCGCTGAAACTGAATTAAGAGGATTCTGGTGCTCGAAACACGCAGCATGCAGGGGATGGGAACTCACCAGCCGTGGCAACAAATCGGTGTGCATAGTGCACATGGTATGAGAGAAGTGAGTTCTGCAGAACAGTTCCACATATATTCAGTACGCCTGACCTTCCTGCAAAGTCATCATTTAACCAGGAATGTGCAACATTAAACATGGTACAAACTCCGACTGCTCACTCCCATCGCGCTGTGTTCCAGTGGACCATACACACTGGTATGGCATCGCGGTTGGTGTTTATCACAACGCAACATGGTCCAGTGTTTCCCACACATAAACTTTACTTGGGCATTCGTACATGCCCTGCAGAGACCAGACAGGCACCGAGAGAGATGTTCTCTGGTATCACATTACTCCTGTAAATGCACTGATCGCATACCTCGTCATATGATGGTGTTTCGTAGTTGAGTTAAGTTTGATGGTGACTCATTCCATTTATTGTTCACCAGATTTCAATTGATGAATTTAGACCAGACACTAGATATTGTCAGCGGCAGTCGAATATATTCTTCAACACACTAGTTCCTTGATATCTAATTATAAGTAATCAAACTGATTTTGTCCTCTCCTGAATGAAACAGTAACTGTATAACAGTGAATTCTAATATACTGAGGTAAATAATGCTTGTGTTTCTTTTTTTTTCTTTTTTTCTTTTCATTTATCCTTGAAACACAAGGACTGCAGTTTATATGTTGCTCCGTATAGTCAAAGTTACCCGATTTTGCGTCATTCAGAAAAAAAATCAAACATTTCAGTGTATTGTGGAGAGAATTTTCCAAACTTGAGTGCTTCACTGGACTTCATGCTCTTTCTTTTGAATTTGTTTTACATAAAAGCGTCGGCGGAATGCCAAACATGTAGCTAACACTAATTTGGTTCAGCTGTATAATATTCCACAATAATTATCTTCTGCAGTAAGGAAGCTTGGAGGTGAGATAAAAACCTGATGGGGGTGGGGGGCTTATGTAATAGTTGCCCGTGAAGGTAATGTGCCGGCCATTAGAGGCTGTAGCCTGCTAGTGTATCAGGTGAGCTCATAGACGAAGCTGCCAAGATTTGCTTGCTCACACATGACTACACACTCATACGCATGGCCACACACACACACTCACTCGTAGACTCACACAGGTTCAAGCGTAGGGCTCACATGGATGTACACAAGATGTACACATACGGGTGTGCACACAGGATGTTTAGATAGATTGTGATCCAGGTTGTCAGTATTCATTTTGATGTTCTAAGGTAATAGGGTAAGGTGTGTGTGGCTTGGACTGGGAAACCTACATGGTGTGTTTGTTTGAATATGATAACGGGTCCATATGTTGAGTGTGTGTGTGTGTGTGTGTGTGTGTGTGTGTGTGTGTGTGTGTGTGTGTTAAAGCTGTATTATCAGAAGTATACAGTAGATGATCATATGTTTGCCTTTATGAACGTGTTAATTCGCTTATACATGTGTAAGCGTGTGTGTGTGTGTGTGTGTGTGTGTGCAGCTCATGCCTTGGTTTGTGTCCAGATGTCCATATGCTGCCAGGCAGGGCAGGGCATATGGCCATCTGGTGGGAGAGAGAAACACAACCAATAGGCTTTGACCTTTTGATTTGGATTCTGTGACAATGCTCGTCTGGTGCTGAGCGTCGCATCACTGAAGCCACTGCACAAGTTTTCGTTCCTTTTCCACGTTTTTCCGCACATCATCGAGTGTTATTTATTTTAGACCTGCGATACTGAGGAATGAATTACAATTGAATGTTATGCTTCCACTTCTAAAAGAGCCTAGACCGCATTTAAAAGAAGGGATCTGCGACAGATGCATTATGGGAGACTTGTGTGATCTATTCAAGTACTGTGACAGCATGATGAAAGACTCTCTCATGTCAGTGTCTTTAAAGCCAGTTTGACGTTCATGTCTTTGTCATCAATTTTGCACTGAACTAACTAATTACAACTACTCAAATGACTGTAATTAGGTCATTTTTGTGGGATACTTGTACTTGTGTTTTAAAGTCTGTAATTTTAATTGTACTTAAGTATGAATTACACCATGTAATCTACTAAGCCATTTTAAAATCATAATCTTTTTTGCAACCAATAAAGCTTTCTGATCACAAATGGGCCAATGAATACTCGACCATACAGGCAAAAAACACAAAACTCTGAAAATGTGGAGAAACAGAAACCTCTTTGACTTGAACATCAACGGTTAAAAGTAAGCGGAGCTGGACCGGACGTGTATCTGGTGGAATCTTATATCATGATATATCAGTGTGTCATTATTGGCCAATCACAGATATATATTGTCTAATTTGCTCCAGTATGTTTATATATATAATATATTTTTTTTCTTTTACAGAACCAAATGCAGAGTACAGACTTACGGTTCCCAGTGACCTTTTGTTATTTTGGACGATAAACTCCATTGTTAAACTACGACACATGAGCTGATATATCAATGTTAGGTTGTTTTTTTTGTTTTGTTTTTTTAACTCCCTAATATAAGTACCAGCATCTGCTCCAAAACTCCAGCGTCAGTCGTACTGTAATGTTTACAGTAGTTCACATTTTCGTTGGCTTGCAGTCAATTATTAATTATTATTATTAATTATTAATTATTCAATTATTAATTAAAAGCTCATTATTCATAAATCCTGTTTCACCACCTGACCTCTTGTCTTTGAATCAAATAATTCACTTCAAATGTCCCCTTTCATTAATTCTATATATTTGTCTATTTTGCTGCCACGGTACAGCTTGTTTTAGATTGGCTGTAAATACTGCACAAAGAACTGTCTTTAGCTTTGGAAAGCTGACATCGGGTTACAGCACCTCAAATACAACTAGACAGATAAAAGTACACTATGCACACCACTTTCCACGTCAAGCTCAATATCTGATCCTGTATAACAACGGCAGGTACAGGAGAGCTCAGTCCCTCCGTGTTACGGTGAAGCGGTAAGAAGAAGTGATCTATAAAACACTTTAAGCGGTAAAAAAAAAAAAAAAAAAAAAAAAAACCCCGATACTGTGGGGTCAGCACTACAGCCCTCTAAGGAGCCATGAGCCTCCCAAGCCAACCACTCGATCAGAGTTCAGAAACACTGGCACGCATTAACCGGACATTTCTTACAACTGACCGGCCCCTGACATGATTTGTTTTTAGATTAAGCAGTGTGGCTGTGGAGCGACGAACGGTCCTCAGCAAAGTTTAACACAACAGTCTAACAGGATTAACGGCGGAATACATTTGTATGGAGACATGAGGAGACGGCTCATGTAATGGATTATACTTGGATTAAATGACTCGTATTGTTGACGTGTTTACATGCGGAGGCGGAGCAAGGAGAGGAGGGGGGGAAAAAGAGAAGAGAAACAAGAAGGCAAACAAGAGGGAGGTGGACCACCCCCCCCCACCCCCCGCCCCCCACCTCCCTTGACAATATGGAGCGTGAGACTCATTTAGGGGGGAGGACAGGGGTGAGGGAGAGGAGGAGGAGGAGGAGGAGGAGGGGAGAGCGAGAGAGAGAGAGGATGGGAGGGCGGAGTGAAGGAAGAGGACCGTGAAAAGAGGAAGGAGGAAACAATGAAAGAAATGTAAACACCACGACCAAAAAATGCAGACAAAAGACACAAAACGCTCCACCTTCCTGTCCTTAACTCTCCTCTCGGTTTCTGTCTCTGAGGACAGTGCTCCTCGGACTGCGCTCGGTTACCAGGCAACCAGAATCCAGTGAAAAAGTGTGTCAGAGAGAGAGAGAGAGAGAGAGCGAGAGAGAGAGGGAGGGAGAGAGGGAGAGAGAGAGAGAGAGGGAGAGAATGCATGATAAAAGTGGCCCTCCTAATCGCTATAATCAGTCAGGATGTTTACGTCTGACGGTCGTCCACAGTACAGTATGTGTGTTGTTAGTATTAAGACACACAAACAACATCATTACCAGGCAGAGACCTTATGTCACAGGAGGGGGTGTGATGGTTCTGTGTTTTCTATAAGACCCAAGACAACAGCGCGTCAGTCTCTCTTTGAGCGCGCTCCGACCTCCGTGTCCCGGTGGCACCGAGCCCAAACACCAGCAGTCCCCACCGAAGGCGTAGACCTTTAAAAACTGGGTCGCAGATATGTGGTTCATTAAGGTTAAAGGGGCATTCCACGAGTGATACACACATGATGTTCAGGTGACTCGTGACAAAGAGCAATATGCAGTCTGAAGTCTTGTGTGGGCGGCGTTTATTTTCAAGTCTCTGAAAATAACTCCGATGATGTCATGGCGACGTCAGGCTCCAGACTTCAAATTTATATCCGAGAGCTCCTTGTTTCAGAGTCGTGTCCCTGAAGTTCAGAGACGTGGGCGTTTGCCCAGCAGGGAGGCTCTTAATAAAGATGCCATTGTGGGAAATGTAGGATCTCGCGTCCATAAGGAGACTAAAGCTGGGCGGACTTAGAGCCAGATGTGAACACTTGCTGTATTTACCTCGCCTGTCTGTATCATGATGTGGTTGAATTTTTATTTCTGGTCTACATGATTCAAGTAACACTTTAATAAAGTAACTGTTTTATACACATATAATCGTCATGCCACTATTGCAGTGTATTGTGGGTAGTTAAAGGGACACTCTGAGAATTTTCAACCAGATGTTCATCACTACAGTGTTGGTGGTACACGTTACGGATACATTTTGCCACCACTCTGTTGCCAAAGAAACTCCTCCAAATGACACAATTGATGGAGTTTTTATTGGTCCAGTCCAAACATAGTGTATTCTGGTTGTTATACCTTTTTAGCAAAAGGGCATTTTGGGGAAGCCCATTTTTTTTCCTGTTTCCTGTGTTTGTTTAGCACCAATTAAAAAAAATAAAAATAATAAAGTATGTTTTTCTACAGCATAGACGAAGAGGAATACTTCTGTGTATCAGTGAAGTCCGCTTGAGGGCCCCGTGTGGACTTGATGATTTGCAGGTTTGCAGGAAAAAACTGTTAGACCACGGCTGTCACAGGCATGACTTGTAGGAGGAGTCTTTATTAGTGGTCGTCTTGGTCTTTTATTTACAGTCACAAAAACTGTAAATCTGTAAAGCTCCATCGACTGGCCGATGTTTTTCTGTGAGTGGTACTGCACTGATGCATGTGGAAGGGCCAACAGCTCAAGGTCGAGCGGCACTGTTGAACCATTTCAGGCATGTAAGGTGGTGGTGGTGGTGGTGTGTGTGTGTGTGTGTGTGTGTGTGTGTGTGTGTGTGTGTGTGTGTGTGTGTCTGAGGAAGAGAGTTGAGGTTTAAGGCCAGGCCCCACCAGATGCAGCTGCTCTATTTAGGGCTCTGTATCCCTCCCTGTCTTTCTCCCTCTCCTCCCTCTTTGACACAGCGTGACACACACACACACACACACACACCTGCACACACACACCCACACACACCCACACCTGCGCACACACACACATGATGGGACAGATGCCGTAGGAAAGAGAATCTCACCTTGGGATGCCTTTTTTGTTCAGGTGTGTTCTGTGTCATGAACGTTTTCCGGTCCAGTACATCATCTGCACATTGCAGCACTTGTTTTTTTGTTTTGTTTTGTCGAAACATCTCACCTCTCTCATTGCACACACGGATACCTCTCCCTGTTTTGCAACAGACGAGAGAGAGAGAGAATTTTTGATAATAACCGTTGCTGATGGTGGATGAAGTTGAGGTCGCACAGAAAATATTTCACCGTCTAGTGCCACCAGCAGAGACGTTTATAAAGGCAGTCGAAGGAAGTGGGAGACAAAAGAGCAGGCAGCAGAAGAGACTACAGCAGAAGAGACGGAGGGAATCCTGGTGTAACTGCGTCACTGCTGCCTCAGCCTCCTCTCCGGGGGCGTTGGAGGAGGAGGAGGGATGGAGGGATGCAGGGACGGAGAGATGAAAGCAGGAATCAGGAGGCGAGGGAGAAGGGGAGAGAGTTCAGGGACGGGCTGATTTATGAGCTTCTGTTTCTGAATCGTGACGTCTTCGGGGACTTCACTGAGATGAGCCCGATCTGGAGCTCACACACACACACACACACACACACACACACACACGCACACACACACACACGAGCTCACGCAGGAGACACACGAGACACATGCAACTCCAAAACTAGTCATTCTGTTGGCAGGATGCTTTAAAGTAGTGATCACAGCAGGTGGGAGCAGTTTTTTTTTTCATTTATGTCTGAGGTAACTGTAGAGAGACTTAGTGTGCGTGTGTGTGTTTTCTGCGGCAGATGGTGAAATAAATGAACAATCATCCCCAATCAAACGCGGCTCGGAATCTGTATTGGAGGCACTCCAACACCACATCGACAGAGTGAGACAGATCACTAGGAGGCGAAACAGGAGGAGGAGAAAACAGAGATGGAGAGAGCGGAGGAGTTTGGAGAGCGATGACTTGGAAAAAAAGGGGGGGACCGAGCGAATACAACGGGGAGAGGAGAGCAGATTTTATTTTTTGGTCAGAGCAGGGATTCACAACAAAAGTTTGGGTCTGAGCGGTAGAGGGTAAAAAGGAAAGAGACAGCAGAAGAGAGGGAACAGAGCTCATTAACGGTGAATGGAGTGATGAAGGAAGGAGGACAAACAGCCTCGGATGGTCTGTAGGGCGAAGCGAGGCAGTTGGAGAAGCTCTGAACCCCCGCCGCACTCTTCATGGTCGCTGCTCTGATGGGGCTAGAAATGAGTTCCTCTGAGATTTGATCACCAGCAAATCAGGGAAGGGTTTTTTTAAATAGTGTCCGCACGTCAAACATGACACAGATGCAAAGATACCTGATACATATGAATTCAGGATGGTACACATAGTTTCTGAGGTCAAATATACTGGACATACAAATGGATCCAGGGATGCACTGAGTACTGATCTGATATCTAGGTTTATTTAAAGGGTAACTGCACTAATTTTGGGACAGGTCTTGGGGATGCTACTGTGGACGTGACTAAAGTTGTATAAAGACTTATGTGGTTGCAGAAGCTGCATGTAAAACTGATAAATTGCCTCCAGTAGGTCCAATGCATTGTGGGTAATGTAGGCACCATGTTTTTTTTGAAAAGCAGTCCACCAGTCTTACATGGAGCTCCTGTAACGGCAAATGATCAAACCAGAGATATTACCTTTTTTCTTCCCCATGCATTCTTCTTCTTTTTTGAAACCCTGGCTCCTACATTACCCACAATGCAACTTAAAAAGTTGATGATATCAATTAGAGTCATTTATCAAGTAGCCCCGGGTCATTTCATACATTATTACTATGGTATTTTTGGAAGCTGTTGTCATACCGTTCACTGCCAACACAAAATGCTAATGAATTATATATTTGATATAAAAAAAAAAAAAAAATCTTTCCCTCATGGTGACATCTAAACAAGCAGTCTAAACCTAACAAATCAGGACATGAACCTTGCTCTTTGTTGTTATATTTTGGCTGGTGGTGTAATACACTGTCAGGCTGGTTTCATAAAACAGGCTGGTACAAAGTAATGTGATACACAAAGCAGATATGGAAAGGACAAAGGGCATTGCAACATAAATTGGTATGCTTAACGTGACAGGCTACACAAACACAGGCACACATGCTCTTGTTTTCTCAGTGATTGTATACACACACACACACACACACACACACACACACACACACACACACACACACACACACACACACACACACATATGCACACGCTGCTGCCCTGCTGATCGACCTGAGTAGCGAGCGTGATTAGGTTATTACATCTGATGGGATTGAGTTTGCTCTCCTCTAATGAAAGGGGGATGGACTGGAGCATGAAGAACAAGGAGGAGGGGGTCAGGGAAATGGATTGCGAAAGAGGTCGAGAAGGAAATGTACGTGGAAGGGGAGGCTGAGATAGACGGAGGGAGGTGAAAGGCTAAGAGGGTTGAGAATGTAGAGAAATGAAGGTGTCAGCAGAGAGAGAGAGAGAGAAGGGGTGAAGGTGAGAGTCAAGGAACTGAGGAAGGAGGGAGGGAAGAAAAGGGCGTCGAGGAGGGGGATTGAGATTAATAATTCAGCAAATGTTATCCATGAAAAGGGAACAAAAACTGCACATTTAAGTCATTGAAAGTGAGGTCTGATAGCAGATGTCTGCGTAGATATAAACAAGCAAAGGATAAAGTCATAGGAAGTTGGATGCAGTTGCACTGATGAATCATCAGTTAGCAATTTTTATTCCCACCCCTCGTTTCCATGTGCCTCATTGCCCCTCAAGACAAAGCTGAAGGGGGTACTGGTTGAAATCTTCCCCTATGATATGGGACAACCCACCAAGAACCTTATACATCATCTGTAGGCACCGGCGCTTATGAAAACGGAAGCGGCCGTCTTCAGCTGCTGTGATTTCTCTTGCATTACTGTATTGCCGGGAACTATCACGTCATTTACTGTTTGTCTGATGGAAGAACGGACGCTTGCAATTCTTTCACAACATTGTAGTCATCAAATAGGAAAAAGAGCAATGCTGAATTGCCTAGCCACTAGCGGCGCTTTTTTCCCATACTACTACTCTGACGGTCTGCACTGATGTCAGAGAAGCCATATCAAGAGCAGTAACTTGGCAGCTGGACACTGAAATATGTTAAAATGTGGTTAAGTGTTAAGCATAAATTAGCAATAACAATGTACCGTTAGCCACCAAGGTAGTTAGCAACCGATTCATCAGCAAACTAGGCGTCAGCAAATGGGGACACCCTACCTGTCGGCAAAAACGCAGGAAAAAAAAACAGAGGAGTAGGGCTAAGTGGTAAGACCAGGGGGCGCTCCTTCTAGGTGATCCCATTCTCATCCCATTGTTCTTAATTGTTATGCTATTCATCAATGGATAAAAACTTTCTGAACATAAACCAAACTTTCAACTGACACGTTCATTCAAATTTCTTACAGCTCTCCGAGTCGGTAAACCGATTTGACGGGACATTCACATAATTTTTCCATGCCAGCAGAAAGTATAGATGCTTGTGTCAGGATTATACAGGCACTTTCACAAGCTTTATAGTAACATCAGTTCACATCCAAGTACGTCTCTGTCACACACAGTAAACAGCATAAATATGTGACTGTGGTATCTCTGGGAGCTGCACTAACTTCCAAACAGCTACAGAAATGTACCCCAGTCTGTTTCCTCCTCCGGCTCGCTATCTTTGTGTGCATGGATGCATAGAGTCGCTTCCCCCAAGCCATCTGTCTTCGTGGCAGAGCTAAGTGCTGTGTGACTGGTCGCTGATCTGAACCTCTCACTCTAATTACCTCTCTCCTTTAGCTCCGAATTTGGCGGATTGGGGAAAAATGAAGCAAAGCAGACAGGTTGAAATTCATGTGCATGGCTGAGAAATTCCACCTGACGTGAGAGAGAGCGACAGCCGATAAGCTCCCAGCAGGCGCCGCGAGGCGCTGTGAAATCGTGACCACTAACTGTGACCAATGACATCTGCACAGGACATTTGTTTTATTTTTTCCTTCAGCGCTAGATTCCCCCGAGAAGATGCTGCTCGTGCTGACTGCCTGGGTTAAGGAATGGCACAAAGGAATGATGCAAAAGTGGCGTCATTGAATGAACTCGCATTGGTGTGTGAAAATGTGGACGGACGTGGGGAACTTTCTCCTCGCGCTGAGGCGAGAGAAACTGTGGGAGCCGCTAAACCAGACGGGACAGGCTAAATTTGTAGTTTATCGCAGAACAAAGAGCGCTAAGCCGTGAAGCAGACAGGGGATGAGTTCTGCTTGTGATCTTAGACTGTGGCTCCTCTTTAACATATAGAGAAAGAAAGAGATAGAAAAGTCTTAATTTAATAGAAACCAAAGTGGACTGACTCTGGGTGAACTGCGCTGATTGAAGATAAGTGTGCGTCTGCGGTGCTGCGGTGCTCTCTTATTGTTTACCCCGGCCTCCTTTCCGACTTCCCCGCATGCACTGGCACCGGCCTGACAGCTCAACTGGAGTGGGCTTGACACCTCTCCAGTGTATTCTCGCTTGTGTGCGTCCAGTGTAGGCCTAAGAGGCTGTGCCGAGGTATTGTTGTTGACTTGCATCAGCGGCCGCTCATGTCTAAATGTGTGCGTGTGTTTGTGTGTTTGTTTGTGTGTGAGCGCGATGCTTTTGAAGCTCTTCTGACCACGGAACGGTGCCGCCGACAACTTTGCGCGTTTTCATGTCCAGCTGGGAGAGAAAAAGGAAAAACACGACTGCACGCTGGTGCGCAAGTACTATGCATCCGAACGTGTGTGCGTGTATATATAATCACTTAATGAATGTGTGTAAGTGTTATCACAGTCGCTGTAGGTGTGAGACTTTGCTATGACAGAGTGTGGTACAAATTTAATAGGCTCTCGCAAATGCTCGGCGTTGCTTTGTGATATTTGTTTACCTCGGCGGGCTGGTATTGTTCCATATTTGCCCGGCAGATGCTAAAGATAAACACTGACTCATGCGGCACCCATTATACAGTAACAGATGAATGTAATCGGTGCCCCATGTATGTGTTTTTTGCAAGCTTTCCAGCCTCACCATACTTTGTTTCTACTTTGTCTAGAGCGGCTTTAATGACCGTGTGTGTGCGCTTATGAATGCATACATTGTAAAATAGTTTCCCCTTGCCCTCATGTACGACACCATATTGCTCCTGTAGACAGGTTTTGTGCCCACTGATAGTTCACTTTGTTTTTTAGGAGCTAAGATATTGATAGACCCATGAACTAGGTCGATAAATAAATAGCGCTTTGGCGCTCTGGTTTGGCTGAATGATGTTTTGTTCTTTGGTAAATGAATCCTTTGCTGCGTAGACCATTTTTTGTTTAACAAAGACTTTAAGCAGCCATTCACTAAAATCTGCGAGAAACAAATAAGGCTTAACTTGCTGCACCTGCTCTACATTTTTAAAGCCTAGATGGATGGATAAGAAAGTTACTCTGCACATCCTGTGAATGTTTTTGTTTCCAAGAGGACAAGAACAGGTTAATATCTCTAAAATGTGTCTTTGTTTTTCAGCATTTTTAACAACTAGAATGGCAGTAGAGCGCTTATCTCTGCCCAAAGTCCCGACAGTCTCCTTTGGTACTTACAGATACCAGCCACTTAAATATGCCCTGATTTTGTCCTTTCTCACAATGTTAAAGAAAGTTAAGATAAAAATTCCTTGATCGGTCATGCACCAAAAAATTAATGGGTTCTAGTCGGGACTGAGACCCAGCCTCCATCCATGTTTCGTGGAAGTTCAATCTGATCTTTATATGTGTAATCCTGCTGACAAACGGACATGGGGAAGACATAATCTTCTTGGCAGAAGTAATAATGCTGATTTAAATGGTGTTTTTGGATTTGGACTGGCTCAAGAGTTTGTCCAAAAGGTGTAATCGGCAGGGCAGAGTATGGCCAATGTGCTCCTGAAGACGTAATTGATGATGGGTGGTGCGTCGCTGTGAAAGCCTCCTGAGGATGTAGTTGAACTCTTGATGGTATACCTCCATCTCTCACATCTCAGGGACAGACTTTCCTGTTTACTCCAACCATAAAAGTTAGCACAACATTAAAGCCACTGGCCTAAAACTGACTCAAATTGGGTCAGCTGGGTAACTTCGCCCGCTAGAAAATCACTGAGGTGATTATGAGGTGTTACTCATTTTATTGCTGTTGGGATATTTGCCCAAACTCAAACATGGTATTCCTGCAAACTGTGATAGTCCACCTTTGCAAAGCGAAACATTTCAGGACGATTTTGAAGGAAAGCCTCAATAATGTGTGCTCAGGTTAACCATATTGAGGCAGTAATAAAAAAAACAAAACAAATAACACTAACTAGGTCACAGCAAACCAGTTCGTCCAGGGTAAAAGGTAACCTACATCTGTGCTTTACTGACCCAAATATTTGATTGTTGATAATACAAGGAATGATGATATGATAATAATGATAATACGGAAGTGTAGACAACTGAACCATTGCTAGACATCTGAATACCCGCAATCCCCCACATCCTGTATGACACGATGCAGACCTTTTTTTTTTTTTTTTCTCAGAATGCTGAGGCATAAATCGACCTTACCAAGTGAGACCGGGAGCGTTGCGACCCCGAGCTGGATTTGTCTCTGCCACAGGAAGCCAATCCAATAAAACCAATGAAAGAACACTATATTTGGTCTGGCTCATAGCAGCGTAGGGAAAACATAACTATACTTCTGAATTTTGAGCTTGTGTGTATGTGAGAGAGGGAGGCAGAAGCCAAACAAAATAATCAGAACACTGCGATCTTTGTTATTTTTCCGTTCACCGCAAATCAGCGCCTCGATGTGCGGTGACAGCCCGGCTTGACTTTGAGGACTTACACATTAATGCTTGTGTGCGTCTATGCCTGCATGCATCTGTGTGTGTGTGTGTGTGTGTGGGAGAGCTGAAGACAGAAGGGGGCTCAGGAGGTGTTGACTGTGGAGATTAAAGAGGAATTAGAGGGAGCAGAGCGGAGGGAGGCTCAGAGCAACACGAGAGAGAGAGAGAGAGATTCTCTGAATATTCAAATCTCTCATTTTAATTCTGCCGCAGATTACTGAATCTTTCATCTCTGAAGGAAGGATCGACCTTAGGTTGTTTGACTTAGTGTTTGTGTGTGTGTGTCTGTTGTATATATGGCGACAGACCAGCCCAAGGCATTACCCATGTGATTGCAAATGCCTTTTTTCCTCGTTGTATTAATACTCACAACAACACTTTGTAACCCGACACAATGTCATCAACAATGCGTTATTGCAGCTCCCCCGAGGCCGACGCAAATCATGTTTTACACTGATAGAACTGCTAAATACACCTGTACCTCATTTGTAGACTGGATACACACGGCACAAGCAGCGACCACAGCGCCTCACATCTGTTTTGGCTCCTGCAGAGTCGCAGAACCAAATGTGGCGATCTCTGCGTGAGCGCGGCCTCCGAACTGGACTTCCCGTCCAACATACCACTCGTATCTCACGCTGCCTGCTGCCACGATCCCCCCTGGTTTTACACACTGTACCCTCTCTACAATGTTAACTTCTCAGAGGCCCCTGGTTTGTTTCTCACTCGTTTTAAATGTGTCCCCGGAGGATAAGCGTCGGGGTTTTGCGTTCTTCCTGCCTCCCACAGTAGTGCTGCTTCTGTTCACTTGAATATCCAGCTGCTGTGTAGCGTAGCAATGGGAGCCTGGTACACTGGCTGAGACTTTTTCTTTCTCCCCAGAAATGTAGCAGACAGTTTCTCCACAGTATCACAATGTCCTCACATCGACATAAGTAGCATGAGTGTGTAAGAGTTTCACAGTCAGTTGGGCGTTGTAGTCATGGGTAAACATATACGGTAACGTTACGCAGTTAAACCTTATTGATCTTATTAAGGAGGTCTGCATCTGTGACTTCCCTCACAGTGGACAGAGGGAATCGAGACATGTGGCATTTTGGCAGAGCATATTGCAGACTTGTCAGGCTTGGTTAATTGAGCGGGCTGACATAGGTGAGCAGTGGCAGGCAGGGCTCAGGAAATCCTCTGTCAGCGGTGCAAGATACGAAATGCATGGAAAGGACAGTGCTTGTCGATCGCTGCTGTAGACAGACTGAGATCCAAACCAGCCTTCAAAAGGTTTCCTGCTGCTGTTATTCCCATTTCCAAAGTTTCTCCGGGGTCCACACTGCACAACTTTCTGCCTTGTTATCCAATGTGTTGCAGCCGTTGTGGTTTAAACACTATTCCGTGACTGATCGGCGACATGAGGCCACACATAACAAGATCACACATGCGAGACGTGACAGGGGAATGACGTGACCCAAGCAGTCCAAGTTGTTGGCGTGCTGATTTGTGGTGAAATAAAAAAAAAAGAAACCAAGAAAGAAAAAGAGTGGGTTATGAAACCTCCATGTGTGCAAGCTGTCCCCGAGGCCCTGGATCTTGTCTTGTAAGCAGTTTAGGCATACGAGTCATTGTTCACGGGGTAAAATCTTGTCTGTTGTGTCGCTATGAGATAGATACCTTCAAACCCACTCCGTGCATGACCTAATGATTGTATCCACATCTTCTGTTGTGCCCATAGGATGTAGGAAGCCTTAGATAAGAACCCTGTATGATACAGTCTTTTTGTTATGTCCTAGAATTGCACATGACCCCTCATTACCCTCAAAAGTGTGAGTGTGAGCCATACTCCCTCGCCTTATATATATTTCATATGTCTTATACGCAGTCTCGATCGCCTAATTGCTTTTTGAATCGATTTTCTTTCACGTCCACAGGAGGCAAGTACACGTTGAACTGCATTTTCGGCGGGCAGTTGCACAGCATTAACTCTTTTTTTTTTTTTTTTATGTCAATTGTCTGACCACCAGGGAGGCGAATTGCCCACAGAAGCAAAGTCTCTTGTCTCCCTGTATTTCTTGGTGTGGACATCAGGGGTCTAAGAAGTTTAATATTAACATTGTGCCCTATGCGCCAGAGTGTTGAGCCTTGTGACATCTAAGCAAAGTGTTCTGCCCATGAGACAATAAAACCTGCAGTGGTTGGTGCACTAGGATGAATTAGAGGCTGTAGCTACTTGAGAGAGTCTTGATCTCCTTGTGTGTTTTTGTGACTTCCTGTTATTCGCTTACAATATTATATACACAATATTACGCCTGCATTTGTCCATTTCTGGGTGAGTGTGTGTGTGTACGTCTGTGTGTGTGGTGTAATGTAGAAGACAATGGTCGCCATTTGTTTTTCTGCTTTTACTCCCTTTCTAATTAGAACAGTACGTCACCCTGGGAATACTTCACCGCACACACACCGGCTGACTGCATGTGTGAGTGTGTGTGTGTGTGTGTGTGTGTGTGTGTGTGTGTGTGTGTGTGCAATTGGGAGAAAAGCCAAACTAAAGTAGAAAAACAGCAGCATCAGTGCCTTTTCTTCTAGTTGAGGAGACACGGTGTAGAGCTGCTCTTATTCTCCCTGTCGGTTTCCTTCCTCCAGTCCCTCTTTGTCTCACTCATGCTCTCTTCGTACTCTTTGATTGCACGGTGTCTATTATGTTTTCCCGTCATGATAAATGGCCGTCTTCTAACTTTATTGCAGCTGCACGGTGATAGTACTGACCATATATTTCATTAGTTAACGTGTGTTCTTACAGTGCTTTGATTTATGGTGCGGTATCTCGCTGAAGTACGTTGTCAGCGCTACAACAGTGGATTTATGGATTTGTTTGAAGTAAGAGTACGACTACAATGATCAATCATATGTGTTGCTGGTTCTTGCCAATTTCATGCGGGGCGCCTTCACCAGACTTAAGAGGAGAGTTGGGATCTTAGAGCTGACTAAGGCTTTTCAGATCTGTCATCGTGCATTAAATCAACAGATACAAGGGTGTACTTTCAGTTATCAATGCACGGATTAGAACAGGAAGTCAGACGGGGGTGATTCTTGCAGCCTGAGATCTGGGAAGTTGTAGCAAAACAACGAAGGGTCATTGCCTTGGGAAAGCCGTAACGAGTTTCTCCATCTGCTCTCCTGTTGTTACCTGACAGTATATAAGTGAAGATAATCTGGAAGTCTGTGGAGAACATTCTGCTGGGTCTTCTGTCAATGCTGCACATATTAAAGAAGAGTGATTCATCACACTGAGTCCGTCATTTTTCAACAAGGAGAGATTCCCTTACACGCACAAAGACTCACTGCATCAGGCATCTGTCAAAGCAGTGAGGCACCAATGGGCCACACTTAAGACTCTTTTATTTATAGACAGGAACCCGAAACAAAGGAATGAAATGGAAACAAAATCCACTGTTGACTGTGCCCTCTGTACTCCTTTGTCCCACAAAGATAAGCTTGCTTGTCGTCTAAAAAGGATAAAGCAAGGATAACACGGGCAAAAGGAAATCAACAAAAGATTACCTACAAGTGGTTTTATTGTCAGGGTCAGGGGTCACATCTAACATTGGCACACCCTTGGATTTGTGTGTCCTCCTTGTGACAAGGCAGTGGAACTCTGGGCTTTTTTCTACAAAAACAAATCCTGAGACGCGCCAAAGATTTGGTTGGATTCTTACTTTCATACTCTCGCCAGATGCTGAAATCAATCGCCACAACCTGAAAAAATACAAAATCATCGTCCCCTGTGACATACTGGCATCATTAACTTCCCGTCATTGGTATATTAACAAATGATGCAACAGGATATACAGTAGACGTGGGCCCATTAAAATGTTTATTTGAGAAATTGTGAAAAGGCCTGTAAGCAGATTAACAGCCAAACAGCCAGGCCCACTGAGTCATTATTAGGCCCATTATGTGCATTAGGCTCACATGCAAAAACTTCTTACTGGCATCCAGTCCCAGTGTGTTGGCAGGCTGTTCGTCTACTTACTTGGTCTTATGCTGAATCACGGTCGATTTTTATCTGGTGTATCAGTGCTTCTTATGTGTGATTATACATCTCTGAATGTTATATCACTACATCACTGTCTTTTATGGACTGGACTGATTGATTTTAGCATTGCCAGCCTCTGCGTCGTCTTTCCTGATTGCTGAAGCGCTGAGCATTAACAAACAAATGTCTCAAGCATCACGTCTGAGATTTGAGGTGGATGTTTAAGCCCGCTGTTGTGATGAGTAAGACTTCAGACTCTGTTTTCCATTTGCATCTAACAGCTGATGCACTGGGCCGTCGCTGCAGTGGCCCTTTGGGTTTGATTCCCACCTGTGGCCCCTGTCATTCCCTCTTTCTCTAACCCCCGTTTCAACTCACTCTTCACCTGTCCTGTCTGATAAATGTGTGAAAATGCAAAAAAAGAAAAAAAAATATCATTGCTCATCTCATTGTGCAAAAGGTCATCAGGCCTGTCATGATCGTGCTGCCCCTGCGTGTGGTTTGCACCTGTGGCCAGTGCTGTGACGGAACAAGCTGTCCCAATGCTTTGATGAAAGACTGGAAACTGGAATAACAGTGCTATGTTTACAAATCTATATGTTCGCTTGCTTTTTTTCCCCTCTGGACCAGTATTTAGTCCTACACCTCATGTCACTTCTGATTTAAAATGACACCTCAAGTGTACTGGCCTTAACTCTCCTCCTGCACATGGTTCGAGCATGTGTCTATGCTGGTGATCCTGCTCAACTGCGTGACTCTGGGGATGTTCCAGCCCTGTGAAGACGTCAGCTGCCAGTCAGAGTGGTGCCGCATCCTACAGGTCAGTGTAACGCCCTCCCCCCGGTATCTGGTTCTGTGAGAACATCATCAAACATGACAGGTTTTGTGTGCCTCTTTTCCATTATCACGCTGTTTTTTTACCGCAGTACTGTCATAGCAGATATAATCAAGACTATATAAATATGCCGTTCCATGTGCAATGTAAAAGGGCTCCAGATTAACTTTCCGCCAGTGTCATGACATTGTCTTTAAAAACTATTTCTAAAGAAGCCATTGTGAACCATTAACTCTGTTAGCTGTCAGCAGTGTTGTTAAGTCCACCAAATTCATACTTGAGTAAAAGTCAAGATATTGTGTAAAATATTACTCTCACCAATACAAATAGTGGTTAAAGTTTAAAGTTTTAAATGATCTGATATTGAGTCTCATAAGTATTTTTGTTGCAATATATGCACTTCAGTATGAAAAGTACAAAAAAATTTAAATTCAATGTGTACTTGTGTAATGTAAAGTGGATTCTGTGGGTCTACTTATTAGTGGGCTGGCCAGTTTGTTCATTTTTCTGGTTATGGGAATCTCTCTTACTATCACTCTGATGCAGGATACAGTCTGCAAGGTAACTAAGTACTAAAGGTATCAAATAAATGTAGTGAAAAAAAAAAGTACAAAAATTGCCTCTAAAATGTGTGAGATGGTATACTACTTCATATAAGTATAAAGTAGCAAAAATGTCAAAATACATTGAAATACTTCTGCTAGCTTTTAGCTCCATTAGCAAAACACACCGCAGGACTTCGCTGTCCCCTGACAAAACTAGTTCTCCTTTTCCCCTTTCAACCGAGATCGGGGATCAGGGAAATTAATATGACTCATCCCATGTAAATTTGACTACAATGAGTTCCTTTGTGATTTTAACGCATCATTGTTTTAGTATAGTAGCAATGGCATGGGTGGAGGATTTGTTTACCTTGGTGACAATAAATGTGAAAACTCTAAGTCAACATCTTTGAGAGGGCCAAATGTAATAGACGTTAAAGAATAACGCTAATTAGCTATAAATTCAATGTCATTGTTTTACACCATCATTGTTTCCACATTCTGCTTTGAGTAGCTGCGAGGTGATTGGAGGAGCCATAACAATAACAAATCTGCTTCTTAAATACAGGGTAATGAAAAGGTCTTTCATTCTTTGTCTTGTCTCACTTGTCTCATTGGTTTCAACATGCTCTCACTGCAGAGTAATGTTGATTCTTGGCGCGCCGAGATGTGCTCATTATATTCAAATACAGACATTCCATTTTGCTGTGGCGGATGCCTAATTAATTGAGACACAGCCATAACCATGCTAAGCCAGCGGTATTCCCCACTGGGATGCAACTTAGTAATGGAGGAGAGAATTGCTTTGCAGACAACCTCCACTGGCACCGCTGAAGCGTCTTTCAAAATGGGTCTCCATATCAACGAGGGATACTTAACAAGAGCCTGACCTTTTTCTGTTGGCAACAAGTCCATTTCCTTTTGTTGTTCATATCCGTGTTAAACATTAATCGTATTTGTGTGCTTGTTTGTGTTTTTCGGTCCTTCAGGTATTAGACGACTGCATCTTTGCTTTCTTCGCTGTGGAGATGGTCATCAAGATGGTGGCCCTGGGAATTTTTGGCCCAAACTGTTACCTTGGTGACAAGTGGAACCAGCTTGACTTCGTCATCGTCATGGCAGGGTTAGTATCCCATAATGATTTTTGCGCTCATGCTCAATTTTCTCCCTCACAGAGGAGACAGGAGAGACAAAAAAATATATATTTCCTATTATCAACAGGCTCAAAATGCAGATATAATAACTAAGACTTATGATCTGGAGCCTGGACATATGTACGTACATATGTCCAGGCTGTCAGCTGCACAGAAGGCTGGGGCCTCCATGTACTGTAGATTGAGGCGAGGGCAGGACCCAATCAGCAGTAGACATTCCTTTAGATACTCCCACGCTCCGAAAGCTGAGCCAGTATGTGACCACACACACACACACACACACACACACACTCTCCTCATGCAGACCATAACTGTCTCTCTCTGCCTTCTTGTCACACTCATGATGTTTGGGTGCCGCTACGTAGACTATACAGAGGAAAAAAAAAGAGCTTTCTGACTCCATGTAATTAACTCTCACACATACAGTAATTATGTGGGTAGCTGCCATTATTATATGCATTATTATATTTTTTTGTGTTTTTTAGTTTTCTTGTTGTTGCTTTGTGCTGATAAATCTGTGTGCGTGCGTGCACAAATGTTTCCTTTAAGTACAGTAAAACTGCCTCTCCCTGCCTCTCTGACTCTGTCCTCAGGGTGTTGGAGTATTCACTGGACGGCCATAACGCCAGTCTGTCAGCCATCCGTACCGTCCGAGTACTCAGGCCACTGCGGGCCATCAACAGAGTACCAAGTGAGTACATTTGCAGAGGATGCTTTTTTGGTAAATGTCCCTACGGTTCCTCGATAAGCGATGAGCACAATTAAGCCACCGTTAATCATTTGCTCTTTTGCTCAGTGCCATCCGTTGAACGAACGCCACATTTAGAAGAGACAGTAACACGTAATAAGAATCGTTTTCCTCAAATGGCCAATTTAAAGTTAGTAAAGCTCTACTTAATAGTTACTTCAATCCAAGTTTAAAACAATGAAATGCAAAGTGAAACTGACACTTGGCTGTGTAATGTTAGCCATCTGTTATCATGTTAACTATGTGGAACAAATGTAATACGTTGGTGTATATATTCTCATTACATTAACAGTAAGTTGACCGATGATCCAGCACCTGTTGTTTGCTTTACTTTCCCCTCATGAGGTTTGTACAGTACCGCGCCGGTGCTGAGTGAGAACTTGCACGTAGTTTGTCATTTTCCCTAAAAGCTGTGTGACAGGGGCGGCCATGAATCTACAGCTAAAGAGGAGCACCAGACAATGGTGTCATAACAACGTACAGGATTATTAACCAGCATACATTAGGCAGGCGGCCAAGCTGCTTCTCACGTTCCAGGCTGCCAGCATCGGTAGCCATTTTGATCGATACACCTCTCTCACAAAAGTTCATGGAGTGGTTTCTTTCTTTCTTCCTTTCTTTCTTTCTTTCTTTCTTTCTTTCTTTCCTTCTTTACTTTGACTTTATTGTTCAAAAACTTGGGAAAAAAAATCTATTCTTACAACGCTGGAGAACCCACGGGAGTATTACTGGTTCATGAATGGTATTTGTACTATTTTAAACAAGTATGGCGTCAGAGCAATAGACGTCTGTCTGCTGTCTGGCTGCTGCAAGCTAGAAAACCGTGTGTGTGTACGTGTGTGTGTGTGTGTGTGTGTGTGGCCCTACTTTCCCAGAATAAGCCAGTTGTTAGCCTGTGACACAGGTTGACCTAAGCTTCTCCTATGTAACGATGACGTTTGTGCGTGTGTGTGTGTGGGTGCTCCGGGGCACTGCAGATAACCCAAACACAATCATAAAGCATGACAGGTTGTCTGTTTCTTTCAAAGCCGTCGTCACGAACGGTCTCGCACACGGGGAAACACGCACAGCCCCGCACACACGTTTATTGTTTTGTTCTTCCTCTGTGAGGACTTGAAAATGTGACAAAAAACGTATCGTCGAGTCAACAGTAGCCCTGAGAAAACAATATTTACACCCGTGGACAAGGTGAAGTACAACTTGTGTTATTGTAACAAGTCTCCAGTTGCTACGAGGGTCTGCCCGAGGGGGGTAGATGGATTGAGAGGTATTACGAGAGGCAGTAAACTCAAGGTCAGTGCAGATGCAGACAGACACGGACATACCCCAAAGCCCACAGACTCATATACTTGCAGGGAGACACAGTCGAAGGCACCCTGAGGATGTCAAACACCAGCTTGCTCCCTTCATTTTTCTTCTGTTTTTTTTGTTTTTTTTTAATCTGTTCCTTTCTTTTTCATCTGATTTGTGATCAGACGGAGACAGCCGGGCTAATAGCCAGGTTAAACTTTTTTTTTCTACTTTGTGTCTCGATTTGTCTCCAACCATTGTGCTCTCGCTCGGTCTCCCTGTTTTCTTTCGGCCTAAGTGTGTGGGGAGTATCCAGTGTTAGACAGATGTTAAATGTGTTTTTGTGCCGTAGCCTGGATACGTCGAGCACCACTCTGGGCTCTGTTTTTTGTGGCGGTGGAACAACCAGCAGGGAGCCAATGCACAGAACTGAGAAATCATGCTTTAGATGTAAATAAGCCACTTTGATTAAGCACGCGTTTAAATCTACAACAAGAATGAATGTTTAATTTGCTCATAGCCAGAGGTAAATCCGTGTGCATCGATAATGAAATGAGTGATTCTTACAAGATCTGCTTTGTCAAGCGTCTTCTTCAATTTGAGGGCACGGTGCCATCACACACGACAGTCCACGGTGTTTACCTTCAATTAAATCGCCTGCAACTGACACCAGGCTGCTACAGTCTCACCACACACACCTGTGCAAACAGACAGGTTGGCTCTGATCTGGTATTCTGGTGGTTATGCAGGAAAAGTGAGAAGTCTTTGTTGCCAGGCTTTAGTTCCAGTTATAAGTGTAGTTAGAAACATCAGTGGAATTTTGAATGAGGTTTTTAGAGTTCTGGATTTTCAGCTGAATCACACTGTTTGCAGTAAGAAACGGAAGACGAAACGTCAGATAGGTCGGACACCTGGAAGTGATAGTTACTGCGACGTCATGGTGTTTCTGTCTGCATGCTCACTAATGAGAGTTCAAGCTGGCAAGTTTCTCAGCGTTCACGCATCAATACCATCAGGAGAGCACAGGCATGAATAGATCGGAGGAGATATCTGGAATAGTGTCGGCTCTCTCAAGATCAGATTGTATAAATCCCCCCCCGTCTTTGAAGCAAATTGGATGCATCCCCATCAATCCTCGCTAAATCCACAGAGTTAAACTACAGACTTGTGAACATGTGTATGCATGGATTGTTATATGAGTTAGCATTTAACATGTTTGTATAAGTTCCAACACATGACAGCCATTGCAGAGGCATGAATATAATCCAGCTAACAGCTTAAAACAGTCTTATGATGGAGAATGGAGACTGGAGATGATAAGTTATGTATGTAAAAACCCACTTCTGCTACATTTAGCCTGCGTTAATATTCAGCCCGTAGAGGGCGATGTAACCCAGCTGATGCTACATTTAGTCACCACTCTCCTGTTCATTGCACATATTCTTCTGTAAGTCGACTTCCTGGTCGGTGTGGTTACTAAGACTCTGATCTGTTGCCTGTCCACCAATGACATTTTACATTAACACATGAACTTTCTCCCAGATCTAATCAAGAAGCAATTTTCGATGTTATTACAAGATCCTATCATATAATAAAGGCCTCATTCCATAACTTTTAGTGCTATATGAGGATTTTTGCTTCAAAAAATATTTACATTTTTGTAAAAAAAAAATGTTTAAACCCATACATTATTACTGGCTGCAATAATAAAGGACAATATTAAATGACATTTCTTTCGGAAATTAGGGCCTTAGGAGCCGTAGCTTATCCAAGTGGCATGACTCTCTGGATAAACGACCTTTCTCTTATTTTCTCTCATCAAGTCGACCACTTGTGTGACTGCATTAGTTTAATTAAACGTATTTGAACTGAGTGCATTGTAATTCCGGAGTGAGCACGATATTAATAGATTTTCAATCTGTTTGAATTTTATACCCTCTCTGTATTGTTCTAAGCAATGAATTTCAGTGTAGTTCAGTATGTTACTGAATCACATCTCCATACCCAAAGTGTGCGGAGAAACATTTGACTTCTGCTTGAGGGTTGCCAGTGCTGTCAAATGTTTGTGTTAGCCGAGTGGATTTCACTGCACACAGATGCCTCTACAGTCAGACATCTGTGTGCTGTTTACTCAGTGTGTGCATCTGTGTATTTCCATGTGCCATATGCAATGCGCTGGTGTCTCAGGGGTAATGCTGCCTACCCCAAGCATGTACACAGACATGGTCTTTTCTTCTTCTTCTTCAGTTTTATGATGAAAAACATGCATCACAGCAGAGTGTGGAAGGTTTTTCTGTTTACCCCCTCTGTAAACCTCTATTTTGTGAGGAAAAGTCCCAAAGCTTTTCTCGAGTCACCGCTACACATTTCTTGTGGGTTACAAGTTTTGATTGAGAGGGGATTATTTTTGTGTATGCATTGTTTTCATTTTGTTAAGGAAAAATATTATTAATTTTGCCTTTAATGAAAGCACTGACCTACAGTTAGACAAAAAGTTTGATAGGAAATGGCAGAAGTGTAGTAATAGGTATCAGTCCTCTGTCAAGAGGGATTATTAATTTTGCCCTGAAGAAGAAAACCTTGTATGAAAAGAAGACAAAAATAATCAATGTTTTTGTGCTTCCCAACATGCATAAATAATTACTGATAATCTCTGGACAATAGTATGTGTTTAATTTCACTCTGATTAGTGGAGATGGACTTTGATGGTATTTAGCTCCTGGCATAAACTTTAATTAGAATATATAATTAGCTGGCAAGCTCAACGCAGTTGAGGCCCATCCTGATGACCGTAAAACTCACCAGCAAGCCAGAGCATTTGTTTTTGTTTATCACCTTCATCAACGATGAAGAATTCAGGGAGAACTTTCTCCCCCAGTGGCACAAACAGACTGGAGATGAAAATTTTGGGGAGTGGAGGAGATTTAAGTTTCAACATCATTGCCACCGTCAAAAGTAGCAGTACTACTATGGCAGTGTCATACTGTAAGTCTGGTCAATGTGACAGAGCTGTGATATAAGGGAAAGGGGGGGACAGAACACATTGTGAGCACCTCAGGGACTAGATCCCCAACTCTGCTGACGCTAAACACATCTGACAACTTGAGATGGATGCTGAATGCATGTGGTTAGATAATACTTGCCACGGGGAAGCTCTGAGTTCAAATCCCAGAGGATGAAATAATGTCAAACTGTCACTTTTAGTATTGTCATCGCTTGTAATTATTGGCTGCGGGGACGAAGTTGTTGGTTCCAGGCTCGCAAGATCAATAGTGGTTGTCCGGGTGTTCAGTAACCAGGGGGCAAGTAAATGGTTAGATTCTGCACCATATGCAAGTGTCAGTCATGCGTGTGAACTCTAAATGTGTGTCCTGTGTATGGTTCCTGGTTTCTGATGGCATGTTTAATTTTTGTGTCCCACTATGTAGGTATGCGGATCTTGGTTACACTGCTGTTGGACACCCTCCCAATGCTGGGAAACGTCCTTCTCCTCTGCTTCTTCGTCTTTTTCATCTTTGGCATCGTCGGGGTCCAGCTGTGGGCGGGGCTACTGCGCAACCGCTGCTTCCTGGGAGAGGACATCAGAACGTGAGGAAATGTCTTGTGATAAAGTGTTTGCATTTCCCCCTTTTCTTCTAAAAAAAGTCTCTTCAAAGACCTGTCAAATCTATGTTAGATTTGATGAAAAAAAGACTTTGGTAAAAACGTGATCCGAGTCCAGTTCACTGTCATTGAGTAAAGACAAAACAGAGATGAGTGGAAAATACAAGCGCAAGACTTAGAATTTGCTATCAATTTTTAATCTTCCCCCCAACAGAAGAAGTCGAACATCCAGCACTGCCTCTAGCATGGACACATGGAATCTTCAAACATGCGCAGCTCATTTAACTCCAAATACAATATTTCTTTATTCTGCCCTCTGCCTCCTCTCCTTCTGTTTCTGTCTTTATGTCTCTCTGCTTCTCCTCTTTTCTGCCTCTTGTCAGAGTTTAGGTTTGGTTGTCACTGGTTGTAACAGTCAGCTGTTGCCTTCAGGAAAAATGTAGAAAAATGTTACTTGTTACGTAAACTGCATAGCGCCCCCAGGATGTACACTGCTGTACGGCGGACACAGATACAACGAGAGAGAGGGTGAAAAGAAGAGAGAAGGCCAGAAGTTGGAGTGAGCTAAGCCAGTAATCTCAGCCTTGTGTAATTTTATATTTGTCACATTAAAGTTGCCTATAAATTAGATGTATAAAGCTCGTACAAAAAGAAATATAACTACTCCTCTTTGCAGATGATGCAGTTCTTGTGTATACTGCTAGCTGACTGTAGCTGCCATTAGCTAGATAGCTCAGCTAGCTGTGCAGCGAGAAATCTGGACTAGGAATTGGAGCAGTGGGGTGGTGTTTACACCGCTTGCTCAAGAGCTCTTGACTGTGATCATTTTTATTAACTTTTGGATGCTTTCAACTAAAGTTATAACATATTTTTACTTTAAAATAAAAAGAAGATAAAGCAAAGCTGAACATGTTAGACTTTAATCAAACGTTCCCAAACAAAACAAAAATATAGTATCCCAGGAAAACATCGTACAAAGTAGGTTCCAAGAAAATAAAATGGACATATAATCAACATAACAAGAAATTGATAAACAGGAAGAAACATTTAATGGCTTAAATAGATTTAAGAATTATTTGGGTTTTACCAGATTGACAAAATGTCAAATTACATGTTGCCTGACCCAAAATGGAGAAAACTCCAAATGCAGACTCAGTAAACATGACAGAGACTGATACAGACAGACAAAACCACATTTCCTACTACGCTGCACAGATTATGAAAAGATTCAATAAGCCTGTTTTCCCAGATTTATCCCATCTTATTTTGTGATGAATGAGATAACATGCATCTTATGATAGAGCACAACCAAAGAACCACTGTCTCCCAGTGAAGGCAAACACACAAACGGGCACACATGCAAACAGACAGAGAAAAGATCAGAGTCCACAACGTCAGGAAGCCAAAAATGTCCCTCAGACATCCATGAACTAATTCTCTTTTCTGATGTAGTGGTACAAGTTGTACCAGACTGATGTTGCTGAATCCTCCCTATGTGCAAGGGAGAAAGACAGAAAGAGAACAGAGCCTAAATATTTCATAGCTGAGGCTGCTGTGTTTTCTCTCCTCAAACAAATGGTTGCCTGACCTCCCGCATGGCATGAATCCCCCACTATACTTGGCATGTGCGCACTCATCGTCATGCTTAAGCTCCTTCTAGTTTAGCTTTGAGAGATCATATGGATGCTAACATGTCCTGTATGACTCAGAGTATGGGACAGGAATGGCCGTAACATAGAGGGAGTTAAACACTAGACACCGACAAAGATCCTTTCCCGAACTGGTCCCTTCCCACTAGTAGTTCAAGAGCGAATGTCACTCCGCATAAAGGCGCACTCACTGTTGTGGAGGGCACTCCGCTTTAAAGTGGAGCGTATAAATAAACAGATGAACTGTGGGATGTGCTCACCACTTTCTACCATGAATAGGAAACAGCTGTCACCATGGATACTGATAGATGCTTTGCTCACTCACCCCAGTTATTAGATGTCATTTCACTTAAAATGCAGAAATATCTGCAAAGCAATAAGCATGTGCTCTTTAATGGATAACATTTTCCCTTTTAAATTGAAGCATCAAAAACTGTGGTTTCTTTTTTTCTCTTTCTTTTCGTTTAATTTGTCTAAACCCACCATGAAAAGACAGGGTGGGGAGAATGTAGCATGAAAAGAATCATATTTAACTAAGTAGCAAGAAAGTTTTTTTCTTCCTCTCTTTTAGGCTCCCACAATAAACAGCAGTACAGACTCATAGTTGGAGGGTTTGGCAGCCTGCTTCAACTCCCCAAAAGCTCTTGATTTGGCAAAGTCTACATGTGAATGCACAAACACAGGTGGAGTGGATAGGAAGAGGCCAAAATGAGATGGAGCCTAATGTGAACACTCTTCTGTTAAATGAAACTACTGTAAGATTTGACTGAAAAGCTACAGCTTTGGACTCCAATGAGGACAAAAGGAAATCAGCCTTTAGAGCTGACTGACAAATCGTTCCTCCGCCATCGCAATATGAAAATGCACAATATCAATGTCATAAAAGTGTCAGATTTAATCAAAAGTGGATCCAAACAAGGTACTCAGAAGGCAGACAGGTAGAAGAACAAAAAGCGAGCTTTAATGCAACCAAAGCTGCAGTCCAAAATGCACAATCCAAAACAGACGAGCAAAAGTTGAAACAAAAAACAAAAACAAAAAAAAGAACAAGCAAAATCAGCAAAATCATGTAAAACACAATGGGAAGACAGGACAGAGGAAGGCAGGTGGACACAGGTTTAAATGCAAAGGAATGATCAACTAATGGAACACAGGTAAGCTGCAAAAAGGGCGGGAATAGAGTCAAAGGAAAGTGAACCCAGACATTTGAACGCATCAGACGGAACCGTGGATACGTGGGCCATCGTGTGCTGTCTGTCGGTTTGGTCACAGGGTTAGCAACTACAGTATTTGTGTGCAATTTGTTCAAGAAAAATATGTCTGAAATATTACGTCTAGTTTCTTTATTAGGCTCAGGCAAGTCACTGACTGGGCCTTATGGTAGCAGTGTGCTTATTAAAGCAGAAAGACACTGGAACTGTATATCTAACATGCACATCTCGGTATTTGTGTATTTATCGACATTCATAACATCACCAGAATACTGAGCAATAGTGTCATATCATGCCATCAGCCATTCGATGAAGCAGTCATGACAGCTACAACAGACTGGTTATACTCTCCGTGGCTCCCAGTAAACATGTTTAATGAACTCGGCTCTGTTGGTGTCAGTGTCATTTTTCTTTTTTGAGCCACTGAGCAATTATGAGACAGAAGGTTAATCCCCCCCGATTAGTCTGTTGTTCCAAAAGATTTATGATTAGAGGGGGAAATCACTGATTGAGACGCTGCGCTGATCCAGTGTGACGTGTGCCTTTTCAGTGATCCGTCCACTGTTGTTGATTACAGCTTGTTCACGTTTAATTTGACTTTCTATGTGGAGGCTCAAATGAAATGCCGTGACGGATAATCAGATCCCGATTATTGATGAATAGGCCAAATGGGAGCAGATGCTTTTTCAGCGCAAGAAGTGCAAGCGCTGACGCAATTTCCAGAGAGAAGCCAAATGATTTTTCTCTGTCGCAGCAAAGATGCTGAGGAGGATTTGGATGTTAAATGAGGGCACTTAAAACTTTTAGACAATGACTAACCCTTCCTGATTGATTGCAAACTAGCATTACTCGGAATATCACTGTAACAGTCATGCTTAAAATCACAAGTGACTGTAATTTTCCTTCAATGGGAAAAGGACACCAGTTCGCAGTAGATTAACAATGTATTGCTACTATAATCTACTATGAAATTCCAGCAAAAACAAACGAGTAGACCAACAGCACAAAAATGCTTGTGAGACATTTAATAACTAAATGTATCCATAATTAGTCAGTGTAACGATGTGTTTCTCTTCTTCTTTTCCCCACCCAGGATGTACAACTTGTCCATAAGTGCTTACTACATGACAGAGGAAGGCGAAGACAGCCCCTTTATCTGCTCGGCTCCCCGCGAGAACGGGATGTTGCGCTGCCACGACGTGCCACCCACCGACGAGGGCGGGAGCACGTGCTCAATGCTCCCTTCCCAAAGTTTAGCCCTGACCGGATCGGCCAACAGCTGCATTAACTGGAACCATTACTACAACGTGTGTCAGCCCGGGGACCATAACCCTCACAAGGGAGCTGTCAACTTTGACAATATCGGCTACGCCTGGATAGCCATATTCCAGGTGAGGAGCAGGAACATGGAGAGCAGGTTGTTAAAAATGCATAATGTCCTGTTTTGTACCTGTATCCTGAAGCATTGGAGGTCTGCAGTGATGGAATGTAACTGAGTACATTTACTCAAGTGCTGTACTTTAAGTGCGGTTTTGAGGTACTTGCACTTTACTTGAGTAGGTACTTTGGAGATTACATGCTGCATCAGAGCAGCAAGTGGCACATCTTTAAATACATTTGTTTTATCGGTAGTTACAATATTAAGAAAAATGTTGAATATAGGATTTGAGAAATGGTCGGACAGATTATCGAGACTAGACATGTTAAGTTCATACATACATCTAAACATATGTGGCACTTACTTTTACTTTTGACACTTGAGTACATTTAGTTACATTTTGACCCCGATGTCTTTACTTTTCCTCAAGTATGACTCACTGGAGGTTTTCAAAAATGAGATTTTACTCTTGAAGATTTCCATTCTGTATTTTGTTTTCAGCTGTAATTCATCATTTCAACAGCAAAGACAGGCTAACCTGCGCTTGTTTATCCCCAGCTTTAGCTAACTGTGAGCTTAACTACTCACACTTCTTTTTTAAACAGACCTTTATAAAATATTGTGTCTGTTCCTTTATAATCCTGCACAGTCATCGCACTGAGCAAACAAGAAGCGCACAGTATCACTCACAATTGACTTTCTTTCAGAGAGCTCCATTTGGTTCCAGTCATGCAGAAAGTTGGGCAAAATAAGTTAACTCTGATGGAAAATATGGTTCATGACCTTCTTTTTTAGCAGGACAAAATACGTCTGACTAGACTGTGGTGGTAAGTGGACGCCCCGTTGGGCTTTTAGCTAAGTGGAAAGTGAAACTAAAGCTATGCATTAAAGAGTTTGGGCTATTTCAGTTTACATAACTGTTAGAAAATGAAGGGTTTTTTTACTCCTAAGAACAGAACAGGACAGGACAGGGATGACGAGATTCTTTTTTTTTCTTTTTTTTCATACACAAAATTAGTCATCAGACACAAAATTAACCCTTTTCTGTTTCCGGTCTGTTGAAATTACATAGTCATCCATCCAGGAAAACATTCCTCCACTCAGGCCATCAGAGGGCACGTACCTGAGTGCGATTTCTGTTCCACCCACTGATTGTGAGAATGTGTTTTTCTTTTCTCCCTCTCGCCGTCTCCACCTCTCTCCCGGAGCTGTTGAGTCTTTGCGCTAACACCGTCTGCGCTGTTGTGATATGAATTCCGGCTCTTTTAATAGATCTGCCCGGGACGCTGCGATAGATCTGTCTCCGTGTCTAATAGTCTTTGACTTGCACAACATGACTTTGTCAAAGAGAGTCTTACCTCCAGTTTACCCCAAACACCACAAATACACCGCACAGTCCAAACACACAAATACCTGGTCGGTACAGACAGCTTCCCTGAGCATGTGCAGTCTCAGCTCGCAGTCAGACGCTTGAACGATTAGATTTTTGCAGAATCTTTTTTTTTTTTTTGTGATGGTTAAGCAAGCAGCATGTTCCCAGATAATACCAGTCTTTAAATCAGGTATGTGATGACTGTGTGTGCGTATTTTAGGATCCGTTGCGCTGAAAAGGTTTGCAGGCATTAGTCATGTGTTCAGTCGCCAGATTGTGCTCTGTCTCCGCAGTCAGGAGGTGCTGCTACCTGCACACTCGGGTGCAGCACTGTCATCAGAATGACAAGTGAGGTTTAAAATAGAAGTCTGTATCATCGGGCTCTCAGGAGCTGTGTGTTTATACTGTGTGAACATAACAGATCAACGATAAAAGCTCTCACCTGCGGAGATAGGTTTCTATTCAAATATGCAGGGTGGAAGTAACTAATTACATCTACTCAAAATTACTGTAATTAAGTCATTCTTTGGGTACTCGTACTTTCAAGTCTGTGTTTTTACTTGTGCTTCAGTATGCATTAATCTTATTTTTAAAGTCATTAGTACAATTTGAATCTGATCACAAAGGGGCCAATGAAAACCCTGGAAATCGGAAAAAAACCTGTTGTTGCTCATCCCCCAAACAT
Organism: Acanthopagrus latus; assembly: GCF_904848185.1. Classification (NCBI taxonomy): domain Eukaryota; kingdom Metazoa; phylum Chordata; class Actinopteri; order Spariformes; family Sparidae; genus Acanthopagrus; species Acanthopagrus latus. The sequence continues at coordinate 8,937,612 of NC_051061.1, read as the reverse complement.
CAGTGGTTAGAAAATAACTAATACTCTGAGAAGCATTTGAAAAGAATACTTGACTTTTCTACAAAGGAATCATTTTAATATCCCTAGATTTACTTGTAATTGAGTAATCTTTCAGTAATGTAAGTGCTCGCACTGGAGAACATATGTTCAGTCCTCTTTCCACCACTGCAAATTGCTTGTCAGTTATAACTTTTCAACGTTCCTCAAGAATTTAAGAAAAATATGCAACTTTATTTCTAGATGTTGTCGCTGTAAATAAATAATGACACGGGCATTGAGTGACAAACTTGGGAAAACCAATGCCCGGCCGAACAAATTCAATTTAAAAGTTTTTGTTGCATCGTACAGTACGGACTGTTTGTTGACAGGCTGATGGAAACAGTGATTAACAGAGAGCCGGAGTGAGGGAGAAAAGGAAAAGTGGTTGAGATGCAGATACAGCAGGAGAAAAAACAGAAAGAAAGCTTAAAAAAGAGGAGAAGGCCATATTGAATGTTAAATTAGCCGCCTTGCCTGTTATCCCTGCGTAGACCTTTATTCCCTCAGTATTTGTAAAAAAAAACAAAACAAAAATCATGAATTATACATCTCAGCACGGGGTTTTGAAAAGATTTCAGCCAGTGGCTTCAAATTGAGTTAATTCAGAGTTACCCTGGGACTCCTGCTGAGTACAATGAGCTGTTAACATGTCACGTTGTGTCCCGCTGAGGGTTTGGCCGTACACCAAATATAGCATGATGGCTTCCTGTGTCAGCCCCTTTTGTTTATTCCAGAAGTATCTTTTGATATTTCGCTAAAATGCCTCTCAATATCCTTAATTAAAATGTAAATTTAGCCATTTGTTAGAGGTCAGGTTTGTTTGGGGTCACTTCAGAGCTGCATTACTGCGTGTTTGTATGTTTTTGATTTTGTTGTTGATTGTAGGGCTCGTACCAGAATTCATTAGCGTGGGATAACAATTGATTTTAAGGGAGGTTGTCACCCCAACCAGTCGTTAAAGAAAAAAAAGAAAGAAAACAAAACCCTCTGTCAACACTGTGAGGAGAGCAGAAAGAGGAAAGGTGGGCTTTGAATGGAGGAGTGATAATAACAGATAAAAAAGTAAGTGTGGAAAAATTAAGAAGAGGTAGAAGGGCTCGAATAGACCGTTAAAGGATGACAAGAGGAGGAAACACACACGAGGGTCCTTGGGCCAATATTGACACCCACTAACAGTTTAATGACTAATGACCTTGTACACACACACACACACACACACACACACACACACACACACACACACACACACACACACACACACACAAGTTAGGGTTCAAGAACAAAGTGCAATGCTAACTCATTCACCAGTGACAGCTGAGAATGGACCCTCTTCTCCACGTGTATGTCATTAGCATGACTTTGCAGGACTGTAGCTATGACTGATGTGGCTCTGAAGCAGAGCGTGGGGGGACAGTCGGGGGTCAGCAAGTGATTGGTTCAGGTAAATGTGTTTGATGCCTCCATGTGAGCCTGGCTCGACAGAGGATGAAGATTTAAAAAGCAGCTCTGGAGTTGATGCTCCTTTAGGAATTCATTTTGCCTTCATTTTTCTTTGTTTAACCTTTGTTTCAGCAGGAATAATCCCATTGAGGTTTAAAGGACAAGTTCACCCAAAAATCTAAATGTATTATCTACTATTGCAGCATTCTCCTGGACAACTGAAATAGATTGGGACTTGTTTTAAAATGTAAAAAAACAACCGGGATCCAAAGATTCAAAGATTTGAAAACACGCCATTTACATTCTCAAGAAGTGGCTGGATTTTGGACCAGGTGTATGCTAACTATCTTAGCTTCAGCTTCAGCAGCTACAGTGAAGATGTTTGCTTTAAAAAGAGTAATGTCTCGAATTTGGGATCTCTGAGCTTCTAGAGACTTGGATCACGCCGGATGTGCTGAATGGAGCCATTTTATGTTTTTTGGGTTGTCCTCATTTACTTCAGATATTTGAGAGATTGCTGTAACACAGTTTTGCTGTAAAGCTCCAAAAATGTTTCGTGGACTACCAAAACTTCCAAAATGGCACTGAGATGAGTAGGTAGTCACCAAATTTTCATTTGGGGTTAATTTTTCTTTTTCCAGTTGCGATAAAGAACACTATGTAATGTTACTGCTTATGTACATCACAATCCCCGTTCTTGATGAACTGTATGAATGAGGGACAGTCTGCTCCGGTCTCTATTCTCTACATTGCTCTACATGGTTGTTTGTTTTTATGCACCAGATTATTAGTTTGGCTGGGGAAAATATATATTATGTTTGACGGCTGGTTTGTGTTCTCTGTCTACAGCATAAAAAGATGCACAATGATTACAATTTACAAGCGTGTTGCAGCTCTGAAACGAGAATCCTCGGCTCCTTTTGTCAATCTGGTGCAAGGAGAGCATTCCAGCAGAGAGCGGATTAGTCTCCCCTGGGTCTGCCTGTGTGTGTCAGTGTGTGGTTGTCTGCGGATGGAGGGGCCTGTGTGACGATTCTTTGCGAGCGCACAAGTGTGCATGCACACGCGTGCCTGTTGGCGCGTGTGTCCATTGTTTGCGTGCACGCTGGCAGCTGCAGCGCGTCATGCCAGCCGAAGTGTAAATGTTGAGGTGTGAGTGTATTATCGGCTCGGCTGAGCTGAGCCAACGCTCTCAGGCCTCAGCATCTCCGCCGCTCATTAGCATAGCGGCCACATGAAAGAGCTGCGTCAGTCCCCTGGCACTGACACACACACACACTCGCTCAACCCACACACACACACACACACATGCAGAAGAAGTTGGAGGGACACCACAGGCTTTCTTCTGAGGAACAGCCATTAAAAACAGAATTGGAAATGTAATGCATCTGACTTCGGCGCGCTTTGGGTGTTTGTGTGCGTCCGTGCCCAGTTCTGTGCGTGCATGCGTGGGTGTGTTTGTCATATGTTTTTAGAGAAAAAGCAATGGGCAGAGCGATGAAGGAATGTTTTTTTTTTTCTTCTCTCTCATTATAACACAGATTCTCCCTCTCTGTTTTTTTTTGTCTCCACCAGGTCATCACACTGGAAGGATGGGTAGATATCATGTACTATGTCATGGACGCTCACTCCTTCTACAATTTTATATATTTTATACTGCTCATTATCGTAAGTATCCCCTCGTGTTTCGTTTTCACTTTAGTCAGCAACCGTTTCATGATATTCTAACGTGCTGTTGGGTCTCAAAAAAAAAAGCATGCCCAGAAATAGAAGCAAAATTAATTAAAACAAATCAAAAAACTACACTTTTGATTCGGTCCAGAATATCTGGCAGGGAACTGCGTGGAACATCATGGGTCCTGTTTGAACCTGACCCAAGCAAAAAGCACTCCAGCATTTAATTAGCATAAACCCAACAAAGCTCAGTGTTTGACTGTAATCCTGACTCACTGTGGAGTTCTGAAATAACTTGGCCTTTTTTTTTGGTGGAGTAGCAGCCATCTGTGGAGTCTAGTTGTGCTCATGAATTATAAGTAGGAATTATATCAGAATGCGCCATATAAATACACAACATTATATTAAAGGTGCAGTATGTAAGAATCGTCCGACTTTCAGTTTCATGCTTAAAGCAAATGGGGGCAGCATACCTCTAGGGTAACCCCTAACTGCTGCTCGTCGTAGCTGCTGTTGGCTAGTTAGCCAAGATAGCTGTGCAGCTAGCAGTCCAGACAAGGAGCTCTGAGCACCATGGAAGTGTTGGTGTTTATACTGCTAGCACAGAGCACTGGACCAGGCTTAGCTGGTTAGCATGCTAACTTCAATAGATATCTCTTCAACACAACACGTCAGTCAGCATGATGTCACAACTGCTATTTATCTGCATTCTGTTGAAGATTTAAGTTAATTTTGGCATGTTTTCAACTAAAATCTTATATGCTGTACCTTTAAAATATACCACTCACTGAGCAAACATGATCAACGAACACACTCTTTAATATTAACAACAATTGTTCCCTGTTTGTTTTTGTGGCACATGTTGCGGCCACAAAAGGCTGAAGTGCACCACTACCTCATGTTCCAAATTATTCAAATCAACTATTACCAGTGATGTTTTGTTTATCTAGGAGACATAAGTTTTAGAACCTTGGAAAAAAATTGATAATACATCCAATTTTTTTTTTTTTTCCTCACTTGCCTCTCAGAGCTTCCGTAGAACTCAGACCTATGATTTCTTTAATCCTGCTTCTCTACACTATCTGCAGTATTGGGGTCTGAATGCTCAAGGCATTTGCATATGCATGACATGTTGTTCCTGAAAGATATTTGTGTGTACTTTCAGTCCCGGTTAAAAATAACCTCTCTAAAGGAAACGGCTGAACTCTGCTCGCAGCATCGCTCCCCTCTGTTGAACCTGGCAGACATCTTGCCGTGTATAATTTTACTCTTATTGGGCTTTTGCGGAGGGGGTTTCAAAGATCCTGGCTTTGGCTACATTTTGCAATGCTGCATGAGCTCCTGCCTTTTGATGTAAAAGTGCTTATTATGCATTCAGAGAGAGAAAGTAGGGGAAGGAGAAGGAACGAGGGGAAGAGCTGGTAGGACAAGAGGGGCGATTCATAAAGAAAGTGAGACAGAAATTAAGATAGCTGAGAAGGAAAAACAAGATGGAAAAAGTGCTCTTTTAATTTCCTATCTCTCTCTCAGTAATGGCATGTTAAATAGACATTTCTTTATAAACTTGGTATACATTTCTAAATTTCTGCCAAGGCCACCTCATTACAGCTTGATTTTAATCAAAAATTGTAAATAAAGATGAAAACAAAGTCGGTTTTATAATCCCAGAAACTGACCAAACAGACTGCATCATGATAATATACAAGCGATAATACGGCTGATAGTCAATGCAGTGTTTTATTACATTTTAAACACTTTGAGTAGAGGGATGAAGTCAACAGTGAGCTGCTCCTCAAATAAAATGTTGATGATGTAGCCACGGTTGCTTTTCTGTTTTAGCACTTGAGCAGTTTATTCACCCCGGCGTTTCTTTTTCATCCGCAACCAGGTGGGCTCTTTCTTCATGATCAACTTGTGCCTCGTGGTCATCGCCACCCAGTTCTCTGAAACGAAGCAGAGAGAGAACGCCCTGATGAGGGAGCAGCGCGCCCGCTACATGTCCAACGACTCCACGCTCGCCAGCTACAGCGAACCGGGCTCGTGCTACGAGGAGATGCTACGCTACATCAGTCACCTTTATCGCAAGTTCACACGCAGACTGCAGAGGATATACTCTGGATGGCACAGGTCAGTGTAAAGATGGAGTGAGATTAAAGGTGCGGTATGTAAGAATTGGCCACCTGTTGAATTCAAACAAATAAAGGCCAGAGTATCACCAGAGTAACCGCTAACTGCTGCTAATGGTAGCTAGTAAGCTAGTAAGTCCAGTTAACTGCAACTAGTTGTCATATTACCTGACTGTCTGGAATTGGGGGGGTTGTTGGTGTTGTTTACTATCAGATGATCACTTCTTTATGTGCCATGTGGCTAAGGGCTTGCTGGTTAGCATGCTAACTTTGATAGATACACACATTTTTGAGAAAACATTGTTTGTTATTGTCTTCACATTCTGTTGATCATTTTAGCTAATTTTTAAAATGTTTTAAGCCAGAATTTTTACAAGTTCTCACAAAGGTCTACAGACAGTGAGGATTCTTTCTCTTTGTGCCAGTGTTTGAGTTATTCGTCATATGTCCTGCGGTCATAAAACGGGAAAAACAAGCCCAAGTCACCCGTAAATCCCTAACACATGGAAAATTTAGGGCCTCATTTCACACCTGCTTGAAGATTTTCTCTGATATTCAGTCAAAAATATCTGGAACAATCCACTTTATTGCAGATATAATCACACTTTCTCCCCGGGTTAATTAATCACGACTTTCCCCAGCAGTTTATAGTCTTTGCTAGTCCTCTTGTGTCTATTTGCAGCTCTGTATGAGTCATCCGGGGCAACTAAAGTGTGTCTTTGTTTGTTACGAGCATTTAATAATGTGTCAGTGTGCTTTGGTAATTTCGGCTCTCACAGAACTTCCCTGTGCACTGCAACCAAACTGTTGATAGCCGCGTCCCCAAGAGGATCAGAAGCAGATACACATAAATATTACAGCTTCATATCAAACTGATGATGATCCCCTCTCTTTCCAGTAAAAGGCGTAAAAAGGTTAATCCAAATGGCAGCGGCGGAGGCAGTAACGGCGGGGGTAACGGCCACGGCCACGGGTCCAGCAGGGGCTGCGGAGGCCCGGGCAGCGCCATGTGGTTGAGACCGATCCATAACCTCCTGCAGCACCATCAGCACCAGCACTGTCGCCTCAGCAACGGGGGCCAGCACAGCATCAGCGTGGTGACGACCGAGCACACGGACAGAGAAGAGGGGGTTGGAGGAGGAGAGGAGCTGGAGATGAAGTCACTTCCTGTCCGGAGGGGAAGCACAAACGGGAATGGCGCTGGTGGCGGCGGCCCGTCCGTCGTCACCCAGAACATGGGGGCGTTGCTCGGGCGACTGAACGGAGGGATGAACTACCCGACGATTCTGCCGTCGTTCGTGTGCAGCTACAGCAGCAAGACGCCGCCCCCCCACTCCCAGCAGTGTGGGCCCAGTCCGGAGCAGCATCCGCCAAACCACCCAGCGTCTGAACACACAGAGACGCTGAACAAGCTCTACCAGCTCATGGGACAGCACAGTAAGAGGCCACACACACTCACACACTCACTCACTCACATGTTAAGTCATGAATATTTGTCGACGGATAATTAAAGATGAACCAATTTCAATTTTCTTGGCCAATTCAGATTGCAGATTTCTAAGTGACTTACATTTTCTACAAAACTGCACCAGGTCAGGAGACCTTCTCTCTAGAAACATATGCATTTGTGCGTTCGTTATCCAGGACTCTTACTTTGAAAGGTAACAATGGAAGCAGTCTGATATTTGAGCAGAATGGAAGATGGTGGCCCTTGTTCAAACAACAGATAGTATAACTGGATGGTGAGCAGGCAAAGCCACTGAAGTTACACTTTTTTAGCGATCGCGTTCCAACTCTGGGTGTTTTATTATCCAAACAAAGGGGAACTACACGATCAGTAAGACAGAAACATTCCCTTTTTTAAAGGTTTAGTCATCATCTCCTTTTCTTGGAATACATTCTATTTCAATTTTACTTTGTCTTTCCTATACTTTTATTTCTAATGGTTTTCACTGGCCTGTGAGTCCCCTTCACAGTCTGTGATGCTCTGGATTTCCCCTGAGCTCCTTTGTTTTTTGTAATATTTTTTTGTCATCACACTCGCTTTCATCTCCTGTTTTCATCTTCCTTTCTTGCCTCTTTTCCTCCAGCGACGAGCTCACTCCTCTCTCCAAGTTTGACCTGCGGTAGACTCTGGCTACATCTGCTCTGTGTGTATGTATGTGTGTGTGTGTGGCTCGAGCAGCACTTAGAGAGGCTTGACAGGAAATCCATGTCTCAAGTGTCACAGTCATCGGTGCAGAGAGGTGGATAAAGGGGCAGGGTTGAGGGAATCAACATGAGCGGCGGGGGTAGAAAAAGTACGCGGCGTAACGGGAAATATAAACACAGGTTGCGAAAAAATGTGGAAGATGAGAGGAGAAAAAAGATGGGAGTCAAAGAAGAAAGGAATAGAGTACGAAAGATTCAGATCCACAGGGAGGAAGGCTGGGAGAGGGAGACACAGAGAGAAAAAAAATAATGAGTTGAATACAGAGCGAAGAGAGGAGGGCGAGGGGTGGGGGGGAGACAAAGGAGGCATGAGGCAGAGAGGGAAGAGGACACGTAACAGAGAAACGTGTTAGTTACAAAGGAAAACGAGAAAGCAGCGGCTGTCTGATAAAGCTCTTTGCCAACAAGCACACACACACACGCATTTACACACTGAGCAGCAGCCAACACTTCAGATATAATTAAGCAAGTAAGAATTAGCTCTTTGCAGGAGCGCAGATTTACCGTTTGACACGTGATAAATACAAAAAGGAAAATGAGGACGTGAAAAAAAACACTGCTGCTGTGCGTTCAAGGTGTTAAACAGTCAATACACCTGTGATCTGCACACAGTCAATAGGGCTCCTGTGGAGGGTGAGTGTCACCTGCTACTAATGTGTGCTGGAGAGTGCTCATTTTAAACTGGACAGGCACGTAACAGTTTGCAGATGACTTAATGCTACGATCTAGATGAATTAATGTCCCTGGTCCCTGTCGGACATTTTTTTTCTGTTTCTGTAGTTTCTGAATGTTTTCTTTCAGCTTGTCAGATGACTCAATCTCGGCTAAACCCTCTTAATATAATGGGATTAGAGGTTTGACTGCTGCTTTTTTTTTTTTTTTTTGGTTGAAAAGCCCCTTTGTGCTGTGAGAGCGCCACTGTTCTTGGGAACACGTAGAAGTCTGGGGCTCTTCAATCTAATTTGAGCATAAATGTAATCTAATCCAACCTAATGTGATATAAGGTATTGATGTGAAATATTGTGTCCCCTTGAATAATTCTCCTTGAGGTATTTGTGAGACTGCAAATTACCTTCCAAAACATACATAGCCGCGGAGCTGTATTCATAGCAGCGGCACGAAATACGATGACAGCTCCCACTTACCATTTTTTTTACAACGAGTTTGAGATGTATTTGCTTCTGGTCATTTGCCGCTGTGGCCTGCAGTTTCCTTGTACTGTTTTTTGAGAGGATGCAGTCAGAGAACAGAGGGTGAGAGGAGTCAGCCTGGTTCTCTTACACTGCAACTCACAGAACTCACTGCAGAAACCGGCTTATTCTGGCTCTCTGCTGGGATGGAACGTCCCTGCAGCAAAACATACATAACTTCACCTTACTTATGACAGTGTTATCTTTAATTATTATGTATATAATGTTACATTATTATATATATATTAACAGAAACCAACTTTCATACTTTTTTTTTTTTTTTTTTTTTTTTTTTACATAGAATGTTACAGAATAGCAATAGGGAATACATCCACCCAAGGGTGTAATTGCACCAGGGGGGTTAGGGGTTGGAAAGTTCAGTGAATATTCACTTTGGTTAATATAAAGAAAATAAAAAAGGATTCCAAATTTCCACAATAAAATAACACCATTCTGGGAGTTTTACAATAAACAAAAAAAGAGGCAGAAAGTTAGTGTGTTACAAAGCTTGGTTTCTGAAATCTGTCCAGAGTAAACCCTCTTCAAGGGGAAATGAATAATGGAGCTTCGAAACATCTTAGTCGCTGTTGGAGTCACCTTCATTGTGATGGACTATGGGTCACCAGTACTGCTTTTGAATTCTTTGATCAAAAAATGATTTTGATAGATTTGTAGATTTGTGATTTAGAATCGAAATGGCGACACCACTTGTTCTGGATGTCTGGCCCCTGTAATTCAAACGAGAAGTTTAAATTCTCATCTTGAGTTCCCTCCAATTATCCGTCGCTCACAGCAATAAGCTTAACGAGCAGCAACGAGTGCTTTGGAGCAAACAATTTGCAGTTTTCTAATCTTTTGCCCCGTGTTTCGCCTCTCAGGCTTCTTAGTTACTGTGCCTTGTTGGTGTCGGCTCTCGGAGAAGACTTGAGGCACCACTTAGGGCTGAAGCAGTACCTCCTCCTTCTTGATATGTTTTGATGTTAAACAATATTTAATCTTTTCATCTTTTTTTTTTTTTAAAAAAGGGAAAAAGAGAAAGAGGGACAAATTGAACATCTGTCAAAGAAAATGCAATAATGGCCAGTTCTTTGTTAGTAAGGATGCAAATGTAATCTTTGATGTGCCATTATGTGAAAAATATTAGATTTTTATGACAATAACCTCAAAGACATGAATCCAGTGCCACCCAAAAAACAGAACTTCAAAGTAGGCACCATTGATTTTCAAAGCAACATTTGCATTCAGTCCCTCACAAAAGAAAGTCTTGCAACAGGTGCCAGGCTGATGCAAAACTAAACTTCTAATATGTTTGTCTTGCTCAGTAAAGCGAAAGGAACAACAGCAGCGCATGGCGCCCCTAGGAATAAGCCCCTTTCGCAATGTCTGACCATCTCCACCCGTTTCCACCCCGCAGGACGCCAGAGGCTGCTGTACCAGCTGGCAGGCGTGGTGCCCAGCCCTCTGCTCCTGGAGCTGCTCAGCTGCCCTATGTGTGCCCGTAGCCTGGAGACTTTGGAGCTGGAGCTGGGAGACCTGGAGGGAGGCAGGGGAGAGGCTGACGGACTGCACGACTTCCCCCAGGTCAGAATGCAAAGGGGGGCCGCACTGACGATGATGAAGGTTGTGGAAAGGGTTATATGACGTTAAAGGTTCCCCAGCAGAGTTTTTGACCCAGAAGTGCTATGAAGCCATTTTCCTATGAGTGGGTCCTTATTTTGTTTAACTCATGATCATCCATCAGGCATGAACAGTCACACAGATGACGTGATAATCAGTTCTAAAATTGGGGTCAAGCAGATGGCGGTAACACACAAAATGTTGGATTTAAATTACAAATATTCCACTACATAAAGGAAGTCTGGACTGTGAGCTCAGCGCAACGAGAAAATGTTGGTGTTTGCATCGCTAGCCTGGTTAGTGCTAGCTGGTTAGCATGTAAACTGTAACATGTTTTAATCTTTTAAACAACAGTGCTTACATAATGTACCTTTAAGGATCCAAATTTGAATGTCTTAACACTATGATTTATCACAGTTTTTTCCTGATTGTTTTGTATATGTTCTAGAACAAAAGCAACCACTAAATAAAACTCCTCCATCTTTGCTTTAGGGTGGAGAGCTGAGATCTGGGAGAGGTCGCAGGCGACGGGGGGTCAGGGAGTACAAAAACGGAGTGGTTCGGGCGTGGATGGGCTTCAGGGAAAAGCTGAAGAGGATTGTGGAAAGTAAATACTTCAACCGAGGGATCATGATCGCAATCCTCGTCAACACTCTCAGCATGGGGATAGAGTACCACCAGCAGGTAAGACTAACGAGACGTAAGGCTTTAACGTCGATGAGTCAGAACTAAACAGGGCTGTGAGCGACCTTCAAAGAGAAACAAGTAGTTTGATGATAACTGTTGGTTGTCAGATATGGCATTCGTGTGTGAAAATGGCATTTGGCTAAATGAGAGGAAATGAGAGTGTTCAAATGGATAAGGTGGAGGGAATGAAGGAAGGAAGGGAGGAAATGACGGCCTAGCATTACCCACGCTCTCACTCTTTCACACACACACACGTAGGCACTGTCACACACCCATACACACACTGACACACACACACACACACACACACACACACACACACACACACACACACACACACTCCAGGATTATGTTTCTACTTTACCCTGTGTGGCCAACATTTGGGAAGTATCCATCTAATGATACAGCTCCCCTTGCTACGCAGTCACACACTCAAAATGCGTGTGGTTACACAGACACAGTCAATGACAGAGTTTTTACGCCTATATTACAAATGCGCACACACGCGCCCAACCTTTTAATTTCCCACCAGTGCAGCAAAATGGATGAAAAACCCAAAGAGAAGATTTTTGTGCATGCGCACGGTCCATTCCCCTCATTTCCACTTCCCCGGCTCTAATTTCCTCTCCAGGGGCTGTGTGTGTATGTGTGTGTTTCTATCTTTGTGGTATAAACACAAGGAGCGACTGGGAGAGCCATGGCCTTATTGGGCCAATAACACACACACACACACACACAGACTGAAGTGTTATGTAACAGGTCCTCCTCCCCTCAGTACTCATCATCCCCCTGATGTGACACCTAGCCAAACTTTACGAGACTATGAGTGTATACGTGTGTGTTTGTGTGAAGAGGTGTATGAATGTAGGCGGTATAGTGTAGACTGTGTGTGTGTGTGTGTGTGTGTGTGGAGAGAGATTCAGATAAAGAGGGAGATGACTGATGCATGTTTTCTATCTTTAGACTCATCGAGATTAAAATAGATTGATATTTTTTGATGAAACTTACAGTCACGTGTGAACTGATATGTGCAAATTGATTTCAAATACATTGACTTGCAATTCAGATCAATATCTAAACTATACCAAACTTTAATTTACGTTTGTGGCGACACAGTGGCACTGCAGACTATCAGTAGTTGACTGCAACACGACCACAAAAAAAAACAAAACATGCAGAGTTAATTATTGAGTGACACAAATCCAACTCAGTGACTCACAGATAACAGCGAAGATGGCAAATCCTGAAGATTATGTCTGAGAATCAAATCAGATTTGCCTCCAAGCTCAGTGTAACCTTTTTGTTTTTTGAGGGTTGAGCATTAACCACACAAACACAAAGATATGTACAATATAAGTATGCTCTAAGGTAACTGTGTGTTATGCACAGTTGAAAGAGCAGACAGGTTTCTACTGATTAAAGCTCCAATGTGTTGGATTTAGATTAGACTAGATTTAGATAATTCATGAAAACATAATGAAGAATTCTAATTATGATGCTACAAAGTTTTATGCACAGGACGTTGAAGTTCCCATGAAATGGCTGAGTGGCATTTGTTTCTACATAGTTACAGGTTTCCTGTAAACACAGGCAGCAGCCAATAGCACGGAACATAGATGACGCCCCGCCTAAGAAACATGATCCATGATTTAAGTGATAAAGTCATGCACAGCACAGTAATCGGTGTGGTCCGGTCCCGAGTCACACCCCACTCTGGAGGCATTACTTTTTTTTTTTTTATACAACCATTGCAGCTTCACAGAAAAAAAGCATTTATTGGATGAAAAAATGACATACAGCCTCGAGTGCAGGTTGAGTCATCAACAATGTTAATGAGTTTTCGGGAAGTTACATTCTCTACTTCTAAACTTTTTAGTGACTATTGGGCCTTTTACTGGAGCAAGACAGATGTGAATAAAAACACTCTTAAACAAAAATTTGGACCTCGTTTAAAAGTGTGGTAAACCAAAGAAACAAAGAGAAGAACGTGTCGAGTTTGTTTGTTTTGTTGGTTTCTTCGGTTTTGAAGATGCAGCATCACACAGTGAATACCATGAATCCTCAGTTTGAGTGTTTGTGCTTTCATGCTCATTTTGTTTGCTAAGACACACTGTCTGATTTGGTGCACAGTAGCCTAATTTTTGTGCTTTGCAGAATGTTTTTTTTTTCTTTTCAAGTCAGTGTCCTGCTTTAAAGTCAAGGTTGTTCCTCTACACTGCTCTGCCAGAGAAACTGTGTGTGGGTGTGTGTGTGTGTGTGTGTGTGTGCTTCCTCATAAAGGCCAAGGGTATTTGAAGAGTTGTATTCAAACGCTTATTCGTACATCCTGCTGCAGGCACTGACAGTATTTAACTATGACTGATCGCCCGGTCTGTCAAACATAATGATGGTAGAGGAAGGCAACATCTAAAGCAATACTTCCGAAGGCTCATTTGGGACTCTACTACATTACATCAGATACACTGACTTACAGTTAAGAACTTCTAATTAATTAGAAACCACTTAAGTGCTAATGTTAATGGCAGTCTGGGGCTGCTACCATAAAGAACATGTTTCACAGGATGAAGCTGACACCTAAAGGGCACCTTGGCAGGATTTATCAATATATGGGAGAGTTATTCCTTGTAATTTTCCTGACCTATATTTTTCATCACTCGCCACGGGACTTAATTGAAGCTGCTTGTGTAACAATTGCTCCTCACCTTCTGTCCATGACAATGCCATCAACCGCAGCAGGAAATGAGAACTAAGTGCGCCGAGTCGATTTCATTTCTCCGTCAAACAAAACCAAAGGAGACATGAATGCGTTCTATGTACACTCGCTGGGATTTTTAGCACTTCTGTCGCTCAGCTCTCAGCATCATTCATTCAGTGGCCCTGAGAGTTCAATGCGCTTTAGCTTAAGAAAACACAAACACATAGACGAGACTCAAAAGAACTTAAGAACAGATCTTCACCCTACTATCCTACGGATAGCCGAGGTGATGATGGCAACAAATGATGGCTACATGTTCCAGCCGTGTGCATCTCTTATCGGTGTCCCCTTGAAATAGTTTCTGTTGTTGACTGTGCGCCTCTGTTTTGTGCTTGCCTTTCCTCTTTTTGCGGCATGTTTTCTTTTTCTTTGCATTACATCTGTTGTCAATTTGGTGAAGGTTAATTAGAGCCCAAGCAGGTCTCCCTAATGTTTTTCGATTGACGACTTTTTTGCCCCTAATGATCTCATTTTTCACTGCCTGAACATACCCCAAAACTCACCAAACTTGTCGTCCTTGATTTCCACCACGTGGACACTGAATTGTGCTGAATCTCGTGATATTACACAATTTCCACGAAACTTTGCACACAGCACCTGTGGACTCTCCTGACAAAAACCTGTCAAAAGAATTTTGATATTCCAAACAATACTCAAGTTATTAAATAACAACTTCCTGTACATTTTGCTCAAAACACAAAGTGTTGCATATGTCCACATTGGTCTGTCCAAATGACATGAAACCCATGTGACTACTTCCCCATGACCCCCTAAGGCTCTGTGAAAAAATGATAAACTTACTTTTTCCAACTCCTCCTACGCCATTTGACCAATTTCCAACAAAATTTGCAAGTAGTATCTGTGGACAAAACTTATCAAAAGCTTTTGCCTGGCTTTTCACTTGGTCCATTTTAATGCTTCACCATAAAACCATCAACTCATCATAACTTCTACATACAAGTTGCCATCTTCTCCAAATTGCTCAGACATGTAGAGGGTCTTGCCCTGAATACATCTATGCAGCACACCCCGATAGCAGCATGCCCCGACGTACCTGGACTGCATGGGCCCGTTCATCGCTGCTTGCAGCTTTAATTCTTTATTAGCTTTTCATTTTTGGCTTGTGTTTTTCTTAAGTTGACATGACTTCGGCAGTTACAACAGTTTATCAATATTATTTTGACCCATAATGTGACATGGGGATCCCCCCTTTGAAACACACTGCATGCAGTGTTTAAAGATGAATTTGTAGTCCTGTCATAAAACCTGCTGTGCGGCATTGTATGGAAATTATTGCCCTGCTGGTCTGCCGTACGCTGTTTTATTTCTCTGGTGCGAGGATGGTGCGCCAGAAGGTAATGAAAATGCCACCAGTCCAGTGTTAAATAATAATGTCTGTGAGTCTACTATATTATGACTGCTTAAGACAGCAAAGTTGGCTGTTATCAAGCTTTTATGCAGTGCTATCAAGTTTCTGTGCTGGCAGGACAGTGTAAAACACAATTTGAAGAAATAAGAAGAGCCAACAACTATAGTCTATAGTTGTTATGTGTTTCCTCATCGTGCACATTCAGCACACCAGCGCCCAAGTCCCCTGGTGTTACTTCCATGCCCCTTTTATTTTTGCACCACTGTCCCGATTAACTCAATAGCTCATCAGCTGAAAATAGTAAAGATACTAAAACAGAGATGTTGCTTGCTTTAGATTACAAGACTGCACTATAATTCAGACATACTCCACATACAGCAACCCAGTTTGTATGAACAGTGAGGTCACAAATACACCAGCAGTCATCATCTTTCAGCTGCCATCAGATCAGTGGATTGACATTGACATGGGGCCTTTTCACCTCACTTTGTCCCACAGTTGATAAAGTCAAGCTGTTTTTGTTTGTTTGTTTGTTTGTTTTTTGTTTTTAGTATTCACAGCATGAAATTTAAACAATGTCAATTCAACAGAGCTCATATTGGATCCGTGATGTGCGATGACAGGATGTGACACTCAACATGTAGCTTTTCCAGCATTGGAGAAAGTATTCAGATCATTTACTCAATTCAAAAAAAGCAACATTGCACTACAAAGTACCAGATAACATATAGTCCAAGCATCACAAGTGAAAGCAGTTGTGATGCAAAATGCACCTTGTCAGATGGACCATTAACATGTAAATGTTGCTCAGATACTCGTCAAGATCTATTGTAAACCACCTCATAAAGTGCTGGGTACTTTGTGCTTAATATAAAAGTAAACTATATGATTTGTATGAAAAATCTTTCAACCAGCATTAAATGTATTTGAGTGACGGTACATCACTTACCTAAAATGTGATGTAGTAGAAGCTTAGATGGCATGGCCACGAAATACTCACGTCAAGAGCTTCAGAAATGTACTTAAATACTGTTTCAATGGGAAATACTAACCCCTTTAAGTTTGAAAGGTGGCTCTAAAAAGTTAGTGGCCCGCTGCACTCACAGCAGCTCTGTGTTTCAGTGTGTTGGAGTTGGAGTGAGGTGAGGAGTGCTGTGTAGTTTGGCGCCCTCTATCTGTGATCCTAATCCTCAGCTGTGCTTCAGCAGAAGCATCATAAAAATTGTGATTTTTAATCAAAATGTGCTATTACAAACCTGTATTTCATGTTTGTGTTTGATTAGGCTGATTTTAATCATCATACACATTAGTGGAAATCATAATAATAATCAATTTAGAGTAATAAAGTGAATGTTTGGACTTCACTCTGATCTGCTTGAGAAATCCTTATTTATCATTTGACATTTTTATATGCACAACATGTTCTAAAATTTCCAACAACATGAAACGCATCGATGAACAATGGATGATGCTGCAGGGTGCTGATAGTGCACAATAACCCAGGCTGAAGGTTAACCCCTCTCTCTGGTAGCAGCAGGCCTTCTGGGATTTCATATATTAATCTCGTCTCTGTGTTTATTAGTCTAGAATATGGTCTGCCTGCCTTTATACCCTTGTGAGCCAGGACACAAAATAGGCTCTGGGCCTATTCCTTGTTGATCCCAACATGAAAGGAATTACAATTAGTTTTAATGAAACTGCCATGCATGACATGGGAATAAAAGTCACAGGCCGAGGGGCTTTACAGACGGCAAGGCTCACCAGAAAGGAGAAGAACTTATGGTTTAAATAATTCTGGTGTCCCGGGATCATAATTAATCATTATTTGTGACTGCACAAAGCTTGTCAGTATTGAATTGTGATACAAATTAGGAAAAGTAAAACAATATTAAAGAGCTTAAGTTTTATTACAAGAGATAATGTTTATTTGAAATGTACTTGCTTCTTTTCAGGCTGCTGGGCATCAAAACTCAGTTTGTGCCATTTAATGGTTTTATTTATGTGGCCATGTGAGAAACTCGGCATAGGAAGTCAGAGCAAGCAATAGATTTGAGCCTGAGTCTCAACCTTTGATCCAAATCAGCACTGATGCAGCTCAAGCAAACCGTTCACTAATAAAAAGTTGAGGAAGTGGCCACATAATGCTTTCACCAGTGCACAAAACTGCTGCGGTTTCCATAAATGACTGGACTACATGCTTTATGAGGGGACCTCAGTCACATCAGCTGGATCCCTGAGTGTGCTGTTAGGTAAGTGGAGTGGATCAGCACTGATGGATTGTTGCTGTTGGTCCCATTTGATTGATTGGGCCTGACTGCTGCACTGAACTTGATTGATAATGTCTAGGCTCAGGGCACCAGAGGGGTTTTACTACTCTGATAATCGATTGGAGATATTAACTTTCTTTCTTTCTTTCTTTCTTTCTTTCTTTCTTTCTTTCTTTCTTTCTTTCTTTCTTTCTTTCTTTCTTTCTTTCTTTCTTTCTTTCCTCTCTCTTCCCACAGCCTGAGGAGTTGACCGATGTGTTAGAGATCAGTAACATCGTTTTCACCAGCATGTTTGTCCTGGAGATGGGCTTCATGCTGCTGGCCTTTGGCTTGTTTGGATACATCAGGAACCCATACAACATATTCGACAGCATCATTGTAATCATCAGGTAATTGTCATCCATGCAGCCAAAATTTGTATTTTTTACAATTCCACACAAAGACAGGGAAACTGTGGCTCTGACCAACGCTTGGATTTAGAGCAACCCCCCGTTCTTATTTCTTCCCCTGCATGTCACTCATTGGCTTCAGAGTGTCAGGTTTACTGCAGCAGGATCCATTTTTACAATAGCTAAGATTGGCACGCTCATGATGGATCACACAGAAGCAGCTTTACTTGCTGCTGCAGCATATTCCTGATCCTGTCGGGAGTGGAGATTTTCTATGTGGCTGTCATCTACTTTGACAGAGCTCATACTGGATCAGGGGAGCTTTTGATATGTGTGGCACTGAAGTGGAATTACCTTTGTAATTACTCTGAATTTGGTCCAACTGAACAAAATGTCTCTAACATACTGTAATGTGCAAATGCAACCTCCGGCTTTGAAGACACTCAATGATGTTTTAATACAAATTTGGCTGCTTGTGGTCCTCAGTGTGTGGGAGATAATCGGTCAAGCAGACGGTGGGCTTTCAGTCCTGAGAACATTTCGTCTGCTGCGGGTTCTGAAGCTGGTCCGCTTTCTGCCCGCCCTGAGGAGACAGCTGGTGGTGCTGATGAAGACCATGGACAATGTGGCCACATTCTGCATGCTGCTGATGCTTTTCATATTTACTTTCAGGTAGACACACATACACCACACACAGGCACACAAATATATCATTTAAAAAAAATAATGATGACTGCATTTCCTTATTTCCACAGTATACTGGGCATGCATCTGTTTGGCTGTAAATTCAGTCTCAAGATGGAGAACGGAGACACCATCCCTGACCGCAAGAACTTTGACACTCTGCTCTGGGCCATCGTCACTGTATTCCAGGTTAGCTTTCAAATGAAATCCTTACATTGTTTAACGTTTCGCTGGCAGTCTCCTTTTTAATTTATTTTAATGTTTTTTATTTGTGCACTCCAGAACATATCGGTCAAACTGGTGCTGTGTTGTTTTGAGAAGATGTGTCTTCTCTTGTTACTTTTCCTAAATCATGTATTTATCATGTATTGAAAGTGAATATCAGTCAAAGCGTTGCTGGTTTATTAATTGTAATGATGCATTTAATTTGTTTTTACAAATCAACTCTTCATATGTTACTGGCTTCCCTTCAAAGCCTTGGTCCAGTCGTACCACTTACGTCAATGGAAGCATATTACAGTAGTAAAAAATGGCAGCTGTGGCATCATGTTCTTCACACAGCATACTTGTAAGAGACAAAGTGGGAGGTGAGGTGTGATAGTGCGTGTTGCATTTGTATTCCAATATATCCCAAATTTGAATGCAAAACTCAGCCTAGAGCGTGTAATGTTTAAAGGCTAACTAAAGTTCATTTTGTTGTGAATAATGCAGCACTTGATATTAGCACATGCAGCATAGTTACTTATGATTTGCTGGTGAAACATTATTTATTCCCAATGAAAGTGGCTAAGATCATTTTTGTAATATTTGCATCACAGAGAAATGTTTAAATATTGATACCAAAGTTAAGTGAACAACTTTTACAAGAAAACAAAGTCTTTGTCGTAAACAGACTCTCATAAGGTGAAATAATGGGTACACACAGCTCCACTGCAGGGTCTGGAGGGCCCCTCTTTCATAGGTCGCCATCATTATATATCATATTTGCAGTAATATTATTGGAAAAGACATTAAAAGCATTAATCATAAACAGAGGTCCACACTTGGTGTATAATGAGAGTCCACTGATGGTAATGTAAGTGTGTATGTGTGGATTTGTGTGTGTGTGTTACTGCCAAGTTCAGCTCATCACTCAAATTCTAGTGCTGCAAAATGTTAAAACCTGCTCATGCACATCCTCGTCCACTATTATTTCTATTTTTTGCATTCCCTATGTGGAGATAGTGTTCAATCGCTCCAGATAGGTTGTCCTCCTTTTTACACTGGATGCGTCAGCACAAAGGTAGAAGACAGAAGGCAGCGGACTGTCTCACTTCGCTGTGTGTGTAGGAGGAAGATGCTGAAAAAGCATTTTAGACCAGAACCGACTGTCATGTGAAGGCGGCACACACTCTATATACTCACCACTATAGTTTTCAGGGGAGAAGCTGCACAGTGATCTGCCATCCTGCCACGGTGTTTTATGAGTGGGCAGAGACGGAGCGAGATTTCATGCTGCATCATGAGGAGCGTCCTACTTAAACGCTTTCATCACTCACATTGATTCAGGCACACGCAGACACACACACACACACACACACACACACACACATAAACACGCCCACATACACTTTGCATGTCAACTTATAGTAATCCCATGTGCATGAGGTTGAGGTATTGTGGCAGGAAGGCAATAAAAGTAGCTCACTGCTGGGTTTTATAAAGCATATAGAGCCCACAAGAGCTGTACAAGCCAATAATGCTCAATTTCCTGCCCTGCTTTCCCATTTGTATGTTGTGTGTCTCTTTCTGTGCCATCTGTGTTTTAATCTCTGAGCCTTTTCCTTCCTTTCACCCATGTCTTCATGTCTTTATGTCCGTGGATCCCTACCTTTTGTTTGTTTTTAAATACAACATCTACTTTTCTACTTCTGCCTCCATACACTTCTTCCCCCTTCTTTACAACCTTACTTATGTCTAAATCCCTGTCTGTGCTTCACTCAATCTATAGATTCTTACCCAGGAGGACTGGAATGTGGTGTTGTATAACGGCATGGCCTCCACCTCTCCGTGGGCGGCGCTCTACTTTGTCGCTCTCATGACATTTGGCAACTATGTGCTCTTCAATTTACTTGTTGCCATCTTGGTTGAGGGCTTCCAGGCCGAGGTGAGTGATTTTTTTTCCTTTTTTTTTCTTTTGCTGAAACGACAATAACTGTGCAACTTTAAAGGACATTCAGACACTGAATGTGGCATTCCATCTCCCAGCTTACATTGCATTCATTGGGAAAACTGCTATTGTTCAAATCATCTGCTCACTCAAAGGTTTGCCAAGTGGTTTGTTGTAGCTGTTGTTGTTTACGCTAGCTAGCTAAAGATAATGCTAACATACCTAGCTCTAGCAAATGCTAATATTGATTATTTTAGCTAAAGTAAATGTACAATGCACTGCCATTTTAATGTTGTTTTTATTTTCCACTAACTGGCAACTGCCACACTCAAAACAGTTATGCCATGTGCCAACAGTGTTACACAATTGCACTAGTGTTACTGTGTTGCTCTTCCACTTCCCCTTTGTTGGCATTTTCTGTGCTTTTTCCACCACAAGGTCACTGAAGGCTTACCCTTTTAGAAATTTCTGAAGCCAAACTCTCAAAAACACCTTTGCATGTCAGCTAATTCCTCCGAAAAAAGTTGGTTTACTACAATTAAGACTCTAATGTCTGGGGGGGAACACTGTGAAGATTAATGTCTAATTCTCATCAGCATCTCTCATCCACAACTGTGTTCATGCTGCATGGAGGGCCGTCTCCTCTATGCTTTTAATTAACTCCCAGTGGATCCATTTGAGGGCCACGGGTCTGGACTCTCAATTACCAAAGTGTCACATTGTGCAAGGCACCACTGCTTTTAAAGGGAATGAGAGAGTGACAATTATAACCAGTTCCTAACACGCCCACTGTTATAGATCATCAATTCCTCCTCATCCAACCCTGTTATCATGTTCGCCCCAGGAGCCCGGCGAGGATCCAGCCACAAAACCATCTCTGAGCACTGAATGCAGCACACTTCCATGTGCTTGCACTCTATTTCTTTATTAAAAAAAAAAAAAAGGAAAGAAAATCCAGAAAAAAAATGCCCGTTATTTGCCTGTGTGTGTTTTAGGGTGATGCTAATCGGTCGGAGTCGGATGATGAGAAGAAATCGGACAACTCTGAGGAGGACGAGAAGGTGGAACAGCTCAGAGACAATGGTGGGTCCAGTGACAGAAAAGACATTCAATTCAATTCAAAGAGTGCTGATTTTCCTGATTGATTGTTAATGCCAAATAAAGACATGATGACGATGATAACAACTATTTCTCCTCCTCTGCAGAGCTCAAAATGTACTCTCTAATGATGACAGCCAACGGTCACATTGACCCTCGTGGCACGATGGCTCCTCCTATTATAATGCGCACGGCCGCCACGCCCATGCCCACACCGAAGAGCTCCCTGGGACCCGAGTCTATCCTCGGAGACGACCTCATGTACAGAGAGGGGGTGCCTCAGTACAGCGAGGCGGGCCTGGGCTTTTCTGAAGCAGGCATGGGTCACTCAGAGTCTCGCCGTGGAAGCGCCACTTCCATCGAGCCTATAGCCTTTGACCAGCGTTCTCTGGTGAGTTGTGGAAAAATTGACCCTGAAACCGTTTATCTGTCCATTCACAAATCAGGATGTCGTCATCAGCATAGGTGCTATAGCTGTGACATAGATTCACACACACAAATTATACATCTGACCCGCTTACTCAGCAGAAGCCGCAGTGAAGAGCAGATGCATTAGGCTAACTTTGAACGAGCCGGCTCAGTGGTCCCAAATTGGAGTATCACAAAGGGCCAAAGACCCAGTGACTTAGGTCCCACGAGCTAACACTGGAATTAATCACAGTCTTTAAATGTTTCAAACTACAGGAGCAGGAAATCCGTCAGAGCCGTTACCATGAAGGACGTCTTAATTCCCTCAGACTCAGAAGAAGGAGCTGTTCTTATATAACTCTGTCATTACATAAAGAATGTTTTACTTTTCTTCATTTCCACTGAACATTATTATTAAAACTCAGTATCCCAACCTGCAGGGAGCAGGAGGATAACTGAGGAGTATCAAATAGCTTCAAACTGCACCAAACTTCGCTCTTCATTGACACTTTATATTAGGGTACACATACAACCAGTTCACTAGTTAGACACAAGCATTTATATTTGTAGCTCTTTGTTAGTCACGATTGAAACATCATTATATTAAATCATCAGTAACTTTTGAGTGTTGCTTTTCCTTTAGCTCACCTCGTATTTCCCACCTCTCCAGAGCCTCTCAAGTCCTGGCCGGCGATCCCCTCTTCCTCCCCGCTCGTGGGGCAGCCGCCGCTCCAGCTGGAACAGCCTGGGAAGAGCCCCGAGCCTGAAGAGGCGAGACACAAGCGGCGAGAGGGAGAGCCTGCTGTCTGGGGAGGGAGGCGAGGAGGAGGACAGCGGGGAGGACAAGGGGGAGGCCGGGGGGAATAACAGACTGCGGTCGGAGCCCCTGGAGCTGCTGCAGGCGTCGACTCTCTGCCCTTCCATAATAGCCGAGTACGGTGACTGCAACGGGAGGACCCTGACCTTTGACCCCAACGTCACCGCAGACCCCAAGGACGACTCGTCTCCTGAGGACGACACGGATGATGACGTACGTTATCATGAGTCTCCTGAAATAACATCTAGAAAAGTGGGTTTTCAAAGCCACGTATCATCAACGTTTCACATATGGAGGAAGACATTTGGTGGGTTTTTAAAGGCCTGGTGACAAGTTCACTGAGCGTCTGAGCCTCAGTAGTTTTGCTCTTTTTATGTAAATTCTTAATCTCTCAATCTGCCCTGTCTCACTCTTATTACACATTTTGTTTCTGTTTTTCCTCTTTGTCTCTCTCTTCTTACCTAGCTCTTCTTCGTCTTCCTTGCCCTTTTGTCTGTCTCTCACTCTGAGACGCCGTAGTGTCTGCGTTCTGCGCTCTCACTGCGAGGCCTAGAGAGACACCAACTGACATGCTCTAATTGATTGGCTTAGGCAGTAATTGTTTTCTCAGTGGATACAAAACAATTTGTGTATGCACACATGAGGGTTTTCATACTTTTGTGGTTGTGTGTGTGTGTGTGTGCGCGTGCGCGCGTGAAGGCAGTGCACCATGGTGGTTTTGGATGACCTCTGTTGCGACAGTCTTGATGGATTTATTGGCTCCAAATAAGGTTTACACAGCCATGAAATCCACTAAAACAGAAGGCCTCTCATGGACACACAGAATATGGGAGGCTTAAAACTCTACCAGTGTGTGTGTGTGTGTGTGTGTGTGTGTGTGTGTGTGTGTGTGTGTGTGTGTGTGTGTGTGTGTGTGTGTGTGTGAACCGTGCCAGCTTAGATATGTGTATCTGTTTGTGGTTGTCTGTGCGTGTCTGTGTCGGGGATTATGCATTTCGGCCACAAGTGCTACATCTGAGCGGCAGGTTCTTCTCAGCCACACACAACTTCACATTCGGGCAGTCACAGCGGGACACACACACACACACACACACACACACACACACTCACACCAGCAGTAGCCTGCCAAATAAGCAGTGTCTGAAGGGGCTCGACTTTGGGCTGTTTTTAATTACAATCCTGCAGCACAGAAGCTGCACACCTAGCTTTCTAATGTTTGTTTTATTAGAAACTTTAATGAGTTTTACAACACTTTCTACAAGCTTAGCTTACTCTGCCTGTTACGGTCCAATTACCTCCATCTCTACTTATGCAGAAATGCACTTGTTTATTGTTGCCCCCATAGATTTCAGTGCGGAAGGGCTAACGGCAGCAGCAATGTGGAAACTCAGATATGACAAATTGTTATATTTCAGGGCCTTTTATTGTTTAATTGGGCAAGTTAATTCCTCCTTAGTATGACTGTCGATGCTGTCAGATACACTTTCTGTGCTTTGACAGCAAAGATTAAAATCTCATAAAACTGCAACACTAATGCACCGGGGAAGTATTGATGTTTATGCCGCTAGCACAGGAGCTTTGGACCTTGACAGACTGGGCTGGATGGTTAGCGTGTTAGCTTCAGTAAATATCTCTGCAACACAACACATCGATCATCATCATGTCAAAATTGTGGAAACTCTTTCTGATTCTGTCTTAATTTCAATTAAGATTTGTAGACATCTGTGATAATGTTGATGTTTGACCTCTCACCTCTGCAGAGTTCTGTGTGCTACTGGATGAAGAAAGAGCTCAATAACATGAAGCCCCGCTGGTGCAAAGAACACGAAGACTGGACACTGTATTTGTTCTCTCCAGAGAGCCGGTGAGTCTCTCTCTCTCTCTCTCTCTCTCTCTCTCTCTCTCTCTCTCTCTCTCTCTCTCTCACTCCATACACACACACACACACACACACACACACACACACACACACACACGCCTCTCTCTCACACACACACACACACTCACACACACACACACACACACACAATGCTGTTATCAATCTGTATGGGTCTAGTTTCAGCCGGCCCACTTACTCCCATTTACCTCTTTCCTTCTTTATTTAATTACCACGGTTACCACCGCTCTCATTTTTCTTCTCTTTACTGCTTTCTCACTGCTAATTGTGCGGTCAATAGTTTTTACCGACCGCAGACATCTTATAGACGACTCCATCTCACTCGATCGTGTTGTTTGTGTGTGTTGTATAGATGCCGCGCGTGGTGCCAAAGCGTGATCTCTCACAAATTGTTCGACCACGTGGTCCTGGTTTTCATCTTCCTAAACTGCATCACCATCGCTCTGGAACGACCCGATATAGAGCCGAAGAGCCCGGTGAGACATGCACCGACACAAACAATATACCCCCGGTGTTTCCCACACATATATTCTACCTGCTTTCCAGAGATTTCCACTGAATTATTGTTACTGTTTCTTCACTTTGTTTTAGCAGCTTGAAAGATGATGCTATCCTGCCACCTTTTGCAACAGTGACTGGAGGAGCTATCACAGTTACATTGAGCTATAATGTGTAACTTGAGCCAAGAGAAATATACCTGTACATTAATCTGACTGGAGGCTTTGTAGGGCTGATTTGCCACGGAGGACAATCTGTAAAGACACAAATGTAGACTCATTAGCCCAGCATAAAAAGCTAACCGTAATTCATTACTCTTTGAAACTTAGCAGGCTAATTGTGTAAAGCCTGTTGAATTCCTGGTCGTCTACATTGTTTCTTCATATGCTCTTACTTTGATCTCACTCTCTTCTTTAGGAGCGAAAGTTTCTGAGTGTGTCCAACTACGTTTTCACTGTGATCTTCCTGGCAGAGATGGCCATTAAGGTAAACGTCACGCGACAGCCACATCGATAACATCTGCTTAAAGGGCCGATTTGCAGCTCAAGTGACGTTTTGATAATTACATTATGGTTCCACCAGGTCGTAGCTCTCGGCTTCTGCTTTGGGAAGCAGACATACCTCCAGTCCAGCTGGAATGTTCTGGATGGTGTGTTGGTGTTCGTGTCTCTGGTCGACATTCTGGTCTCTCTGGCCTACACTGGCGGAAACAGGATCCTGGGCATCCTCCGAGTCCTACGCCTGCTTCGAACACTACGCCCACTGAGGTAGATAGTGTCTTTGTGTGTGCGTTGTGTATGTAGACTGCAGAAAGGAAAGCTTATATTTGAGAAATAAACACTGAATTCAAGAGGAAATTCTTGTATTGTATAAAGGGAGATTCCCTTGTTTGTTTGTTTCTTATTCAAGCAATTAATTTGCGGTGCTATATAGATACTGTGAAAGTGTATTTAAACTCTACGTGCTGATGCTAACAAACATCTGTATGTCTCAATTTGTGATTTCCAGGGTCATCAGCCGAGCCCCGGGATTGAAGCTGGTTGTGGAGACGCTCATCACCTCCCTGAGACCCATCGGGAACATTGTGCTTATCTGCTGCGCCTTCTTCATCGTCTTTGGCATCTTGGGGGTGCAGGTAGTTTACATTCACATGCAATCACTCTTATAAACTGGTGCTTGCCTTGAACAAGACACAGTTCTACAACACAGACATGTAAGCCATGTAGCGATCCAATGCACACGTTGTGTTTATGCTTCTGCAAATACCAGAGGAGAAAACCTTTCACCCTTTGAAGCTTAAATGTCAGTCTTGAGCAGCTGCGTATGTGATTGTGGCTTGAGGAGGGATAGGAAGTGTCTTGAATAGCCAGTGGGACACGAGGCTTTTGTTCTCGATGAGTGTCAGCCTTTGAAAAGAAAACGACAATTAGGAAATGTGTGAAAGGGGACAACATGACCCCGAAGCCAGCTTTTAGTCGAGCGCTCTGATAAGAATGTGCTCTATTAAACGTCCTTTTAGTCCCGGCTTTAATGGTTGGCTGTGGAAAGAGTCGCAAGCTCCGGTGCAATTGAGATAATGTATAAATGGCAGCCGAGTAGCCCTGCAGACCTCTCTCTCTCTCTCTCTTTCTCTATCTGGCTCTCTAGCTGTTCAAAGGGAAGTTCTACCACTGTGAAGGCCTGGACACGAAAAACATCACCAACAAGTCCGACTGTCTGCAGGCCAGCTATCGCTGGATACGGAGGAAGTACAACTTTGACAACCTCATCCAGGTGCGGGTTAATGGACTGACGACGGAAAACTGACACAGTCTCCAAAACAAATGACTAGCTAAAAGACAGTCACTTATTTTGCCTCATTTTAAAGGTCCGGTGGAATCTATGTTTTCATTAGGGTAAAATTAATGTCGGCCATTTTATCAATTGATGATGATTAATTTACTTTGCATTCATTTTCCTGTAGAAGATTTAAATGTGGTATATCTTTCTGCCTCGTGATATACGGTGAAAACTTCAAGCTCCACTTCATGTTGTATCACTTTCTTC
Organism: Acanthopagrus latus; assembly: GCF_904848185.1. NCBI lineage: Eukaryota > Metazoa > Chordata > Actinopteri > Spariformes > Sparidae > Acanthopagrus > Acanthopagrus latus. The sequence goes on along the minus strand of NC_051061.1, from coordinate 8,910,251 downwards.
AGCTAGGCAAATTAAGCGCTATGAAAATGTTAACAGTGGTTGTATGGACCTTGAAATAGCTCAATAAAAAATAATTAAAATGAACTGATGACAGTGACCCTTAGTGTATCTTCAGAAGTAATTATATAAAAAATGATATAAATATGAGTGATGTTAAAATCATGATCAGCGTCATAGTCACATCTGTCTGGATGTGATAATGTTAGGAGCAGGGAAATCTCTGTGCTCTGACTTCTGTCTTTCTTGTTTCCACACCAGGCTCTGATGTCTCTGTTCGTGCTGTCCTGTAAGGACGGCTGGGTCAACATCATGTACGACGGACTGGATGCGGTGGGAGTGGACCAACAGGTAACGATGCGAGGAATGTGCCGGGCCATCGTGCAGAACTGGTGTTGAATATTTATTGATGGGGCGGTAACAGCTACATAAAAACCTAATGTGTTTCCAATCCTGTGTGTATTATAACCTATTTCCCCCCTCACCGACACTCTTCTCTCTTCTGACGTTACAGAACAGGAGCTACATCAAAAAACTACGATCGATGCTGTTAATTTTACTGTCTAAGTCTACTCCCTGCTCAGTACTTATTTAGTATCATCAGCAGTAAAACAGCACTGGATATTGGCTTGATAAATTTGAACTGTAAGGATGGAACAAACAAATATGTGCCTCGAAAATAACCCAATGACCGGTCTCAGTTGTAGAATTTTCAAATACACTGAGACACTTGGAGTGGGAGATAATGATGTTTCTTTGAAGGAATAAACAAAGTTAAATGAAAGTGAGATATTATAAAAAAAAAACTGTAAGTGGGAGTTCATAAAGGAATTTCAAAGCTTCAGTTCAGATGAGGCTGTCCTCAGCTCCAGGCCTGTCTGTAGTGTAACGTGCTGACATATTGTAATCTTGTCACATCTCATCACTCATCATAAATTAGAAACCAGAGGATTAAAGCCTTTTATTTGTGATATCATCGAGATAAATCATTAAAACTGCTGATATGATCCTTGATTTCTGGAAAGTTTACCAAAGGACTTTCACAGCGTTTCCATTGTCATTGTAAGATGTGATAAGGCGCTGTGAGGCTTTACACTAGCAATGGGATTTATGTCTGTGGAAACCAGATGAAAAAGTCCAGCATGGGTTTTTGAACATCAACTATTGTGAGCCTCAACTTTTCCACTGTGTCTTCCTCTCAGCCTGTGAGGAACCACAACCCCTGGATGCTGCTCTACTTCATCTCCTTCCTGCTCATCGTCAGCTTCTTCGTCCTCAACATGTTCGTCGGCGTCGTTGTGGAGAACTTCCACAAGTGCCGGCAGGACCAGGAGGAGGAGGAGGCCCGCTTACGGGAGGAGAAGAGGCTCAAAATGATAGAGAAAAAGCGCAGGAGTAAGGAGAATGGAGGGGCTGGTCGGTAGTCTATTTTTCTGAGCACTGCCTGCTTTCAGAGCCTGAACAAAAAAAGAGAAAGGAATGACAGAGAGAGAGAAAACAGGGAAACATATTCAGACTCTAACATAACAAATAAATAAAAAGAGGGAGAGTTTGAAAGACTGGCTAGCTCACGCAATCAGTGGCTGATCACTGACAGAAGGCGTCGGCTACGCCAGTCTGATGCATGTAAGTGCATGACTGCAGCCCTCCCCGACCCTCCCCTAACACTGCATGGGAAACTTTTGAAACCTGGCCAACTTAACCAACCTCTACATTAGTATTAACCTTACTAATAATTCTACGCTCACTCTTAAAAGAATAGACTGCCACCACTGTAGTGTAAAAAATGAGCAATAATACAATAAACCAGTAATCTCTTTTTCTTTCTTTAAGTGCTTAAATTGTATCCCCTAACACCAAATCTTGTTTTAATTCCATCCCTAATGTTTAATGAGAATGATTATGAGTTGATTTTTATTATAATTTCATTACTGTTAGAGAGAGAAAAAAAAAAAAAACCCTTTCTGCATGTGAAGCTAATGGAGGTTGACACTTTCCTCCATGTGCCTCGGGAAATTTTGCTAGCAAAATTTGGACTGGTGAAATGCCACTGCCCCCTTCCCTTCCTCCGAGTGCATGTACAACCCCCGGGGTGTCTCTCGACACAGGTAGAAAAAGGACATTTCCTCTAAAGGTGCTTTGACTGGCAGACTCAGAAACATAGCAGGCGTTTTGGCTGCTATACCTGTAAATACCTTGGTTAATAGAGCTGTAAGACCATGTTAAAGGGACAGTTCACCCCAAAATCCATAATACACATTTTTCTTCCTTCGTGTAGTGCTATTTATCCATTTAGATTGTTTTGGTGTGAGCTGCCGAGTTTTGGAGATATCAGTTGTAGAGATGTCCTCCTTTTTTCGGATACCATACCTAGGTATTCAAAGCACCAAAAAATACATCTGAAAAACTCAACAACAATAATGACTTTGAATGATCCACAAGCTCTGTCATGAGCAATTTTATGTCAGCACACCCTACTTTCTCCTAAACTTTGACTGGATCACAGAGCAGTAGGAAGCATGGATCTACTCATGGATGAGAGGCCAGCTAACCAAGCTAGCTAGTGCCACTGTTCTTCTGAGAAAGGCTCCCTAATGTTTACATCTTGCACTGCCATCCGCTACCACCTCTTGTTAGCTAGCACAGTTAGCTAGGATGGCGTGTTGATGTTTCCATTCTGCGCTGTCATTGGCACAAGCCTCTCATTAGCTCACGTAGTTGGCTTGCTTAGTTAGCTAGGAGGGCGCCTAATGTTTACATCCTGCACTATCATCAGATGTAGATGCATGCTTCCTTTTGTTGTAATACAGTTGGGGTTTGGAAAGAAAATATATTTTGGGGGGTTATCTGGACCACTTCAGGATTTCTGGAAAGAGTCTGTTGTTGAGGTTTTCAAATGTATTATTTTTACACTTTGAGTACCGCAAGCTGGGTGCCACTAGTTCTATTATATTCAAGAGAAGGCAGATTTCTATACGGCCAATTTCCAAAACTCGGCAACACACACCAAAACAGTCTAGACTGATAAACAGAACTACAGGTGAGAGGAAAAATGTGTATTTTTGATTGTGGGGTGAACTGTACCTTTAGTTAAATACAGACTGTAGAAAACATAAGCACATGTTGGCAAAAAGCGTCATAAACACACCACCTATTGCAAGAATGAGTCCATATACTTGCAGTACAAACCAGCAGTTCGTAAGTACTTCTTTTATTGTGATAAAAAAGAGAAAACTGGTATGAACATTTATTTTATTGGCACCACGATTTGGCCACAGCACAAAGTGATGTCCGACTACCCGCCACATCAACAGCAGAACGACACTAGAAGGCAGTATATGGTGTCAGCAGAGCGCCACTCTTTTCATCATGTGTTCGTTCTCACTTGTCTAAAACTCCTCAAGCTTCCAGACGAGTGCCACCTAATCAGCTGTTTCAGAGAAACAGGCCTAGTGTTTGGCCATGCAATCAAGCCACAATCAAGACAAGACAAACGAAAAAGGAGATTTAGACTATTGAGATTTTTTTTTCCGATCAGTTAAAAATAACTGCAGTGATGTCATTGAGGTGCGGCGGCTCCAGAGTGCTTTCAACATCACAGTCACATTCCGCAGCTTCGGGAAATTGAGCTAGATGGATAGATTTTCATTAGTTAGTGTAATGATGACAAGATTACCACTGATCGAAGGTTTAATTTTGAAAAATGTAACACAAGAATCAGCCTGACTGAAAAGTTGTGTTGTTGAAAGTACCACGCGTAGCCACTCTCACCACAGCCATTACCCTTTACATCGAAGGCATGTAAGCATGACATACACACACACACACACACATACACTCATACTCAATCGTCAAATAAGGACATGTGAGTGCACAGTCAACTAAAATAGTTATTTTGTGTTTACACCATTTTGGGTGCCGTGCGCTTCCTAATGAAGGTCAGATATGACTAAGCTTCCTTCCTCTGAGCTTTATTTGTGATAACAGCTTCACTTAAAGCATGTTAATTATTCATCGGCTGTAACGGTTTGCTTCTAAGAAGGAGCAACACACCTGTCAGAAACTACAGTCTGGGTTACCTCTCTGCCTGGACGAGAATACAAATATTAGAAAAGGCAATACATCTTGTAAAGACGCTTTCTGAATTATTCAGAAAATACACGTTTGACATTTGTTTAAGTCCAATACAGGGGTAGAAGTAAAAAATTAAATAAAAAAGAAACATAGAATAAGACTTTGTGGTTTGATGTTGCATTTAATACATGTTGATTTCAACATCAGCTTACACAAAACCAGGTGAATTGGAGATGTGGATCTAAGGAGTCGAAGAAGGATGTTTTTTTTTACATTCAGTCCCTTAAAGCAAATTAAGAAGCAAATTATAAAGACTGTGACTCTCATGTCCTCTTTTATTTGAACATACCATAAGGGCAGCGGTGTGCACCGAAAGTCTTGCAGGACGGGTGGCAATGCTGAAAAAAAAAAAAAGGGCACAGTAGTTAAGCTGGCAAAAGCGGCGAAAGACACGGGCATATTGGTTCGATCAATCCCTAAGAAGGGAACTTTTGTAGCTTCGGCGGTTGCGTTTCCCCCACCCACTGCACCTTCCCGTGCACACCACTGGACACATGTAACATCTGAATATGCAGAGCAGTTACTCACTGTTGCTTTCCGTGTGTCCCGTCTGTGTCCTTCAGAGGCCAAGCAGAGGCCCTACTACGCCGACTACTCCCCCCTGCGCCTGTCCATCCACACACTGTGCACCAGCCACTACCTGGACCTCTTCATCACCTTCATCATCTGCATCAACGTCTTCACCATGAGCATCGAGCACTACAGTCAGCCGCAGGTAACCCTTCTTTTCTGCACGCGCACACACGAGCAGTTGTGGCAAGAGCGGTGATACTTGTAGGCTCCTGGGCAACCATTCACTTAACTCTCATTTAACACAACCGGAGACCATTTTGTATTTGCTTACTGTCAAATAAACACTTCTGTGGATATCACATACTAACAAACTGAGGTTGGCATCACTTTCCCGTTAAGATCTTCCTTATAAACTCATCTGAAGTCCAAATAAACTTGAATTTTATTTGCCCTCAACAAAAACAGAACAATTTCATGTCCAGATGTCCTGACATAATTCTCTGTCTGTGTGTTTGTGTGTGTTCAGTATTTAGAGGAGATTCTCAAGTACTGCAACTACGTGTTCACCTTCATCTTCGTCATTGAGGCGATTCTCAAACTCGCAGCGTTCGGCATACGCAGGTTCTTCAAAGACAGGTAAGAGTGAAGACACAGTGATGTGAAATGTTATAGTTGCTATTTATTAATTATATGTCACTATTTCCTAATTACATTATACGTAGTGTAAAATACATGTTTGACCCTCTACCTTCATACATAACATGGAGAGTAATACTGAAATGGAGTGATACCAGGTAATGATTAACTTTCCCTCTCCTACGTGTGTTTATCTGTGTGTTCAGGTGGAATCAGCTGGATATAGCGATAGTGGCGTTGTCCATCATGGGCATCATCCTGGAGGAGCTGAAGATGAGCGCAGCCCTGCCCATAAACCCCACCATCATCAGGATCATGAGAGTGCTCCGGATAGCACGAGGTAGAAAAAACACACGCCCACACATCCGTTCATCCATTGTTCAGCTACTCTGTGATGATGATGCTGCAATAGGGCTGCAACTATGGATTATTTTCAGTGTCAGTGAATCTGTTCCAGTAAAGTCAATTCAGTGATTTTCTCAATTAAAGTATGAATTCATTGGTCAGTAAACTGTCAGAAAATGGTAAAAAAAAAAAAAAAAGTCCTCAAATGTTTCATTTTCAGTGATAGAATGTAACTAAGTACATCAACTCAAGTACTCTCCGATGTAATTGCACTTGACTGGAGAACTTCTACTTCTACTACTAAACAGTCTGCTTTTTACTTTGAAACACAATTATTGATCTGGCTGATTTTCAGTGTACAGGCCATACATACAAATATATTTAGAATTAAATTTTACTTGTACTTTTGATACTTTGGTACACTTACTGCGAGAGAACTACTTAATACATGAGTACATTTAACACCAGATACTTCAAGACTTTAATAAGAAACCAGAAAATATTCACATTGAATAAGCTTTGTTTCAAACCAATTAATTGGTTATCAAGAAAAAGTCGGCTCTTAATTGAATTTTGGTCACCTAATTGAGTAGTCGATGAATCGTTGCTGCTCTAATCACATCCTATCCATGTCGTGAAGCACTTTTTTTCTCGTATTATTTCAGCTTGTAAAGTAGCGTGACACAGGCAGCTCCTGGCATCTGGCAATAAAATACAGCACAAATCTTTGTGGCTCCCTGCTGTACCAGTATCGCGCCGTGCTATTCTAAATTCTGCAGCATGTGGGGGCTACTGAAGCCAGAAACAACTTTTTTTTCAAGACCGCTCCTCTGTCTCTCCGCAGTGCTGAAACTCCTGAAGATGGCCACAGGGATGAGGGCTCTGCTGGATACCGTCATGCAAGCGCTGCCGCAGGTAAACTCAGACTCAACGCGGTCTTAAACAGAAAAAGACCGACTGTTGTTGTTTAATTTATGATGTCTTCGCAGGAATGTAGGCTAAAGACGAGGGCTGTGTTTGGAATAGACTCTGAAAGATTTATGCTTGTTGATGAATATTTAACTCAAGTCGTATCCATCCACGTTACAGTATGTGCATCCTGACCCTGAAATGTCTCATTTTGTACATTCTGCATTTTGTACAATCTGCATGATAACAATGTCCAACACATCACATCACGTGTTGTAGACACAAACTCAAATAAAACAAACACTTTTAATGGACTCATTTGATTGTCTTTACATTTGAAGATATAAAAATTAATTGGACAGTTCTAAACAAGTAATCCGTTTTGATACTTGTGCTGAAAGATGTGAAGGCGCAGTGAGAGTGGACAGTGCGGCTGAGGACATGGAGGCTTCAGAGAGATCAGCTCAATTAATAATCAAAAACGTACTCACTTCACACAGCATTTTTTGGCGTGGATTGGACCTTGATCGCTGAGCTGCGCGGTCTCTTAGAAAACAACTTTAACCGCCTGACAGTGCAGTCGGCCTCCTCCCTGATGTTATCCTCCTGACATGCTGTTTTCTATCCAGTCAGCGCACACTAGTGTTTAAAGTTCGTCCGCGGATGCTAAGGGAGTATCTCAGGTCTCTCCTGCTGCCTGGCGCAGCTCTCAGAGCCAAAGAGCAGCCGCACCGCAGACTATGATGCACAAGCGGTGACAGACTCCATTGTTCTGCTGTTTTGTTTTTTTTCAAATGTCAAGTGTACACATAAAAACCATCGGGGCTCAGAGTGCACGGGAACAGATTTTTAAGAACTGCATGAAAGACAGCACGCTGGGAACTTGTGACAGTGACAGTGTGATGCAGATGTAGTCGTAGGAAGGGATTCTGCCTTGATGGCCACCAGCAGGTTTCCTCAGTGTACTGAGATGAAGGTGCTGTGAAAAACTTGTCCACCTGTTAATTTCTGTCTGTTTAACAAGGTTGAATTCAGTTAATGTCCTACAGGAAGTCTATCCATTTAGGTTCTTTTTTTTAAGTATTTTTTTGGCCTTTTATGGCTTTACTGACAGATCACCTGAAGAACCCCGGGCTGGGAGTTGAACCCAGTTCTGCAGCAAGGACAAAGCCTCTGTACATGGGACACCTGCTCTACCAACTGAGCTAAATGGCACCCCATCAAATTAGTTTCTGAATGAAAACTGAAATCATAGTAGGTAGCATCGTATATATATGCAAAGGAACAGCGTAATTTCATACTATTTCACTTTCACTGTTTATGTGTGGCAGGTCATGCCTCATTCCTTTCTGCAAACAGTGTTCGGGGGATCTTATTTTCCTCTGAGAACAGCTTGCTTATTCACTTATCAACCTCATTAATATTGTAAATATCACAATTCTTTGAGTTTGAAATTCTTCTCCTAAGCAACATAGTGCCCCTTTAAAGAAACAAAAAACACATATGAAAGGGTCCATGGTCTGTTTTATAATTTACTATAGTACTTTAAAGGCTGGATGAGCACAAATCCATTAAAGTTTTACAGTGCAAGGCTTTCTTAACATCCTTTTTTAAGTCAGTAGTCACAAAGGATCATGGGAATCTGTATTCCCCTAATGTGTTTTTTTAATGATTGAATGAGTAACCTGGTGTGACTAATGACTAAATATAGTATCCTGCAGAAATGACTGTATCTCAAAGCGCTTGGTACCACTGGATTCAGAGCACTTTCAATTTCATTATGTGCATACGTCCAGTGTAAATCTGATATTTAGGATTTCGGATTACTTTTGTGGAGTGTCTCTTACGTTTGTAAAAGAAAAAATAAAGTAAACCACAATAAACACTGTATGTGAGCATGCAGCCACATGTTCTGATATTTCCACAGCAAAGTTTTTGTGTTTCCACCTCCAGAATGACAAATTCTGCGGGAGTGCTTTTGTTGCCCGCTAAATATAGCTATGAGCTAGGTGAAACAAGGACATAAGTGCTTGGAGTACACCTGTCGGCACACAGATACCTGCCCCACAACCCTCAGTGTGCAGAATCCCAGTTCAAAGACAAGCAATGTTGACGTAAAATGTCTTTATGTGACCTAATCGGTCTTGTATTAGGCAGCCTGGTATTTAAAGCAGATCTCAATCAGTAAAGAGTTACTGGTGCACAACATTTGTTTTTTTCATATGTAATCCGTGGTTAGTCAAGGTCTCTAATGTCTCCTATTCCCTGCAGGCTTGAACAAGTATTATTTTTAAACTGTAGTGTTTATGTGCAGAAGGAGATCTAACATGTGCTTCCCTTCCAGGTGGGAAATCTCGGTCTCCTCTTCATGCTGCTCTTCTTCATCTACGCTGCGCTGGGAGTGGAGCTCTTCGGCAAACTGGGTCAGTCACACTACCACTACCAGTAAACACACACACGCAGCACAGTCGACAAGCTTCAGCAAGAAAAAAAATGTTTTTTTTAAATCCACTCATTACAACCACAGTCACGACGCCGAATCCTCTCTCTCCTCCCCCATCTGTCTGCCCGGCTCTCTCTCTCTCTCGCTCCGCCACTCTCACATCAGAGGGCTGCTTCTAACAAGAAAGAGATCACATTTGCATGATCACATTTATTTACGTGTTGCTTCCTCAATAGGCCGGCTGCTTCCCAACTCATTTTCTCTGAGAGAGAGAGAGAGAGAGAGAAGGCATCTGGGAGGACTAAATGAAAACAACTTTGTGATGAAGATGTTCGCTTTCTGTGGTACGCTATTAGGCTTCCGCTCGACATGTTGGGAAGTCGAATGGATGTCTGTTTACCAGTTTTATAAATAAAAAAAAAATCCCTCCCTGTGTCTTGCGACGATCTTCACTCTCGCAGAGCTGCTGACAAATGTTTTTGGGACGCACTGAATGGCTTATTTTCCCTCTCCGTGCCTCAGCTTACATGCTGCTTTTTAAAACTTACAAAGCCGCAGAAAAGACTCTGTCTTTGGAACGGGCTTGTAGAGATGATTGTTGGAGAACATTTACGGTGCGGCTTGGTGAGGATCAGGAAACGTTATTAAATTTTACCCCTTTTAGCTGGGGGTTCGATTCTTTATTGGACGATTCTTTAAGTCACAAGAGGTTTCTCGGCGCTCACACAGATTACATTTTACATAAAACAGCAACATTCAAAACACGTCCCTTGCCCCCCCCTCAGTAAAAAGGACAAAGACTTTGCAAGATCTGAAATCCCTTTGGGAGACCTAAGACATGGAGAGCACTGTACGCTGGGACGATGGGAGTCTGAACCTCTGTGACCGTGGCATTGGCGGAAGGCAGAACAGATAAGAGAAGGTCATAGGCAAAGAGAAACATGAAAGAGGATGGGACGAGGGTTGAATGTTAATACTCTTTGGATTTAAGCTTTTGTGCAGATGGCAGGTATTTTGAGCGTGGCTGATAGTGAATGTATTTCAGTTTGAATAAAGTTTAACCTTACTGTAGCATTTCCTGTTGGCTTATGGGCTGCAACTTCTGGAGTTTGGCAGTTTGGTTCTTTGGAAACCGGAAATGACCATATTTAGAGGAGAGGGCAGAGCTGGTGAGGACATGCACTGCCACACTTGGCAGACTGGCACACCTATTTTTTACTCAGGTAAAGATACTTGAGTAAATACTCAAGTAAAAGTAAGATGGCACAGTACCGGCTCTGAAATGTGCTCAAAGTAAAGTCAAAAGTTTCCCTCTGGCAGATATTTTAAGACATCATTTCTGTGCAAATCTAGCCAAACCCGAGCCTACAGTAACTGAGTATTTGCACTTAGTTACTTCCCTGGCTCAAAATAAGTTGCTGTTTCAGCCACACCCTAAGAATACCCTCCTGTATTTACTATTTCACTCTAAACAGGACCATAATTTGAACATCATGCTGCCTTGAAGAAGACGTGGACTGGACTAGCAAAGCGTTTACTGTGGTAATAAATCAAGTGATATGTAGGGTCATTCTCTCATAAGCTTACATACAATTGGACCTCTTTTCGCAACCAGTGCGGTTGCTGCCTCCTGGTCATTAGGAGGAATGCAGGTTTAAGGGGCCTCCATGTTGGCTTAGGGAGCTACGTCCATATTTTATACAGTGAGTGGTTTGAATCTGAATCCAAATCAAATCACAGAGCTCTTAAAACCAAATGCCCAGTTGATTTGATTATTCTCAGTAAAATGTGTGGCTATGTGTGTGGCTTCAGTCTTTTGTGTGCAGAGTTTCTGGAGTTCTTCTGAGCCTTTCACTCGTTGTGAAAAGAAGCTATTTTTCCTGGTGGTTGATGCCTAGACTCTGAAACAAGGTACACAATACTCGATGGACCGTCTCCTTTCACTCTGGCTTCCTGCTAATGTGAGCCGGGCTTCGAAACAAAGGAATATATCTCCTGGTGGCTGTTATGAGTCTGTTAACAGGCTCCTGAGGGCTTTCTATCAAATTGACCCTGAGACTGATAGAGACGTTCCCTCTCCTCCAGAAGACCGGTATCACTTCTCCTCTGTCAGCTCCATGGAGACACGCTGCTTAGTGTGTGTGTGTGTGTGTATGTGTGTGTGTGTGTACAGTGCACACTGCTTTGAATTGGACAGTTATATGATCATTCATACTCACTCATCTTGCTGTCATTTGTGTTCCCTTTTAGCCCTGTTATCAAAAGTACGATGTGATTAACACCTGTATGTGTTTGTGTGTTGATCAGAGTGCAATGACAAGAACCCGTGTGAGGGTCTGAGTCGTCACGCGACCTTCGCCAATTTTGGGATGGCCTTCCTCACACTGTTTCGAGTGTCCACTGGAGACAACTGGAATGGGATTATGAAAGTATGAACACACACACACACACATGCTTGCATAAATGATGACTAGATTATCTCATAACCACAGAGAGAGCAATGACCTCCAAAACCAATTAAGAAGTAATAAAGTGGCTTAGAGCTGAGCAATGTCAATACTTTAACATCTTTGACTTTTCCTTTATTAATAAAATGTGATGAATGATGTAATCGGCCCCAGCCGGCTCAAAAGATATATGTTAATAGGCCAATGAGGGTGAAGTTGAGAATAACGTTTTCTTTCTCAGCTATTAGTGTTAAACGACTGCCACGACATTAATCACAGTCGCAGTGTTGCTGATTCCTGGCAGATCTCTCCTGACATTATGTTGCATTTCTTTAGATTTGTAACATTTGAAGTCAGTATTTTTTCATAATGTCATGCAATCAATCAAATTCCACCACTCAGTAAAGTGCAGTCACAGCTCACCAGTCACAGCCCTGCACTTTCTACATTGTAAATCTCCTTATTTAACCCCTCATTCATCCACTTTTATGCCTGAATATTTCTTTAATACGCAATCATTTATTTATTTATTCCGCCCTATTCTGGGATGGGGATGAGACTGTACCCCTGGCTCAGCCTCTGGCTCAGAAATAGAAGGGAAGCTGCAGGTCGTTTTTAAGGACAGGAGACCAGGTCACCCTGATTTAAACAGCAATTTGACACACATAGCACTGCAGGGCTGTTATGAAAAAGTTTGGAACCTTCAACGGGTCAACACCTTCATGGAGCTGTGCGGGTGGCCCCCCGGGGAGACAAAGTAATGCTGTCACATAATAGAACCATACACCCTGACGTCTATCCAGTTGTGTTCCCGTCCCCCCTTTAGCTGCTGAGGGCGCTGTGCAGGGTTTTCATGTAGGCCTCTCCTCACCGCTCTTTATCTGTTCTATAACTGCATAAACAAGCTGTTCTCAGATGAAAATAAGGTCCCCACAACACTGTTTGAAGCTAGAAAAGTTTATTTCTTCAAGTCAAAACACACATTTTCCAAGTCTCGACATTCAGTTTTTCTCACCTTATGCAACTGGTTTGTCAACAGTCATGTGTAGCGAGCTAAACGTCTACACATTCCAACCTGCCCTCCATAAACTAAAGTATTTCAGCAGCTGCAATTTCAACACATCCTCTGCTTCCCTATGTAACTCCCCCTGTCCTTTTGTAAAGCTGAATGAGGCTCTAGATGATATACTGTAACCATGGTTTCTTAACAGTTTAGATTTCCAAAGCGTTTGTAGTGTCGCCTCTGGCATATCAGACCGACAGATGATCAATTGAGCCTCTCCACCTGAAATAACTGGTGATGTGTGAGTGTGTAGCACGCTGTTTCTGCACTCCCTCTTCAAATCTCTCTGTTCTGTTCCTCTTTCTCTTTGTGTCTTTTAAGGACACGTTACGGGACTGTCAGCCAGAGGACCACTGTCTCTCCTACCTGCCACTGGTCTCTCCGATTTACTTTGTCACGTTTGTGCTCATGGCCCAGTTTGTGCTGGTCAACGTGGTGGTGGCTGTTCTGATGAAACATCTAGAGGAGAGCAACAAGGTACAGTCACTAGAGTGGTAGAACAAAGGGTCAGTCCACCAATTTTACACATTAAAGTGTGTTTGCAGGTCTTTAGGAGCACTTGTGCATATGAGAAAAAAGGTAGTATGAAGCCTTTTGTCTAGAGGAAGCTGCCCGTGATCTGATAAACTGCCTCCAGTGATGTCACTCAGTGGCCAGATTGCACTGTTGGTAATGTAGTGAATTAAAAGCACTGTTGGACTCATTATGAGTGAATTACGGTGTAAAAACAAATAATCAAATTGAACAGCAGAACCAGAGACGTCACCATTTTTAATCCACTCAGCGCCTACTTTACCCACAATGCAATTTAGCCACTCAGTGACATCACTGGAGGCAATCTATCAGATGACATAGAGCTGCTTCTGGAGCCACAAAATGTTTTTTACTACTTTTTCACAAATGCAGTTGTAGATGCAAGATCCTCAGGATCTTTAAACACTTTAAGTGGTGGAGTTACCCTTAAAACTAACACTTTTTCTGAATGGATATCACCATTTACCATAAAACTGTGGCCAGGAAGTAAAGACACGTGTTACTTTGCAGGAGGCCAAAGAGGATGCTGAGATGGATGCAGAAATCGCCTTGGAGATGGCGATGGAGAGGCAGCGCAAATTAAGCACAACCTCCAACAACAGTTCAGTGGGAGGGACCTACGTTGGACCATGTCCAAATTCACCTGGACAGGTAAGAAGAACATTAGTGTAACTAGGGTTGTAATGGACAAAGTAGGCTTTTCTTCAATTTACCCTTCATTGGAAACCAGCATGTGTCACACTATGTTGTATCAGTGCCAGTAGTCACAGTCAGTGTGTAAGATCTGCGCGGTCTCTGTCTCCCCCCTCAGGAAGAAGAGGTGCAGTACGGTGACCAGAACCTGCTGTCGCCAAGGAAGATGTCTGTATCCAGGATGCACTCTCTGCCTAACGACAGCTACATGTTCAGACCTGTACGGCCCGCCAGCGCCCCCTACCCTTTGGAGGAGATAGATCTCAGTCCCCAGCACCAGCATTCAGGTAACCTTAATCTGCTTCAGTGCTAACCATCGGATCAGAATGTTTTGTGCTCTATCTTGTCTTTGTGTTAGACAGGCAGTGATATATTTTCTCACAGTCACAGTTGGTAATTCAATAAACCTCACATGGACTCAGATTCTCCCGTGACACTTGCATGTTTCTAGGGCCGACTGAAATCAATGCTTACAATGCTAACCCACAGATGGCTAATACTATGATTTAATTTTAATGAAAGACTTTAGTTATAAATACATGGTTTGTATGTAGTTTTGGGTCCCCCAGAAGTTCCTAGGATGGTGCACACATTAATAAAGACATGATGCACAGATCAGGGCCGCACAATGAAATGCAAATATTATTCAAGTCACAAAATGGCCCAGCGCATCATCCATATAATAGGCGCTGCAAGTAAAAAAATATGTCACAATGTACCATTATGAATTAATCAGTGTGGTGCTGCAGAGATGACTGGGCCTGACAACACATTCTCCAGATGTATGGTATCATGCCTTCACATCATCATCGTTTTCATGTTTTTAAATTGCAAATTAGAAATGCACAGAGGTTGACAAATATGAAAATGGCTTTGCAAGTATGCAGCCGACAGTGACAATCAATCAGTCTAATGCAAGTCCATAAATTCTTCTTTAGGATGTTAAATACATTAACAAAGGAATCGTAGCAGTTTGCCATGCACAGCTTGCAAATGATTATTTTACTATTCAGCTCTATTGTTTGTTGTCAGATTCAAATCATCCTTTGCACACTCAAACTTGAATTTCCATTTCAAAGGGAAACACACATCTCTTTCATATTGCATGAGGTCTGTGGTGCTTTTCTTTCCAGTTCCGACTCCGACACAAAGCAAAATAAAACATAATACAACTTAGCTGCAGAATAAACATGCCGAGATCATGACTCAAAGCACTGACAAGCACTGTTTTATCTGCAGTCAGACTCTAATGGCATGTTGTGGCCAGGCCCAGCTCTGTCCCAAAGGTACTGACTGTAGTGGATGAGCCGGTTCATGTGAATCTCCTTCACACAGGCTCATCTGCTCAGTTGTGGAATGGCTGAATACTCAAGTTGCCAAGCTGCAAAGTCAGACAGCTATATAGATAAAAAGTGCCATCATCACATCTGTGGTGCTTTGGCAACTGCTCACTTTTTTGAGATTAAAAGAGGTTGATTTACAATCAAGTGACTTTCCAGCTTGGCCTGAAAGTACAGACTGAAAATGAACTCGTACCTCTGACTTTGCTGCAATGTTTTTAACCTGTTTCTTACTATGATTACATCTGAACTCACAGGTGAACTGGACCTGTGTGTGCAGAATGCCTAAGGTCCTGGTCACACACAGTCTCAGAGCAGTTATTTAACCCAGACTGAACATATGATGGGGTTGATTTCTCCTTGTCCCTGGGTTGCATTTCGATTTGTCTACTTTGGGCATAATTGATTGCCACGTTGCATTGCAGTTCTGTGTGTTATCAGCTCCCTGGTGTGACTGTATGTGACCAGGATCCAACGCCGAATGTGTCCTACAAACTATGACTCTATCACTGACAATCAGCTCAGTGCTGCTACCTGATAGTGATACCACTTGTGTTTTGATGAGCAACCTGTTCATGCTAATGATTTCTCATTCAGAAAACACTTTGTTTTGATAGCAAATTTGATAGCAACTGCAAACAAATTAAAAGTAAGACTAACTGAATATAATTGAATGAATTAAACTGAGTTGCTGTTGCTGAAATCCAAATATTCTATCAAAACAAAGTGTTAATGATTCGATATAAACAAAATAATTTCAAACTATCCCAAAGGAAATGGCCATGTAGTTTGTGTACGTGTTTGTCTATGCTCAGATACGCATGTGTTTTTCTGCAAGAATGCATGGGTTTGCATCGAGAGCGTGCACGTGTGTCTGTACCCCGTGCATGACTTCTCTACGTCTGTGACCTCAGGCTCAGTGACGTCGGTCCACTCCCAGCCATGTGACAGTCGTGCGCTGCTGCAGGTACCAGACGTTTCCCCCAGTCACCCCCGGACACCTCCCACCATCACCCTGCCCCGCATTGCCCCGCCCACGCCCAGCCCCTCCCCACGGGCCCTGCGCAGACAGGTGAGGGACGCCGTGTCGGCTCGCTACACACTTGCAAGTTAAAAAGTTCAAGGCGCATTATGTGAGAATTTGCCTCCTCTTTTTATGATGCAGGTGGCACTTAAATTGGATTCCGTGGTGTCTCATGGTTGTGAGCAACAGGAGAGGCCCAGCCCCCTCCATCTGCCTCCCCCCTCCCCTTCCCCCCTCCCTCTTCACACCTCGCCCCCATCTCCCCTGCCTCCTCCTCCCTCCTCCCCATCTGCAGTCTCTCTCCCACCTTGCTCCCCATCCGCCTTCCCACTCCCTCCTCCCTCTCCCCTCCCTCCTCCGCCGTCCTCCCCCTCGCTCCTCCTCCCACCCCCTCCCTCGCCCCGCCTCCCCCTGCGCCCCCCCAGCCTTCGGAGGCCGAGGCCGCCCTCCGCCGCGTCCTTCTGTGACCCAGCGGATGAGGAGGTGTATCACATCACCAGCTCAGCCCAGCACAGGTGGAGGGACAAGGAGGGGGGAGGGCAGGAGAGCAGAGGGAAGACCAGCCGCAGCCACTCCCTCTCCCCCTACAACTCCCCATACTCTCACGACTCTGCCTCCTCACCTCTTCCTCCCCCGCTGCCACCTTCCTCCTCGAGGAGCGCACTCAGTCTGCTCGGGGTGGGATTGAAGGACCGGGACTTCAGGAAGGGTTTGAGCCCTGACAGCGAGGGCTTCCAGGACAAGCCGACATCATTGTCCGCCGGTTACCCTGATGACCAGCGGCGCCACTCTATCGAGGTCTGCCTCCCGCAGGCTGTCATCACGGGTGACGACCAACGCTTCGCACGAGATGCTCACCGCTCGGAAAAGGTCAGTCAGGCATTTCCCTTGAGGGTGCAGTCAGTCGGGGGCGGTCACAGGAAGAAGAAGATGAGTCCCCCTTGTATATCCATCCACCCGCCCTCAGAGAGGGAACACCCTCACATTGCTTCACCTCCAAAACTGGCTGACTGCAGCATGATGCTGAGACGCAGGACGCCGTCCTATGACTTGACCCAGCACACAAACACACAAGACGTCGCGCAGATGCATTCCCCGATGCACACGCCGCTCACACCCATCCACGTACCGCTGCAAGCACACTCGCCGACACACACGCTGACACCCTCCCGGGCATCCACTCCGACACACACTCCTGCGTACACTCCTCCATCTGCATCCACACCCACGCACCCACGCATCCCGATCAGCCCGAACATCTTCATCCAGCCTCACGCACCTCTTCTCCCGCACGCAATGCCTTTCTCACAGACACACTCCCTCTCCCCCGCCGCGAGGCGCTCCCCTCTCACAGGTGACTACATGCCCCTCCCCCAGTTCACCTTCGACCAACCACAGTCCAGATACATGAGTGGCATATCAGACGCTGACACGGCCACCTGCTCTTCCCCTTTCGACAACAGACTAGGAAGCAGTGCGGGATTCAGTGCAAAGAATCGGAGGACTGCCCAATGAAAGTCGAGCATTGCCTTCAAGAAGTGAATCGATTGGTCAAAAATCTCTGAAACTGGAGCAGAGGGCCGACCTCAGCAGAGATTGGTGCTGGGGAGAAAATAAGGAGAAGTTTACGGGGAGAGGGAATTTTTTTTTTTTTTTTTTTTTAATTTTTGGTTTTGTTTAGATGAACACTGAAGACACATTATTCTTTCCAGAGAGAAGCTGGTACAGTCCGGTCCGAGAGTAACAGACAATGGATCAATTTTTTCCTAAACCCAGTTTGAAGGACAGCAGATCCACCGAGGCTGTACCAGTCAAACAGTACCCACTGTACATGGTGTGTACAGGACTTCTACTGAGAACACACCAGGACTAAAGCCACCTAACTCCGTAGCCAAAGTTTTTTTGACACACCATCCCCACCCACGCGAGCCAATCAGGAAGCAGCGTCTGGCTGATAACCTCTGACCTTTTACAGGAAAGCGGTTTGTGAAATGCGAGCGTGGGGGGAATTGTGGGATATGCAACTTCAGGTTTTCTACAGAAGTTCTGCTTGCCCCCTCCTCTGCTCCTCGATCACATTGATCGGAGCAGAAGCGTGTGCGTGCGTGTGTGAGTGAGCGTGTCTGCGTTTTTTCCTACGTGCGAGTACTGTCAAATCTGTTGTCATGGAAGTTGGCCATGTTATTCTTACGCCTGCAACGACAGAGAGGGGGAGCAGGGCCGAGCTGTAGTGTATGTTTATCTGTGTATCTGTGCAGTGTAAATAAAGGAAAATACTGTATTTGGTGAGATTAAAAATAGCTCTATCCATATGCACATATTTTTATAGAGATCTAACATGTTTTTTGCACACAAATTTGAATTTCA
The DNA here is from genome assembly GCF_904848185.1 of Acanthopagrus latus. Lineage (NCBI taxonomy): Eukaryota > Metazoa > Chordata > Actinopteri > Spariformes > Sparidae > Acanthopagrus > Acanthopagrus latus. Next base: position 8,891,806 of record NC_051061.1, on the reverse strand, counting down.
AGTTGCTTGTTTGATTTCCTCTGTTGTCCTCTTGTGAATGTACGTTTTTTTTTTTTTTCAAAACGGAGGGAGAGCGGGTGAAGGAGATCAAGCCCTCCTCTCAACGGGCTAGCTGAGGTTGAGGAGTGGGATTTTATTTTTCTATTTTGAAAAAGAGAGAGAAAGAGACGAGAACAGGGGTGTGACGTGTTTCTGTAGCTTTGTCTCAGATTTCTATGTGTTTGATGTCTATGTGACAGTCTTAAGAAGCGGGCTCAGTGATGCAAGCCAAATTTGTTTCCCCCTCCGCGCTGATGTCCCTGCGGAAGAGCACAGTTGATAACAAACGTGTGCGCTGTCTCTTTAAAAAGCTGAATCTACTGTTATGCAGGTTTTTGCCTTCACAGTACGTGCAACACAGGAAAAAACTACTGTACCTCAATTTATTTAATTGTCCAAAGAAATACATTTGAATAACTTTCAAGCGGCGTAATATCTCTAAATACAAGATGAGTCCAGCGTTGTGACCTGCCATCACTGAGCCCCCCCTTCTACAGCTGTTTTCAAGCTGGATCAGCTCTGACACCACTTTGTGTTCTGTACATCTAAAGACAACCAAACTAACTAACTTACTAAATATGTGTAGCCAGAGTGCAATAATAATAATAATATATACTTGTGAAGAATATAGTAACATCCACACTACATAAAACAACCACATTCTTGTGTTCGTACATACTGTAGAGCTACTATATATGATATAAATGATATAAATCCATTTTATATGACGATTGAGAGTATTTCTATCTCTAGTGTTCATGCTACTGTAGGTACCTTGCTGCCCCCCCCCCCCCTGCGCGTGGCCGCGGTGGCATGGGTGTGGCTGGAAGCAGTGTTAGGTATAGTGTAGATTTCTCTAAAAAGCTCAGGCCCGCCCGCTGGTGTTGTGACTGCGAGCAGAAGAGTGACATGCATCCCTGCAGAGGACTCAATAGGCCGTTCATCACTCCTTAATCTTATCGCATAAGACGACACACATATGGTGGATCAGTTATGTAAAACGAGCCTATACACAGATGGAATCATGCAAGGAGACCTCCCCCCCACCATCCCCGAGGTGTGAATGATGATGATTTTTTTCCTTCTGCTGGCTTACCATGCCATACCTTTATTCTGACACAGCACAAGGTGTATTTGTTCTCTTTCGTGCACAGTCTGGTTACACAACAGGAAACGTGCTGGTAAGCTACTTCTTCAATCCCCTATTTAAAGGCAGCTGGCTGGGAATGGCATCTTTGCCTTTGTTCCGCTCAGCATGTGACATGCACACCTCCTCAGTAACATGAGTGAAAACCAAAGTGCTTTGATGCTGTACTGTATTCAACACAGGCCCAGGATTACACGTTTGTGCAATGACAAACTTTATCTTTGTGAGTATTTGTGATGCATTAACTGTGTGAGAAAGGGTTTCTGGAGGTCGGTGAATATCTGAAATACTATTAAGCCAGTTTGTTAACAGGTAAAGCCCCAAACTTTTTTAATGTGGGCATCCCTCCGCACTTGAATTTAAAAGTGTTTAAAAGTGTTATTGATGACAGTCACTAAATGTGGCGTTCGATCTCTCCCTCTTCCGTTGCATTCACGTCAGATCACTGCTGTCGTATGAATCAGTAGCCCCCCTCAAGCGGTTGCCAGGTTGTGAGCTAGCTAACGATGCTAACACTAGCTGGCAAACATTGGCGATCATTGCTAATGCTAGCTACCAAATACACATACAGACTTAAAGGCATACAAAAAAAAAAAAAGAAAAAACGGATTCTCACTCATTAAACATCAAAAAAATAATATGACTATGCAAATAATGGATTGGGTTCCAGTCTATTTGTGATGTCAAATAATGCTCATAGCCATGCCCCCTTTTAATGATTGAGAAAAATTGTCCTGTTCCTTAACGGATGTGAATGCAGCCTTCTAGTGTCAAACTCTGTTCATAGATCGTTCTACACAATGAAGCTCAAACATTTAACTGTAGGAACAAAGATAACACATTTTTGACTGGAGGTTGGGCTTTAAAATGTTTATGGTCACTGTGCTAATACCTTGCAGTAAAAGCTGCCGATGCCTGCAGAAACCCTTTTTTAGCGCAAGGTCAGTGATGAAAAGCAAGAGGTCCAGATTATCATAGATTATTATCAGATTATCATTATCCTTCAACACTCTCATCATCTTTATGTCTCCCGAGCAGTATGCATGTACGGGGGAAAATCGTGAGGTAGAGCATAAGAAAAGAAAGAAACGTTTATCTGTTTGCAAAGGTTTGCATCTCGCAAAGACAGATTGAGGAGCTCTCGGAGCACAGATCACAATTTGAAAAATGCTGCTGCTGACGAACACAGCTGCCGCCGGCGTGTTCGTCCTTTGATAGCTCTCTTCTTCCAGTTCTGACATACAGAAGCACATCTGATGTTGGATGTCGTCCTCCCTCCTGTACATGGCACAGTCGCCGGCTCCCATGGTTTAAACAGAGTTTTGATACAGTATGTGCTTGAACACACTGTTATTGTGCAACTGCTTTGTCCTGTTTCATGTCCTCTTCCTGCACAGATTGTCAGCAACGGGAGGTTTTAAGTTGTCTGAAGACAGCCTCTTTCTGTCTCGCTCTTCTTTGACTCAGTGCAGACGACCCCGATCTACCGCATATTGCCATATTAATCGACACAGTTTGGTAGCGTGACTGCATAATTGTTCTTACGATTTACAGATCTTTGGATCTCAGTATTTAAATCCTGTTTTTGAGGAAACAGTTTTGACTATTGCATGTTCTGATTTAAGAAAAAAAAGAAACTCTTTTGGGAACGAATCATCTGGATGTTTTAGAGATTTTGATATTTGCATTTTCAGATGTTTCCATTTGTAGATTGACTACCTAATTGCACTGGGCTCTGGTTAATTGGTATCTGATAAAATACTAATTAAATGACCCTATTCTTTGTTGTCCAATGCAATACCGGGTGGTTATTTACTGTATGAGGACAGAGCTCCTCTTTATACAGTTTTATAGAGAGAAGTGGAAACCTAGTTGGTTCTATTTTGTTCAGAACCAATGTTATTTAATGTTGAGGTGAACCTTTTTTCACTTTATCTCCTGATACTCTAAACATGGTAGAACTCTGGTATTGGTGAAACTAATTAACTGATGTATATTTTATGTAGGAGTAGCCTCAGCCCTGATGCTCTGTAATGGACAGATGAAGATAGTAATAAGTTGTGATTTCTGGTTCGACACTGAGCTGGTCCGGCCTCGCGCCCAAGCCACTCGCGCTTCTGTCGCCGTGGCGCCAGACTTACGGAAAGTTCAAACTGTGATAGAACTTGATTTTTGATGAATCAGAAGCCTTGTGTTTTCTTTCTTTCTTTCTTTCTTTCTTTCTTTTTTTTAATTACAACCCTTCAGTGATTGGCACCCCCACCCCCAAACCCCCCCAAGCCTTACAAGGAGGGGAGGAGGTGTGTTCTGTCTGTCAGAGGAGAGCCAACGTGTCTGCAATAATAAGCCCTCCATTATTCCCTGTAACAGAGGGAGAAGGGAGGGGATGGGGGGAGGTGTTTTAAAAGGCTCGACACACAGTCGGACTCTCTACATTGTATCGTTGCTGATTATTGTGTTGATGACCAACCGTTGTCCTGAAGGATGTTTCCCTGTCAATTAAAAAATACAAGATTTTTTATTCCTGACTGATGTTGTCTGCTTTCTTTATTTCTGTTAACCTATTTATGATCCATTCCTGCTGAATTTCAGCCTGGGTGATGTCAAGATTATCATACATTATCAGATTAACACTCTCATCATCTTATAGTTTGCTTTTGCCGATAAGGAACACAGAATTACAATACAGTAATGCTGAAGATATGTTTTGTAAACTTAAAAAACTGTCGAGCAGAGTGCACGGACTAGTTTATTTGACAAATCTTAAAGGTGAAAAAAGTATATATAAAGCCTTTTGTGGCTCTAGAGTAAGCTGCATGTAATCTGATAAATTGCCTCCATTTATGTCAATTCATTCTTGAAGCCTACATCACCCACAATGCAATTTAGCCACTTATCGATATCACTGGAGGCAATTTACTAGATAAGATGCTGTTTTCTCTGGAGCTGCAAGGAGCTTTAAACTACCTTAACGTGCAGTTATACTTCCCAAGACCTGTGATCACACTTTAACATGACCAATTGATTTACCCTTTACATGTTTATTCTCATTCTAGACTATATATACAAAAACCTGATTCTTTAAGCTCTCAGTCAATATCTTTCCCATATCAGTGTTAACCTCAGAATGGAATTTGGCAATCAGTAAAGTGAAGACTTAAAAAAAATCAAGATACATGCAAGTTGGAAAAAATTAATTGATCTGTAAATTTATCCAGATTTGCACAAAAAGCGAGTTATTCTATGCCGACATCCCATCCTTCATGGAAATCTGTAAAGTACCTTTAGTGCAATCCTTCTGACAAGCCAACCAACAAACACAGCCTCCTTGGCGGAGGTAATTGTATGCCTTTGGGCCACTCCTGACTCCACGGTCCCTTTTAACAATTGGCAGAACACAAATGCACACCTTCACACTCCATGCCAAGTGTCAGACCTCCTGTCGGGTGAAAACTGTGGCCGCCAAAAAGAATTTGTGGACCGACCTACAGTGACCTATAGAGCTGCTGGTCTCAGCTTAAAGGGGGCATATGATGACGGAGGAGAACAAAATATTCCACAGTGATGAAGTAAGCAAGTGATGAAATCCATCATTGAGAAGACACAGACATAATGTTGAACGTAGGAGGAATGTTCTGAAAGACTACCTCTTTTTTTTCTATGTAATGATTTAATTGTTAATTTAAAAAAGCATCATGTGTGCATTAAAACTTTATTACCTCAACAGTTCCATTCATGAGTGGGAATGGCACCTCCAATTCTACGCTGGCCAACAACACTGACAGATGAGTCTGTCAGGAAAAGGTATGAACATCATGAAGTGTTAAGTCCTCAACTTGTTCTTGTATTGCTTTACTTTTCTATCTTTGCACTAGATTGTATTCTTCAAATGTGGCACTATGATGGCAAGTATTTTTTTTTTGTTCTCTTTGTGTGGGACCAAAGTTTCTTTACCAGTGGGATCAAAAAACACGATGGAAGTGAGGTACTGATGGTCATACCAAAGGTTACTGCTGTACAGGCTGTCAATAATAAACAGTATAGTGTACTATATAGAGTATTGACAACCAGTGGCCGAGGAAGTTTTCACATCATTTTCTTATGTAAATGTATGCTGATGTGTGAAGTTCCGGCATTGAAAATAAAGTTGAACTATGAAAACTAACTAAGAATGATCAGGAAAATTAAAATGACTCGAAGCAGAAAAATGTCCCCTATGACAGTTATTTTATATTAGATTATTAGATTATTATTATTAATCAAGTATGCATTCTTAAGAAGCTGAGACATTTGAACCATACAATGTTTTTGAATGACTATAAAAGTTCTAGATGCCAAATTGAGCACCAGCGTGTCAGACCAAAACAAAGCGACCTGTCAGCGACTTGATTTTTATATTTGTATAGTAACTAAGGCTGTCTAGTTAATGTAATCATGTAAAAACTGCGATATTTCCCTGTACAGGCGACTTAAGTTACCTGACTTACAGTGCTCAGTTCTGACCCAGATAAGAAGTCAGTCAGTCATTATCTTTATTGTGATTTGCAAACAAGTAAATTAAGCAGGCTTAATTAAATGTATATATTGTAAAATCAGTAAAAGAGGACTCTTGCACATACATTTACAGTCACTGAAGAGAACATTCAAATATCTCACAGTTCATTTCTCTCCAATACAAGCACTGAGTGAGTGTGTCGAATGAATCAGTGGTTGGATGTGCCCAAATCCCCTCCAGTTATACAAAGACCGAACAGAAGTAATTGTTTTTTGACCGAAACAGAACAGATTAACAGTCAGTGCTCATGTGTGAGACAATTCAAAAATCAGCACACTATCACATCAATAATTCATCAAGAAGTAAAAGACTTTCGTCTCAGCAAAAATGCAAACAGACAGCCGACTAAGACCAGCAGGGCAGATCACATCGGTTCAGTTCTCAAATCCTGACACTGGCTAAAATTCATTTTTATCTGCTGCGCTGTTGTGAACCATACAGACCTCTTGGATCATCTGGAAGAGGTCTGCTAACAGCAGCACGGGGTTTTTTATGCACCATAGATCTGAAACAAATTCATCTGTCTTATTTTATTTATTCTTCTATTCACTTTTTTCACTTTTTATATTGATTTCTTATACTCTCCTGTGAGTCTTCTGTATTTCTGTTTCTTTGGGACTAATTGTTTTGTGTAAAGTATTTTCAACACTTATGTTGTTGAAGGGTTAGAGGGTTGAAGGGTTGTGAGAGATTAAACAAACTTGTCTTGCTATTGTAGGGAAGAATCATAACCACTAGGTGGCAATGTCTGATAGTCTAAGGATTCTGGGAGTTGGTGAAAGAGCACATCGTTTTGCATCAACCAAGATTCTCATCATCAAAGTACTGATCATTAAGTCTGAGGTAAGTGGATTTGTAGTTTTACATATTTAATGTTTTCCTTTAATACTGACAATATTTGCCCCAGTCGGATTTTTCCTTTTCTCCCTTCAGTTTCAGGTGTCACCAGACAACATATGCTGTGTTCTTAAATCTTTCCCCCGAGTCAGCCAAAATCACTTTAGTCATTTCAAACAAAAGAAAAATGACTAATAGATTTTTTCACAGCAATGGCTGGACTGAGAAGATAAAAACCTGCAGACTACATCCCCAGCCCCTCGGCTCTCATGGTTTTGCTGCACCATCTTTCCCCACGGCTACAGGATGTTCAGTTAGCTCAACACAAGATGGTGCTGTTCAACATCATATACAAGGCAGAAAAATGTGACTGTAACCACTACTGGTGAAGTGCTTTGTGTGTGTGTGTGTGTGTGTGTGCAAGCGTGCGCATGCCAAGCGTGCATGTGTGTTTGTTAGTGAAGCAATGTCAGTTGTAATATGTTCCTGTGAGAAGTAAAGGTCAAGATGACAGAATCACAGAAAAAAAAAAGAAAAGCCTCCACCCCTCCCCCTCTGACACGAGCCACAGTGCCTACTAATAGCTTTTCTTTTAAAATGCCAATATTTATTAAAGCCTTTGTCTGCTTAATGGATTTGCTGTTGCAAATTTAATTGTAATGTATTACCCATTTGTAATAAAATCTGTCTCAGGCTTTCTACTGCGCTGCCTTTTGATGCTGTGACGGACAGATTCTGGGTTTGAATGCAGCTCTGCTGCTCCACGATTGAAATTAGCCAGTCAAAGCTGCATTCAAAGACTGACTTTGCCTGCAACCATTAAAGACACATCTCTCTTTTTGGCTTACACTCCCTCTGAAGTGTAGTTTATAAAGGCAGCCTTGCAGATAGACTCCAACCCATCTCCATATGTCGCTTCACTTATCTACTCTTCAAACAAGTCAGTCACCTGGTAACAGTCGTCTGTCAGCCTAGCCAGGTTTTCCATCTTCACGGTGCCACAAAGCATCCGCCATCAGCTTTTAATTGGACATCCACATTTGGCTGTGACAGCAAAATGCCCCACAAGACTGGTCATACCATATCATAAAGTTTCCTCCTTCAGCACCTGCTCGGATACAAAGCGAAGCAGTTTTGTCAGGTGTTGATATGACAGCTTCGTCTGTTGGGACAGGCCTTACAAAGCTATGAAAGATACTTGGCATTGAGAATGTAAGTAGTGCAGTGAGCGTCAGCTTAAAAGTGAGGGTGTAAATCCCAGTTACAGTGAACACCTTCTCTGCTAGAGAGTCCTTGAGCAAGACATTGAACTCTGAGCAGATGACATATCATTGAAAGGGAAGGCAAGTACAAATAATGGAAGATGGGCTTGCTGTTTTATTTGAGAAACACTTAAACACATCCTCATCCCTTAATGACTGAAAACCTTGATTGCCATTGACAACAAAATGACGACAGTTTCCAAATCAACATATCCTTCTATGAATGTTTGAGAGTACAAGCAGCAGGCGTACATAACCTACGTTGTGCTGGTATTTTAACGTACGGGACATCATCATGGTAAATGTTGTGAGACATAGGCTGGTTAGTTAGGTTTAGTCACCAAAACTACTCGGTTAGGTTGAGGCACAAAAACTACTTGGTACTTTTTTGGGCACAAAAACTGCTTGGTTAGGTTTAGGAAAACATCACAGTTTCATAATTACATAAGTGACACAAGTTAAAGCAAGACATTGTTACTTTTTGAGCTAAAGATATTTGTTTGTTGAGTCTCATCCCCAGGTCACGAAACACTGATGCCTTGTCTCAGGTCATCGCCAACCCCTATTTCGTGGCCATCTACTGCACAGCTAAGGGTCTATATGCAAAGTATATAATATTCAAATATATTTAATACTCTACTGGGATGTTATTCATACATCTTATTAGCATAAGAGAGATAAAGTGATCAGTTTCAGATGGTCCCTCACGAGAAAAGAGAAGAATAGTAGTAGCAGCCCCCTTACCTGTTTAGATAAAAACTTGGCTTAGGGCTTTCTTCGGGAATTCATTTTGATTACATGATGATGTCTGCCTCTTTTGATGTATGTGGCTGCTTGGTATGCAGCTCACATCAAAACAAAGCTACAAAAGGGTGTTTTTCTTTAGACTATGTAAGTGCTCCACATGGCATATAAAGATGTCATCTGTCCTGTTTGTGAGCATTACTTTCTTATTTTCGATGGTCCAGTTTTTATTTCATCAGTATCTTGTCAGCATTGTTCCCAGGCCCTGGAATAGCCTCCTGTCCCACATTGTGTCCTGTCCTAACATTTTTTTCTCCTACATTGTTATATTATTCCCACTTTATTCTGGTAGTTCTTTTCAGTCAGTTATTCTCTGTATTACTGTATTCTTTATCCACCACTGCCTTCAATGTATTATTCCTTTTATCATGTACACCTGCGTTGAGGCTGTTTTTAACTCAACTGCCTCAAATGGAAAGCACTTTGGCTAACTCCTGTTGTTATATAAATAAAACTGACTTGACTTGACGTACATCATCATTTATTGGTTTGTTGCATGGTGGTTGACTTTTATTTGTGGTAAACTCAATAATGGATGATTCAACTCGGCAAGACTTGAGAAGTGGGTGCTGTAAAATGCTAAAAGCTAGCTACAAGAATGCTGTTGGGGGAAAGCAGCCACACGAAGGAGCTGTTTTCCTGGGATCCAGTTGGGGAGGGGTGACTGCTGGAGGAGACAACATGTTGAGTCCACATATGTGAGATGTGAGTTTGAGAAGAAGTTGACCCAGCCAGGAGTCTGGTGGATCCTGGATGCTGGCAGGTTATGAGACTCTGTGAATGTAACCATCTGTGTTCCCTAGGGTTGAGGGTTGTACCAGTGAGATGACTAATTTTGTTATTTATGTGCGTGCAGACTTTGCCATGCCTCATGGGCTTTGGCTTCAGCACCCACACCTTTCTTGACTTGACAGTGAATTTCCTGAAGCTCCACTGTTTTCCCACAACTACTGCGTCAATGGGACAAGGTGGAGAGGTGGGTGCATGACCCTTGTAGTGTTAGGGTTAGTGTAGGGGTTGGATAGTACTGGATAACAAACAGTTGGGATTATGTAGTATGTCCTTGCCAGACTTCATATAGTTATAACTTCATATAGTTCAACAATATTGCATGCAGGACAAAAGGTCAAGACTCGTGATATTCCGTGATGCAACCGGTGGCGCAGTAACAATCAAGGATGAAGTCATGATGCTCAGGGAAGCGGAATAACTCCTGATCTCATCGTATTAATCCACTGGTAGCTAATGAGGCTTGTACAGTAGGTGCTTTGTCTGGAACTGCTCAGAGAATGAATGGTGTGGGTGGACGCTGAATACCTGACACCCTGCACAACTGAACGCTGCACAAAATAAGAAGTTGATTCACTTCAATGACTGCAATGGGATTCCTAATGAGAAGCTGAACCTGATTATTTTCAGAGTCCATTTGAGGAGTTCATTTCCAAGGTATTGCATATCAATTTCAGGGGGCATTAAGTTAATTTAAAAATGTGAAATGCGGAGTTTTGTCAAACAAGAGCCTTTATCTTTTTTTTTTTTTTTCCACCATTGTGTTAACAGTCATTTAGTGCAGAAGCTAAGGTGTTGCTTGCTCGCTTTCAACACTGACACCTCTCTAACTTAATGTATTTGCCTCTGTCTCTCCCCCCACGAGGCATGAGGCGACTGCGAATGTCCCCTGAAAGCATGTGCGTGTGTGTGTATTCATGTGCTTGCGAAATGAAAGCTCTTGATCATGTGTGGCACACTCGTATAGATTTGTGAGCGTGTACATATGTGAGGGAGAGAGAATGAACCAACAAATTGATTTCTGTTATCAAATCACTGCATTTGAAAAAACAACAGGAAGTGCTGACTTATGCTCACCATAATAAGAATCAGGAAATGTAACCAAAACCAATTGATCTCCATATGTTACTCGCAGTGTGTGCAAGTGTGCATGTTCGGGGGGTGGTGGCGTGTGTGGGGGGGATGCCGTAGCATCTGTTTTCCTGTCTGTCTGTCTCATATTTGTGGCTGAGTTATCCTCTCTCCCGCTCTTTGAGTGTGTACATATATGTGTGTGCATGTGAGCACGGGTGTGCTGAACATCCCTTGCGGCCTCTGTCTCCCAGACAGCTGTTTAGTGACCTGGTAACACCCCTCCTCTCCCCTCCTCCAGCATGTCTCACTCACACACACACACGCACACACACATGCACATGCGCACACTCCCACACTCATACGGCAGCCCGGTATGTCTGCCACCACTGGTATCCCCAAGCCATCATATACAGTCACACACACACCACACACATTCACGCAGACACCTTCACTCCCACCCACTTGCTGCTTAGCTCGTCCATTTGCAGCTGGAGTCAGAGTTTTTTTCTCCATAAAAAACTACAAAATAAAGTTGCCGCACACTGATTGTATCAAATATTGTTCTTAGATTCCTAGTGGCTGAAGATTTAAGCTGGGTACAGTTTTAAATAAAACACACTGAAAGGCAGACAGCTCTAGGAGCTTACATGCACTTTAGGCAACGAACAAGGACAGAGCTCATGTAGGCACCATCAGACACACATAAAACTGACATCGAAGAACCAGTAGAGACGAAGGCTGACTGTCACGTCACCTCTCGTCACATGTGTATCAGCAAAAAAAAAGCTGCACTTGAACATAGCGCAGAGACTACAGCTGTACAACTAGTCTGTATGTTCTGTGCCTCCGTGAGAGGAAAAACCTTTTCATACCACCAGGTGGCGATAGTCTGAATTAGTCTGTTAAAGAATAAAACCAGATCTCCTTAATAGAAGAGAAGAGAAGAGAAGAGAAGAGAAGAGAAGAGAAGAGAAGAGAAGAGAAGAGAATGATAAAAAGTGAGCTTTAATGAAAGCTTAAGACCACTCCAATAATCCCATATCCTAGAGTGATAAACCAGAAGGCAGGAAAAAAAAGAGCTGGCAACAAAGAGAATCCAGACGACCAAGTAGTAACACAAAAATGGAGAACAAACCATATGAAAAAATATCTGTGAAACGTGATGAAGTGAGCTCTCTTCACTATAAATATATCACGACTTTCTGCGGGATGGTGCCCCACAGTATAAGGCTGGTGCCCTTTTTATTCCTTTTTTGCCCCTGCCCCTCAAACATCCTGAGTCTGCCACTGCTGAAGGCCCTTTTTAAAGCCTTTTTAGAAATGAATGGAATTGTACAGCCGTGTTGTGCAACCACTGCAGGATGCATTTGTTTATGCTGCCACAGTCAAAGAGGTGCTCGTGAAGAGAGGGTGGAGATGTGATAACTATGGGGAAAACACGTACATTTCCAGTCATTCCTGAAGGCCTGAATAGTGTTCACTTGGTTAGACACACGCAAAGTGACAGACATAGCTGTGTGAAAAAATGAAAAAGTGGGCTAGAGGGAGAAGTTCAAACCCTGGCTCCTTTCTCACCTCACTGCTGGCCAATCGTGGCATGAAGGGGGTGGAGAGGTTGTGAGTGTGGATTGACGGTTACGTAATGTTACAGAAACGGTTGGTCAAAGAGCCCCAGTCATGACTTTGGAAAGGTGTGGGGGGTAAAATTAGCTCTCTGAGGCAGGGGCAGGGACTATTTTAGAGACCGAAGCAATAGGAATTTGAGCTAAGTTCATCCGCTCCTAACGTAGTTAATTATTTAGATATATTATGCATCCTTTAGAAGATAATTAGGCTTTCATGGGATTTTGCCGATCCTCTGTTAGTTTTTGGCAAAGCTTGCGATGTTACCTCTGTAATCCTGAGGGACTTGCTGCAGGAATTACGGGAGCTGAATTAGCCTTATTTAGAACATTTAGTCAGACGTATTAACTGTATGTTCGGCACTTACTCCAGTGAGGATGTGCTGCGCCCTTTATTCCTGTCTGTGATTATCAAGTGCAAGAATTGTGCAGCCAAACTGTCTGGAAAGTGTCCAATACGAAGGCATTGGGGTGCCATATATGACATTGTCCTTCTGGCTTCAGTGGACCATGATGGCTGATTTGCACAGCAGCAGTTTGCAGCAAGGTGTGACACATTCAGAAGGAGAAAGCACCCTCACATCAGGTACAAACAGCAGACAGGCTGATGTTTGACGGGCCTGGATAAGTGACTGAAACACAGGTACAAGAACAGTGAAGTTGTGGTACACTAGCTCCCCATACTTAAGCCAACCATTTTCTCTCTGTGATATAATGTCCTTACACCTGCTGCTGTCTTTGTAGATGGAAATCAGACCCGTGACTCTTTGCTTTCTATCCGCCACTCTTGTTATCTCACGAAACAGAAATTCCATTTTCATTATCTGGAAAGAAGATCACTGAATATGCTTAAACAACAAAGACAAGACTAGAATGCCCCTGATACAAGGCCACTTTACTTAAAGCTGGGGTTGGTAAGACTGTTGAAGCCCATGTAGCAGGGAGAAGTGTTAGCGGCCAGCTCATTATATTCAACAAGCTTTAGTCAAACAAATACATAAACAAACAACTCTGCTAACTCTCCCAGAATTCAACAATCATATATACATAAAGGCCAAAAAGGCTAGGCTGGCGCATCAGTTAACACTGTAGGTGTGTGCTTTGTGCTAAAGTTAGCTACGAAAACCATTGTGTTGCTGCCACAGGGACTGTTTTATTGGGCTCAGGGGCTGTTTGCCTTATGTTTCTTGGTTAGCGGCTGAATAGAAGTATTTTACTGCCATTGTTGCTTACTCGTTCTTTGGGTCAGGGGCTGTGTGCTTTATGCTAACATTAGCTGCGACAGAAGTCTGCCGCTGCCATAGCATCTCTTTTATTGGGCTGAAGGACTGTGTGCTTTGTGCTACTTGGTTAGCGGCCAAACGCCAGCCACTGCCACTGCTACTCACTTGTTCATCGGCTCAGGGACTGTGTACCTTATCTTACCATCAGCCAAGGTGACTGATAGACAACAGGCTCAGTGGCTGTGTACTATGAGCACATCACATTTTTGTCACCGCTCACTATACCTGACAACATCATGTCTCACTCTAGTCAGGAAACACCTCACGTTATTATACCAAACCTAAAAAACATGGCTATTATTAGCACTCACTGCTGCCAAGCTAACATGTCTGAATAGGGAAATTATGGAAGCCATTATCTGCCATTCTTGCAAATAGCTTTAGCAACACATCTGCCAAGTCCTGTGCCTCTGGCACATTCGATTCACTGATTGTTGTTAGGATGTTAAGAGATTTTTCTGCAAATATATATAAAGAAAATTGCTCCTAGATTTACTTACCAACCCTAGTTTTACACCAGCAGACAAAGAAACAAAAAGACATTACCATGTGCCATCTGCCCGGCACGATTCCTTACATGTTCCGGCCTCCCAGTGACCCTTTAAAGGACTAACGGAGTCTGTATTGTGCACAGCCTCCAGCTTACTGACAAATAACTGAAAATGACAAACAGGTCACCGGTCAAATGTAGGCTATTGCATCTCCATTTATGTGTCAAATCAATACTGAAAGAGGATACAGTAGATTATCTGACTGCAGCGCACTGGGATGTCTGCGCTGATAGTACAAAGATACTTCATAGTAGACTGTGCAATAAAATGCCATGAATAACGTTATTACTATACAATGGGGAAAGGGATCATGTTTATAGAGATTGTGTGATTTTATTCACTACTTATTATTATTTCAAATACTAAGAGACGATTTCTGTTCAGCTTCAGTTGAACACATAATTATGCAACATTCCTCCTGTTCTTTGTAGCACTTGATAGAACATAGAATCACAAATCCTCCAATTTAATGACCTTAGAGTCTTCCTATAGATAACATTGACTGCTTGATATTCAAATGTGACCTTATGGCGCTTAAGTGTAATCTTATCCGTGATGGCATCACAGTAATGACCCTGTAGGGACATACTATAATGTGTTTGTGATTCCCAGTAATGACTTCACAGCAACCTTACCGAGCCTCTTGGCATTTTTAATGTCGCGGTGACATTCTGTGACATTTTTATCACATCCTCTGCAACTTACAGGTTTGCTGTGATATTTGTTGCTGCATACAGCCGGTCCCTGTAGGAAGAGCGGAGCCTTTTCCTCGTACTGTGACGGGGTCGCTGGCGGATTGAAACTTGATTGTTGACTCTCCTCGCATACAAGTGTGGCTGCATTGGTGCATCTCTGCTCCATCGTGAATCCTAAAGTAGCCTCGCTTCTTTTTTTCTTTCTTTCTGTCTTTCTTTCTTTTTTTTTTTTTAAAAGCTGCTGACGTGTGGACAGCATGGATTTCTAGCACATCCACGCACTGAAGACAATTCAGGATCAGTGACCAGTATCCTCTACACACACACACACACACACACACACACACACACACACACACTCACATTCACACTGCAATCTTTGAGCCTCTCCAGTCGTTTGATAGTCGTTTGCTCAGTCAGGTGTGATTTGCGACTATATACCCATTTGTGAAGCCCGTATTACTGCATGTAACACTCCCTCCCTCTCCCCCGCTGTCTCTCTCTGATGCTCTCTTCTCTCCTCTGCACAGAGAGAGAGAGAGAGAGAGAGAGAGAGAGAGAGAGAGAGGAGGAGGAGAGAGATTGTGCGGTGGAGAGATGTGGAAATTCACATGACAGCTTCCAAAAGAGGGCAGAGGACCACCACTGCTGAGACTGCTAAGATGCCAAATGCATAGATGGATAGATAGATAGATAGATCATGAAAAAAACTCGACCCGGGTCCTTCATGAAGAACTCTAATGTCCAACAGCATTAAACAACTCACACGTATCATCCGCAGGCTCATACAGCCAACCGAAAGAGATGGGGAAAGTCTAATTTTTCATGTCACATTACAGTTCGCTCAAATATAGGCCAATAGAAAAGTGATTGGTACATATAAATTGGTACACATCGTTTCACAGCGCCCCTTTAATGGAGAGCTCCAGTTTTACATAATAAAGTCAGTTTAACCTATTATAGGCTTCATGAAAACAGTCTTCCAGTTGCCTACGATACAGCACTTAAATTAGCAGGACCTAATCCCAAAGCATAATTAGTGGACAAATTGGGAATGAGGCACAATATCTCACAATAATCTCAGGTTATTGTTACATATTGTGGGTATGTATGGAGTTGGACTGCTTTTGCTTATACATCGTTCAAGCTTCACCTAAAAGATGCACATTAGTTAGCATTAGCATTTTAGTGTGGGCGTTTGGCTTCTGCACAACACAATCCCCAGAACCACAGACATGTTTACAAACCTTACATTCCTTCCTTGTACTTTCCGTTGTGACAATGCTGTGATTCTGCTCTGATAGGGTTAAGGCACAGAAATCACCTGGTTAGGGTTATGAAAAAGATCATGCATTGGGGGGTTAGGGACAGACAGGTCATACAATTCTAACGTGAACTTAATCAGTGGTTTGCAGAAAGTTTAAGTGGCAACATGTTAGCCTGGTGACTGCGAGATGCCCACAGATGCAGTTTGAAGACAGGTCATACAGGATGGAGGTGATTTACATTGATCTGGATCAGGACTATGACGTGAGATGACGTGGCAAAACAAGTACGTTGGCGCGTTACAACACATACATGTTGAGTTTGAATGAAGTGTGTTTTAAGATGAGTTTACATTGCAGTTGAGCTGGTCCCAGTTTGTCAGGCTGAAAGAGAGTAACTTGAGTGCAGACAGTGTTGGCCTACAGTTGTACTTTTCTGTCAAGTAAAGAAAACAAAAATCGTAATAATAAAAAAAAAAAATTAAAAAAAAAAAAAGTCCTCTCTTGACATTCTGGGAGTTTATTGTGCCAAACTCCCCAGCTGAAACTATGGGTGCTATCAGATTATCACCTCGCTGGGGCTTGTTGGTTAGCATGCTAACTTCAGTATACATCTCTGCAAATCAAAGCGGATAAAGAGCTCACCAGGTAAAGTGTTTGCCTCATCCAGGCTAGGATCCACCCTGTAGCTTTTGCTGCCGTCCTGAAAACTTACAAGTTTGAACAAGGTGTGACATCTGTGACTGAAGTTGAAAAGATGTCTAAAACTGCCTTGTAAAAACGTAACAAGATGACTGTTGAACCCTGCCATGTGTCTGCTCAGTGGGAAAATGTTGGCAACGTCTTACAAAAGACACATTAAAGAGTATTCACAAAGCTTTCCAGCGCAGCAGGAGCTAAATGTTCGTGTCCTGTCTTTCCAGGTTGAAAAGCAGACCAAGTTACCCACAGCGCCTCCTGAGGGAACAGCCCGTTAACCTCGCCGACTTAACACTCGCCTAATGGACAAAAAACTTCTACAGGGTCAGCGAGGCAGAAAACTTCAGCGGTAACTCCCACGTATGTTGCCTTCAACTTTTGTGATAATGAAAATTCCCCTGCAGTGGAACATTTATTCTCAGCCATCTCCTTTTACTTCCATTAGCTTAACCAAACATTGTTGAATTGTCATGTGGGGAGTCTAATAATTAGCCTGCATGCATTCACAGATTGTTCCTGTGCTTGTACGTCAGAGTTCCCACTTCTCTTCGATTTTTTTTTTTTTTTTTTTTTGGTGCATGATGGTGGAACAGTTGACTTGCACCACTGGGTTGGCGTAGCTCTATTTTCATACCCCCTCCCCTTATCCTCTCTTTCTGTGTTCCAGTTTTCTGGATGGGTTGAATGTCTAAAAAACAAAAAAAACAAACCCCCCCCCCCGCAAAGAATGCGTGAATGGAGGGAGACAGTTGTTGGCAGAGAGGTGGGGGGAGTTATTCCTGACCAAAAAAAAAAAAGAATGGAGATGGTGAAGTGTCTGAAGGGGAGGGGAGGGGTTTACAATTGTTGTGTGAATCATTTGCGATTTAGCCCAACTCTGCCTCTATTAGTGTCTCGTTGACTGAGCCACTTCCTGAAGGAGCTTTAGCGCAGAGAGAGAGAGAGAGAGAGAGAGAGAGAGAGAGAGAGCGTCAGACCGGCGGACCGACAGTCCGTCTATCTATCCAGCTGCCCCTGCCTCTGCAGAAGCGCGCGGCACTGGCACACACATAGACCCCCCCCCTCCCAAAAAAAGAACGCGAGATCACACGCACATATCCACGTGCACGAGAGAGATAGAAAGAGGGGAGCGAGAGGGGGAGAGACGTTGGGAGCGGGTCCCATGCACGCTCTGCAGGCTGCCGGAGCTCCGTGTTGTGCGTCTATGTGTGCGTCCGGCGGCTGCTCACCTGCCTCTTCCTCTCTCCGCGCCCGGGACAGGAATAACGGGATACCGGGAGCCTGTGATCGCACGAGAGGCAGGTCTGAGGCGGCCCCCCCCATCCCATCCCATCCCAACCCGACCCCCCCTTCTCCTACCCCCTCACACGCACGCACACACAGACATACACGCACGCACACACAATGCGCGGGGCCAGCAGCAGAGATTGCAGAGGAGAAGCAGCGGCAGGCGCACACACACACAATGAAGATTGGATTACAACAACAGTGATTTTAAATCGCGGCTGCGCGCCCGTGAAGTGCTGAGAAAAATAAAACCGGGGGATTTCATTCAGGTGGTTTTTTTTTTTTTTTTTTTTTTTTTTTTTTTTCCTTTTGTGGTACCTTTTTTTAATCTTCATTTTTTTCTGTCTTTCTTTCTTTCTTTTTTTTTTTTACTGTTGCTGTTGTTGGACACGGTGGGAATAATTCATCGCAAGAGATTCTGTGATTTCTTCTTCTTCTTCTTCTTCTTCTTGGTGTTTCTCCTGTTGTGCGGGGAGTGTGATCACAACCACAGGGGCTGCATGGTTTCTCGGAGGAGAGAGGGGACTGTTGCAATGTCATCTCACAACACTGTTTTGGAGCTCTGTGCAAGGGAGATGCTGTAAGTAGAGTCTCTATAAATCTTTTCTTTCTGTTACCTCTCTGAATTTTGGTCTGTGATGATCGTGCACCATTTCTGTCGATGCCCCCCCCCCCCTTCATCCTCCTCCTCCTCTCTTGATCAGCGGGTTGTTTTTTTTTTTTTTTTTTTTTAACCCACAGGCGTCCCCCCACTATCCAAAGTGCGGCACCCTCACCGCGGAGGAGCAGCAACCCGCTGTCCCTTAAAAAAAACACGATGCGAGAATTTGGGGATCTCTCCCCTCTCGGCTCTCACGCCAAATATCGTTTCTTTCTTTCTTTTTTTTTTTTTTTCCTCACTCTCTCTCGTGATTCAGAACGCTGGCGCAGTGAGCGGAGCGCGGACACGTTTTATCCGTGTGCCAGACATTCCCGTGCACCAGTAAAACCCGGCTGCACAGGTGAAATTCAAAGAGGCGTGCACTCCTTACGGTAGTTGGGGGCGCATGAATGAAGCTCACGAATATAAAACGCAGCGCATGTAATAATAATAATAATAATAATAATAATAATAATAATAATAATAAAAGATGGATGCGCTCTCATTTTTTTATCCAGAGGTTGGGTAACACATTGCGGTTTCGGTCGCGCCGCTGCTTGGAGCAACTTCCATCTCCATCTCCATCCCATACCAGGACGAGCCGTGAGCGCAATCCGATGGAGACGCCTCTCCGCGCTTATTCTCTTGAATTACATTTCTTAAATTATTTCTGTGCCCCCTTCCCAGACGTGACTAAAGAGTGAACACGGGGCTTTGCCCTAAAAAAAAGAATTGTACAAATTCCACTGTGTGAAGGAGCGCCTCGGTCAAGAGCGGAGGAAAGCAGGCCGGCGTTGCTCCAGCAGGGGTCGCACTTGCATTGTGTTGCTTGCGTTGAAGTTAATGGTGGGGGGGAATCCAAGTGAATTTACATCTCCCCCTCAACAACCCCCCCACCCTCCTCACACGCTCCCCTCTCTCTCTCTCCTGTTCTCGGGATTCAGTCACGTTGTTGAAGCGCAGTTCTCCCATCACAGAAGCCCCCCCCCCGCCCCCCCACACACCGTGTAAAGGCGCCAGCTGCAGCCCATGGAAGGGCAATCCATATTTTCTTATGACAGCAAAAGGAAATAATGTATTAACCCACTACCTCCACACACACAGATCGAGGCCCCCGCTGTAAATTACAACCATTCAGCTTTATGGTTTTCCTTGCTTTTACCATTCAGCAAGTGTGTGTGTGTGTGTGTGTGTGTGTGTGTGTGTGTGTGTGTGTGTGTGTGTGTGTGTGTGTGTGTGTTGGTGCGTGTGCTCACTTCAGAACAACAGATTATTCTTTTTAAGTACTGTTGTATTCGTTGTTGCCCGTCACAGCGCAGGCAAGAGTAAAGGGTGCAGAAAGGAAATGAGCCAGATTGCATGTTTGTGTGTGTGTGTGTGTGTGTGTGTGTGAAAGACACAGAGAGAGAGATGATTGATTTTTAATACACCTCCATTTACATATAGATGAGGACACTATTAACCAAACTCAGCTCTAGAGTCCAGTCAGTCAGTCAGAGGATACTTCTTCGACAAAAAACGGGTTAAAATCAGGTCGCCCACCGAGTGTCGAGCCGGCCTGCTCCTGCAAAGCAGCGCTGCCGTGCTCCAGATTCATCAGTGTTGTTCATGGATGAATAAAATCTTAAAATCGCCTCTGACTCCCGGCCTTTAGAGCTGTCTCGGGAGGAAAAAAAAGATTCCTTTCCCTGTTAGGGGGGCAAAGACCAGAGGGCCACACAGCAGCTAGATGTGCAAAATAACCTGCCAGCTTACATCGAGCCGCCCTGAACGACAACATGTAATCTTTGGCAACGCAAATGTATTGGCATGTCAAGCCAGAAAAGCAAAACCGAAACTCAGGAGAGTCTAATGTCGGACCCGACTGCGTAGCGATGAAGCGGAAACTGACTGATGCAATTAGCTCTGAGAGAACCGGAAATAAACGAGGGAGGAGCGCAGAGCGGACTAGGGAGGTGGAGGTGTGCGCTGGGTATCAGGTGTGGGGAGATGGAGAGAGAAACAACGTTCACACCCCTTATATAAGGGAATAGTAGTGGGTCCTTCTTTGTTGGTCCCTCACGCACACACACACACACACACACACACACACACACACACACACACACAGAGTGGGTTTGTAGGGAGCTAAAGAGGTATGTGCAGTGGGCAGACAACATGTTGAAGCCTGAGTGGTAACAGACGATTACTTCCACTGGGCTTCTCATGGGTGCTCATGCACACGTCAGGGCACACAGAGCAGATGGCTGGGGCCTGGGAAAAAGAGACAGAGAGACAGAGAGAGAGAGAGAGAGAGAGAGAGAGAGAATTGAATGAGGGAATTGTCTGGGAGAGAACGGACAGAGGAATGAGCTGACAGAGGAGAAGAACGTCTGAAGAGATGGGGGTGGGGGGCAGATTGCGGGATACTTGAAGCGGCACAACAGGAAAGTTTGGCGAAACCTTGTGAGCGGAAGAAAGATCAGGAGCCGAAGCAGACAAGGTTGAGATACCCTGACACAAGCCCCCTTAAAAAAAAAAAGAAAACACCAGCTTCTTTACTTCCCATAATGCATTTTGACAGCGTCTTTGGTCAGAACTTCCCTGCCTGATGAGTGCCTGCTTTCCGTCCTCTGGAAAAGCTCCCCTAGAGCCACCAAACACATTACACAACTGTTTTCACAGGCTGTGTGCTGAACTGATTTCGCTGTGCAGAATAATAATTGGACTCTGATTCAGAAGTGCTCTTCCCATACACCGACTGTCAGTCAGACAGTGTGGGTGCTGCTGTGACGTCATTCCCGGGACTTCATGACGCCCGTCCTCTGTCGGTGTTTCTTCAGGTTCTGTCTCTCACCCTCTCAGCCAAGGTGTCTTAGCAAAGAAGTTGCTTGGGGGAAAACAGTATAGGACAACGACAGGTCTAATATTTATATGAAAGAGCTCTAAAAATTGTTCTTACTTTGTATGCAGAGGACATGTAGACAGTTCCC
Organism: Acanthopagrus latus; assembly: GCF_904848185.1. NCBI lineage: Eukaryota > Metazoa > Chordata > Actinopteri > Spariformes > Sparidae > Acanthopagrus > Acanthopagrus latus. The sequence continues at coordinate 8,870,285 of NC_051061.1, read as the reverse complement.
GACTTCGGCGGCGCATTTGCATTCATACAATTTCTTTTTCTTGGTGTCGGTTTTCCTCGAAATGACAGAATCTCATTTTAGAATGAAACTCTCGAACAGAGAGGGATGGAAGAGCGTGGAACCAGAGGAATTAAACCAGAGAGAGAGAGACAGAGAGAGAGAGAGAGAGTAATGGCAGAGTGGGGAAATGTTTTGGCAGAGATTAATAGAGAATATATTCATTAACAAAGTTATTTTAAAAATCGAGTCATTTTAGAATTCATCTTTGCATAACTTTGCAGAGATACAGCAGTGAGACAGTAGGGGCAGGGAGAAGTCTGATGAATTAAAAACCAGAGGAAGAGGGAAGAGGCTGGAGGCGCTTGAATATATGCTCTGGGGCGGAGGACAGGGTTGTGGTTCAGGGGTTAAGTCTGTGGATCTAAACATGGGAGACAGGGAGACGGAGCTGCTGGAGCAGGGGAGTGATTGAAACTGGCAACAGGAAGCCGAACCCGAATGGATCCGAACACTAAATGAAGGGACCACATAACTAAAAAGTGGTTGCCAAAATAGTTTCTCTACTACACGAGGGGGCGGATGGAGGACTGATGGACAGCTGAGAATGTGACAAGTCACTTGGACACCGTTGGAAAAAAGAATACGCTGCTCCTCTCTCTGGTTGTGAGGCCCGGCTGTGGGGATTTGCTCCCGCTCAGCCGTAAGGGTGTTGCTGAGGTCGGCTGCTGATGGCGGGCGATACGGTCTGGCTCCTAGAGCAACAATACATTATATACAACAGCTGGTTAGACTTTCAAAGTAAAGCGTGCTGACAAAATGTTTCAGAGCATGACAAATAATGACTTTGGGATGTTGTTAACATTGTTAAACAGTCATGGTTAGGTTAGGTTTTAGGCACCAAAACTAATTGGTTAGACCTACTAAAACTGCTGTGTTAGGTTTAGGCATGTATATTACTTGGTTAGGGCTAGGCACAAAAAGTATTCAGTTAACGTTACTAAAAATAATTGGTTAGGTTAAGGCACCAAAACTAATTGGTCAGGGTTTAGGCATTAAAACTACTTGGGTAGGGGTAGGCACTAAAATGGTTTGCAACGCAACAAAAAGGGGCATTGCACACTATTGTGGAATATTATGTATTTGTGTACATTAACATTCAACCTCAGCAGAGCCCAGAAGTTCAAAACTAGCTGCTGAGAAGTACAAAGTACTGTACGTGTCCCTCTGTGTTTTAATAGAGCATTTAGATACAAACAGTTCCTTCTGTCTGCATCAGCTGAACTGAAAGCAGAGCATCACGGAGAGACTGGCAGAAGAAATGTTATTAATAAGAAGGGACGTAAAAAAAAAAGGAAAAGACGGCAGATGCAGAGTTGTGGCTGTAAGGCTGACTACAGTGCCTTAATGCCTGAAAAAACCTTGGGAGAGATTATGAGAGATCACGGAGGAGTCTGGAGTTTGTAATATAAAGATGTCTTGCGGATGTCAGTACAGAGTGGGGGTGGGGTGGTGAGGCCAAGTGGTGAAAATATGGAGGGATGAAATCGGCATGAAAAATGAAGGTGCAGACAGACGGATGAGTGAGCAGGTGAATGGGCGCTGAAGGGATGTGGAGTAATGGAGGAGCCGATGTGGGACGCATGTTCAACATACAGTATTCAGCATCATCCTAACGAAACCAGGAAAGAAGACGCACACGTGTCCTCTGGGCCGTGGCATAGTAACACACACACACACTATTCCATACTCGGCATCAGCCATTCTGAGCCCCGACCCCGTAAATAAATCATATCCACAGAGTGTCTTCAGTGCGTTGATTCAATCTAAATGCCATTTAGCAGGATAGAAAGAAGAACGGATGTGACCACCGCCGTAAATGTAATCATATTAATCATCATGTAAAGATAGTGCGGCTGAATTATTGATGCACGTGAAAGCTAGTTGTGTGTTTGACCACAAACAGGAAGAGCGTTTTTTTTTTTTTTTGTATTGCAAGAGAGACAGAGATTCCCCCTGCTGGTGTGTGTGTGTGTGTGTGTGTGTGTGTGTGTGTGTGTGTGTGTTTCAGCAGAAAGAATCACAGAGAGAGAGATATTTTTTTTGAGATTTCACTTTGAACGTGTGCACGCTGAGAGAACGTTTACAGGTCGTGCCTGGTGTGAGCTAGCAAATCTGATTGCGCGTGAGTGTGTGTGTGTGCCCGCGTGAGTGTGTGTGTGTGAACGATAGCCAGTAGTATGGATGCGCCTGCCAAACATCATTTACTGTTGTGGTGCCAAGAAATGGTAGCCCTTTGTGTGACGACAAACTGCCCCAATCCGATTTGGCTGGGGGGAATACTCTCTCTCTCTCTCTCTCTACTCTTTCTCTTTCTCTCCCTCTCACTCTTCCTCTCTTTCGTTCCCTTTTCTCTTTGCACGTCCTTTTCTCCAGATATTTTTCTTCTCTATCTGCCTTGCCTTTACTTCATCTGCCTGTTTTCCTCCTCCTCGCTCTGTTTTCTCTCCCTGAAAGCCCCCCGTGATGCTGTGAGTTGAGACAAGGAAAGAGAGAGAGGGAGAGAGAAAAAAAAATGGTCTTTTGTTTGTCAAACTTCCACAACGCCCCTCGGAACTGAAAGAGATAATCTCATGAGCGACGAACTGTTACTATAAATACCACATAGCACCAAATTGGTACCAGTTTAACTCTTCTTTTTTTGGTTTCGCCATTCAAGATCTCCGTAGCCACAGGAAAAATGTGTGTGTGTTGGTTCTCGGAGGATGGCTCATACCGTACAAAACGAAACTCCCTGAAACACAACAGTATGATTACAGTACATATGTGAGCATTCATGTAGCAGCGTTATTTATTTATTATTTTCCTCTGCTCACATTCTCCAGACTGTGTTGGCTTCACAACTCTCCTGTAACCTCCAGAAAACTGCTGATGAAAAGCCTTTTAGCAGCCTGATGTTTCTGACCGATACTGCGATATTAATAGTGAAATGTAATATATGAAAAGATAATATCAGCAGCAGTGGCATAATGGACTAGTAGTAATGAAGACAGTCCTTCAAACGGAAGCTCTGTGTTTAATTTTCTCTTGACAGGAAGAGCATCCTTCTCGAGTGCTCTTGAGCAAGGCGTGAAATGGGAACAATTCATAGTTCGTTTTTCTAACTACAAAAATACTGTAAATGCTTTTACACAATATTACATCTTGTGTTATTGAGATGAATAAGTTCTCAGCTGTTATACTCCATCATTCTCCTGAGAGAGAAACACCAGTCGTAAAGAATTAAGTGATTTCACACAACTGTCAGGGCAAAGCCTTCGTGTAATCGTGCGGCTTTTGGGCGAAGGAGGATGACGACTTCTTGACAGAGACACTGGGAATCCATTAGGCATTCGGTGCCCCCTCTGCAGTGAATGGCCCGAGATGTTGGATGATTCATCCTCAGGTCTGCTGTAACAGTGGTGATGCTCAGTCGGGCAGGGGGTGTGTGGTGTGGGGGCAAGCAGCGCTCTGCTTGTTTCATAAAACACGGCGATGACACAGTGAGCCCACATGCATTATTCAGCTGGCAACAGAGCCCTTCCGCCGAAGTCTCAATTTCATTATGGAATCACAAGGTATGACAAATCGCAAATAGTCTTAAAAACCACTGTCATACTTATACAGTAAATAGAAAAAAGAATCAGGAACAGCTTCCTCCAGCAGTGTTGGAAAATACGGCCAAACTTTATGAGTGAAAAAATACATTATATAACTGCTTACCAAGAAGTATTCTGAGTAGGATACTAGGAAAAAAACTAAACTAAACTAAAAACAGCTGAATATTCAGATGGGAAGGGGGAGTCCAGTGTGGGTTTTGTTGTTCCATCAGATGGGAAACTCAGAGGGCCAGTTAAACAGCAGTTGGCAAGCAGTGGCACAGAAAACAGTTTGGAATAGATCTCTTCTTGAAAAAATAGCAAATAGCTGTTTTGTTGGTTCACTTAAAATACCAACTTCACTGCTGGCTGTTTGCTTAAAGGGCACTCAACAAACCTTTAACTGAATCTACAGCCGAGCGGTGATATACAACCATTGGATGGATTATGACATTATGATGCAAGTCATGTGTGTACAAGTTCAAGGGAACAGTAGACCAAAAAAATGGCTCAAAAATGTCCTATCATGCAATTTTAAAAAAGGCAGTCAGATAAATTAGTGTTGCCGCACCAACTAATTCCCTGTTCCATGGTCCAAACGTTCCCCTCCAAATCTGATGTGGCGTCTCTTATTAATTTTGAGCTTTTTAGTTCAGTTGGAAAGAAAAAGTCTACTTTTTTGCTTTAACGTACCATTATGAAATAAAATGTTGACTGCACAGTGTGATGGAAAGGGAATAATGAGGTCACTGGAGCTGGAATAAGACTCGCTCTCACTGCGTAACACCGGGGATGAAATCTCCTGAGAAACTGAAGGCTTGATTAACGCTGCGAGCACATCTGCTTACATGTCTCAATTATAGAATAACTGAATGATCAGAAAGTCACGGACATCTGGAAACAAAAGCTATCGGACAAAAGCAGCGTGTCCTGTTTAGGGTGGATGCTACTCTGAGGAAAGCGGAGGTGTTCCGGCGATAATCCTTGGAAGGGCTAGAAGGAAGGATGTTGAAAAGTTGTCAATTCCTAGTTTAGCTGCAGGAGAAATAGACAAAACTGTGGGTCACGTCCTTGGTAACCAAATGCCTGCACATCTCACTCTATTGTTGTGGTTCTTCTGAAGGTTGGCAACATGCGGACGTCTCGCTGCGTCTTTCACAGCGGCGTTTCGTGGCTTATGCTAATGGTTGGGAACCCTTTATAAATCAGACAAGTTTCTTATGATCTTATGATCTCAGTGCTTAAATCTGTTCTGCCTGCAAACAGTGGCCTGATAAACGGCGGCTCCTGCAAATCAATCACGCGCCGGCGGGCTCTGCGCCGACGCAAGAAACACGCCGTCCTGTCAGTGAATCCATAAATCGTCAGCGGTGCACACGGACACGTTATGTGACCATATGTTACATGCCCTTCTGATTTTGCTCACGCTCTACTGTTCAGCACACCTGCTCATGTGTCTCACACACAATCTACAGACACACACTTGATGTTTTATGCTCTCCGAGCACGGAATGTCCGGCGAGCATTATCTCTGTGGGGAGCGGGCTGGTGGAGATAGTGGTCTGTTCGTTCGTCACTCTTGGCGCAGAGTAACAGCTGCCACCTTCTTAGCACTGACTTCATCACCGTCTCATATTCACATGTTCATGCAGACATGCACACTGTCAGGCGCACAAACATTTGTTTTAACTGAGGAAAACCCCTCTCCAACCCTCCGCCTGCCATGTCCGTGCCCGGCAGTGGCATCCCAAGCTATTTATAGCGCCCGCTGGTTTATATTTGTCTGTTCTTTCCAGCCTTTATGTAATTTGTCTCTTACTTACCTCTGGGATACAAAATGATCTGTGTGTCTGACCGTCGTGTCGCCGCTGCGTAGAATCATTTATATAAGAATCTAATAAATACAGGAGAAGAAAATCCCAAACCAACGCAGAATTTATGTTTTCTTTTGTTTAATGCGCTGGTCACATCGGTTTCCAACTCCAATATTGTTGTGCATGCAATAAGGTGTCCCTTCTAGTAGACCTTTAATAAAAATCTTAGTGTGACAAGGGATCCACCAGTTATATATGCGTTTTTATTGTTCAGTGCAGTTTTGTTTACTTTCGTCCCACCGATACGTTCATGGCAGTGAGGTTAAAGATATAATAAAGATTTCACAATAAAATGTCCGAAAACAACGGCAACTTGGTTACAGTTTCATTGAGTTGTTATGTCCAAAATGTTTTCAGTAATGTTCAAACTAGGAGCATCACGATTCCTCAAACCCACGGTTCAATTTGACTTTCTAATTTTTAGGTCGAGATTCAATTTAAAATGTTTTACAATGCTGACGGCTATCTTACTTTAAGACTTGCATCCGCATCAACTGCTCGTTGTTTAAATTCTTTGTTAAAAACATGACGGTTTGGCAATCCAGGTGACCTTTTTGCAGGGTCAGGTTTTGGTAAGATATTCAAGATGCTGCCTTGAATTTGAGGGATCTAAACTGAATCACCCCTAGTTCAAACCCAGAGAAATCCTCAAGTTTACTCAAGGTAATGTTTAATTTTGTAGTTTATTGCCTCTGCTGGAGAGTCAGAGAGTTAGGAGTGAAGCTGGCGAATGCGACTGAAGATAGCGGGAATACGACTTTAAAACATCTCCTCGTCTGTGAGCATCTCTGCCTTGGTCTCGTAGATAGATTTTCAGCGGCAATGGTGGTTGTTTAACGGTGAAGACAACAACTCCCATGACTCCATGCTGCATCACAACACCACTGAACTCCCAAAGACTTCAACTCCAATTACCCACTGTTACATCAGTCTCTTACATGCACATGAGCATAATTAATTGTCAACATTGCTATTAATGGAAGAACTTAAGTCAACCAACTGGCAGGAAGCGTAATGGATGCTCTGTGCAGTTTGTCTGTTGTCACTCACAGAGCTCCCTTTATATGCTGCTGGTTGAATGTAGACTATGAATTGTAAAAATGTCTGCCTGCCTCTTCTGAAGGGCTCGGCTTGCTCCGGAATCATCTGATCCTCGCAGTCGTGACCATAAAATGTATACTTGTTAGTCATCTCTTTCACTCAGCCTCTCTGCAACTTCCTCCCAAGGCCATCTCCCTCCCCACAAGGTTTATGTATTTAATAACATTAGAGAGACGAAGTGGAATAAAAATGAAGGATTCGACCTCAATGTGTGGCCTCAAAGAGCTGTGCATTAACAATTTATCTCTGCTGTCTTTCCCTCTCTGCCATCATCATTCCACACTTCTCCCTCTCATCTCCTTCTCTTCTCTTTTTGATCTGTCTTCATCTGCTCTGTTTTCCGTCACCTTCCACCCATGCAGGGGATGAAGTGGTTTGGCAGGATGTCCCTCAGCAGCAAAAGGAGTAAGAGGAGGAGTAGAAGGAGCAGCAGTTGTGGCGCCGGTGGTGATAGTGTGCTGCTGTCCCTGGCTCTCCTGGTGGCGGTGACCCTGATCGCAGACCCCGCGGCAGCTCAAAAGCAGCGGTCCGGCGGCTCGGAAAAAGTGCCGGTCCTGAACATTGCGGTCATCTTGGGGCGCACGCGCTACATCTCAGACCGGGACATCCGGGCGCTGTGGAGCAAGGAGGACCCCATAGATGTCAACGTGGTCACACTGCTGGTCAACGAGACCGACCCGAAAAGCATCATCACCCACATGTGCGACCTGATGTCCGGGACCAAGATCCACGGCGTGGTGTTTGGGGATGGCACCGACCAGGAAGCCATCGCCCAGATTTTGGATTTTATTTCCTCGCAGACGCTCATACCCATCCTGGGCATCCACGGAGGGTCGTCCATGATCATGGCTGACAAGGTACGGAGCAGTGTGTGCGGGATCATGTGTGGATAAAGAATGGTTGGCTACACGGATGTTGTTGATGATTGGGCGGAGTTGTGCAAAGGAAGGTGGAGTGAATGGGAGAATGAATTGATTGAATGACTGCTTTGGTTTGGAGGGGTTTGCAAAACATCCTGGCTTGCATCTTTGCAAGCAATCAAGCAAAGCTGCGGAGAAAAGTCAAACACACTGTGACTCTTGGCGCTCAGGAAGGGCTCATATCAGTGCAGCTGGTGGCTCGAGACAGAAATGCAGAGAGGAACCAGGTTGACACGGGTGGGAAGCAATAATGCGGTGGAAGCACAGGGGGTAAGGATGAGGTAAGTATCTGCAGAAAAATGAGCTGGAGGAACGGGTGGATGAAGAGAGTATTCCAAAAAGTAGGTCGAGAACAGAAGAATGGATGACTAAATGAGGAGATAAAGCAGGAGTAGGAGTGTTTTAGTAGTTTGGCGGCTGCGTGGTACAGTGAGCTGTAATCTTGGAAGTCTCCATTCATGGCGCAGGATTCCCTCAGACAAGGTGCACGGGTCCTGATTGGCTCTCATATCGTGAATAGCCGAACGTCTCCTTTGCCTGCCAATCACTTTGAGCTGTGAATAGAAACAGATGAGGAGCGCACGATACCCTGGCTTCTTGCGGCAGTGTTTAGCTGCTACGATTCATCTGACTCACAATGGGGATATTCTGATCCGTGGTATTTGGCGCGGGGGGGGGATCAAAGAGAGCTTACCAGACAGTGTGTTCGCCAGTCTTTCCTTCAAGACGCTACACGTGAAACATCAATGTGTCACCATCAAAAACAGCTAAAGACGCAGTGTTTCGACGTAATAAGTGTAAACGCATGGTGTGATTGTTACAAATTACTCGCGCACTTTTCCAGCCTCGAGTGCAGCTTGTGCACTCTCGACTCTGCTCTCACTTTACTGAAGAGGATAAATCATTTTTCTATAAAGCCCTCTTTTTCTTCACGATCAGACAATGCGAGAAAAAGAATCACAAATCTTATAGCTCCTGTCGCACTGAAAGAATAGCATCCTTCTTCCTATTCATGCCATAAAGCAATCTCTCTCTCTCTCAGGCGGGTCCGGCCGATATTCCCACCAAATCCCACCCTGTGGCCCACAGTAACACAGTCAGTCTGGAGGTCGATGAGGCCGCAGAACCTCTCAGCAACGATCTTGTTTGTTTACAGTTTATATACAAATGTCTTAAAGTTACTGCGGTAATGGGTTATTGATCCTGTAATGCTACATGATGCCCCTTTTTAGGAAGAGGGACAGGAAGCGGGGGCAAGTGTTGGAGGAGAGGGCGGAGGAAGGGGGAGGAGGCAAGTGTTGAAGCAGAGGAGGTGGAGAGGGGAGGGGATAATCCCTCAACTTGACCAGAGGCAGGGCTGAGTGTGGTGGGGAATTACAGAGTGTCCTGATTGGCACCTGCCACACACCACCTACTTAAGCTGCAAACACACACACACACACACACACACACACGCACACACACACTCACACACACACACACACACGCCGCATGTCCCCTGTCAGGGAGTGTCATTGAAACAGCAGCGATTCAGCTCCCTGACAGCAGGCGTGTTTCCTCCTCGGGAGCAGATGAGGAGAAAATAATCCACTTTAAAGTGCTCGACCCACCACTTTGTCTCCTCTTTGTTTTCTTTTTAACGTTTTCCTTCTTTCCTCCCATCTCATCTGTCCATCTGTGTTAGCTTCAAACTTGCACACGCTCCTCACGCTAGGTGAAGTTGTCTCACACAAGCGAGCTCACACAGACCGCAGTATTCCTCCAGGTTGAGGTATAACGTATGTTCTTAATGCGTTTTAATCTTCTTTTTTTTAATCACCTTGGGCTCACCCAGTGTTTTTTTATAGAGCCACTTAAGAATGTGTGATGTTCCTCATCATTGTCATTACTTTTTTTCTTCCGGACATTTTGAGGATGCAACGTTTTCACCTGAGAACCTAAGAGTATCTGAGGAAATATTAGAGGATTATCACAGTTGCTGTTTTATACCAGATTTTCTGATAATATGTGCAGAGGAGTCTGACAAAATGAAAAGGAAATCCAAGCTGGAGGCTGGATCAAGGACAACGATGTAAAAGTATGAATGTAAAGGTCAAAATGATCTGAACGCTGGAAAACTGAACAATAAATTGAGATTAGTGCCAATAGTTGACAGCTGACATTAGCCCATCACAGATATATCGGCGATGAAGCTCATAAAGCAAATGAAAATGCATAATTTAATTCTCAGGGAAGTTTACAGTTTCATTTTAGATGATACATTCCAGTTTTAAACTGCCAAAATACCCTGCATGCATTACAATAACCCTATTAGCATTCACCCAAAAAATCAAGTGTCAGTTGTGCTGTGCCAGAGCTGTTTTTAGGGACAACAGCAACACATCATTATCTTGGCTCTAGTCTAAAGAAAATAGCAAAAAACACTCTGTTAGGACTAAGAAAAGATCATGTTTTGCTTGCCACAAACACAGCAGGAGTCTTCCAAACTTCCCATCAGAATTGTATTTTTGCTGCCACAGGCATGGCTGGCAAATGTCCCGTGGCTTCCTTCAAAATATCCAAAGGTGTCACACTTACAAATGTTGAGACGCAGTGTTGAACTGCAGTCACTGGCATGGCAGCCTTCTGAGCCTGTAACTCCACCACTGACTGCTCCTCCTGATGTGACAGTCAGGTCATAAACACATAATGTGGATGTGATGTGCAAACTGACCTTTGACGTGTACCATTATCAGCAGAAATGGTCTGCCAACATTTTATCCTGGTGACTGGGCAACTACAACTGAGGTAAATACATCAGACTCCGTAACGATGTTACATTTTTTATATGATCGGAGGTCCTGGCATCACTTATACATACAGTGTCAGCACGATTAATGGCAATGATGGTGTTAAGTGTGTGATATCCCCCCTCCTCCCCACCACACTCACAAAAAATACAACAGCCAAATGTGTTTAGTGAGTGCCGCAGTGTCTTTCCATCCCAAACAGGGATTAGGATTCTTCTCGTGCATCCTCTGCTGCATCGTCTCCTTGTAAGGTTTACACAGTGTTTTTACCCTCCTTTTGAAAGTTTATATAACCGCTCACCCCTCTGTAGGTTAAGGTTTTATACGGTTACCCCTCTGAAAATGTAAGTAGCGGAGTCTCTCTGCCGCCTTGTTCCATGCAGATTTTCGCTAATCCTCATGTGAAATATGAGGAGAAGCTCGCCTCCGATGATTACGCCTTGTAAGACCCTCGGTGTGTTTGTCTGTTCACGATTACGCCTCCGTGCTCGTGTGTGCTTTAGACGTGTGTGAAATTCTTCCCTGCGTGTATATATATATATATATATATATATATATATATATATATATATATATATATATATATATGCTTTAATGCCTCTGCGTGCGCTGAATACACTTTTTGCTCTGTGTGTGTGTGTGTGTTTCCTTCTCCCGTCACTTGGAGGGCTAAATCTCTCGGTGCCGATGACTTCCAGTCAAAGCCGTTTCCTCCTCAACCCCTGGAGAATACTATCCGAGAGCTCCCCCCCATTAAAGAAAGACGCTATTTACGCCTCGTCTCCGCTCTCCTCGTGCCATCCCCTCTGCCCATCCCTCCATCCCTTCACTCACATTTTCATTCTCGCTTGTTAATTAGATAAATGTTGCAGTATGTCCCCGTGTTAGTCCCCTCCATACATCTCTCAGCCTTTGTTGAATAATGCATCACTTGCCAGTATTGAAAAGAATGCATTATTGATTAAGGAAAGAAATATCTTTCCTCGCTGCATTCTCAGCAATTCGGCTTGAAGGTGCCACCCTGGCAGCTCTTTGAAACTCGTGGGTGGCAAACAAAACAAACCCTCAAATCATATCATTACCTTTTCATTGTATTTACATAGCTTCATTCTTTTATTATGTTGTGTTTGTTTTTGCTTTTGGTCTCTCCATTCATCAACTTTTTAAGGCGTGTCCCCGGTGTAATGGTGTGGGCGGATGTCTGGCTCGGTCCCTTTGATTGGCTGCATGTAATTCCCACGCTAAATGTCCATCGACTCGCTCGGTGGTCATTAACGGCAGCTGGATCAAGTCGGTCACGAGCGCTGTTCACTCTGCGTGTTTGTACTTTAGTCTTTGTTAGTCTCTGCTCTGCCTTTACCTATCGACGCGTCCGGTCTGATTTGCGTGATGTGCTGCCGCCGCTGCAGCTGTTTTCTCTTCATATTTGAGGGCACATCTCGAGAATTAAATCATGGTCTGTGCACCAGATGTGTCAACAGCAGCCTTGGGAGATGTCCCTCTCTGTTGTGCTGCTTGAAGACAAAAAAGCAAAAAAAACCCCAAAAAACAAAAACACTTTGCTTCTGAATAAAACAAAGTGTTGAGTCTGGAAGATATTGTTGTCATGCTGTTTATATTACTGAGTTACTGTGTTCTGCAGTGATGTTACCTTAACCATCACGCTGGCACACACACACACACACACACACACACACACACACACACACACACGCGTGCACTTTTACTTTAGAGCTCATCTCTTGAGTGTCTTAAACAAATGACACTTCATTTACATGGGCTGATTAATTAATTATTCAGTGATTCAAACAATTAATGAATATTAATGAACACGTAATGACATATCCAAGTCTGATTCTTAGTGGAGCACAGACATTAATCCTCCGACTCTCGCTTTCTTTACAAAATCAGCGACTTATTTCTTTTTTAAGCATGTTTTTTAAGTCACGTTTTAATTAATCTTTGCATTTGATTAATCCTGCCCACTGCTAATAAAGAAATAATACATTTTATATGTGAGTCTAGTCTAGATAGTAAATATATGCTTTATGTTTGTAAAGTGCAAAAGAAAACAACGATACTGGGCTACATCGTCTATGGATGAATGAACACTGTCAGGGCTTTAACCCATGCTGTGTTCCAGTCCACGCTGAAGGGTCGGAATTTCATAGTGGAAGTTTGTTGCCTTCTGACCTCCAAGCGTTCCAGGTGCACAACACCAAAAGTTAACAATAAAGTTGGCTAACCCCTTACAAAATTATTCTCGCTTCATAAAATGCCCTGACCTCCCCATTGTCCATACCACGCTTTGCACATTCCCCCAGAGGAAGGCCAAATAAAAAGCGAGTCCAGGTGCAGTTATTGTGTGGAGGACACAAACGATCGACCCCCCCAAAAAAAGATGTTAAAACGCTTATTTTGTCAGATGTTTCTTTTCAACACGATGTGATTTTTGGGACTCTGGCAGCAATGCCAAAGCAACTTAACATAACGCAACCGCTTACTCGCCAATCAACCTCAGCCACCTGCCGGCTTGAGAATTAAAGTTACTGAGTGTTGTGTGATGTGTGTTACACTCAGAAGTGCCAGGGCATCCCTGTGACAGGCACTTTTATACTTTGTTTCACTCATCTAAAACAAATATTTTGGTCTACAGAAGCACCCTACCCCCCAACCCATGGGTTCTGCCATTGCTGTGTGAATTCATGAAGTCGCAGTAGATCACAATAGAAGTAATTCCGACATTTACAGGCGTTCCGTTGTACCTTTTCTCATGGGGGGTCGGACACTTTTGCTTCAGAGTTAACTGGAGTGCAGCATCGGCCTCTTCTGAGTGACCGTTACACAGTACAATCATCCAAATGGCGATGAGAGGAAGGCAATTCAACATATTTTACTTTGAAATCCAGCCTGGAGTCACGCTCACATTGAGCTGCCCACATGACACTGAAAACTCATTGCTCAACCAGCATCAACCATCGACGTTGGTCTGAGAGAAGGGCACAGTGTCAGTAACGATTGTTGTCAGTCAGCGTTAAAGCCCTGTTAAGGACTGCAAGAGCTAAAATGCTAAAGCTCATGGCTGTCAGGATCTAAAAACATGTTCTTTTCTTTAAAGAGCTGTTATTTTTATACAGTAAGTCAGCTGACTGACTCTCCTCCGTGACGATCTGGTTGGGGGTCAGATCCCGGATCAACCACTGCCACTCCATTTAACTAATTAAACAGTGACGCACAGACACACATCCAGTGCACACGAGCTGCGAGTGTATTTATGTAAATGATCGATCGTCGGTGGTGAGACTTGTCGATAGATCCCCAGATAACGAGCAGTGGTTTTTCTGACTGCTTGTATTGATGACCTCGAGCACTCCTCGCACTTTTGTCCGTACGAGTGCATGTTTCACGGCAGCTGTCATGGCGGCTGGTGGCTCAAAAAGTTTTCTTGTACCAACTAACCACACGCGCACACGGTGTAACTGCCTGTGTTAATGTAGTGGATGCAAACATGTGAGTGTGTGTGTGTGTGTGTGGTGTTATCGTGATCAAAGGACATTATTCATCCATCCCTGTTGTTGTCTCCCCTCAGGCGGTATAATTACACACACACAACAGGCGTCCGAACACACACATACACACGCAAGCACTCTGGTGTTTGCTGCTGCCTCCTCGTGTCAAATAGCAAATCAGAGCAGTGGGGAAGGACGGAGCGAGAGGGCTGAGCAGAAATAACGTTTCATGACATGGTTTATGAGTTTGTCCAATTACCGCGCGGAGACGTATGTTTTTGTTTGGCTTCAACCGCCCTCCCATTTAACTGGAGCGTCTTCCCGCTAGAGCCCGCCGCGCTGTCGCACACATCCGCGCTGTCTGCGTGCATGTACTTCATCAATATATCGCCAACAAAAGGCAATCTGTATTTGTGCGTCTATAATTGACTGTGTGTGTGTGTGTGTGTGTGTGTGGGAACAGACTGCGATAATGACAACACTTGGGTGTTGTCAGATTTCCTCTTTACCCCCTGGTCCTCGCTGAGATCCCCATGGTAACACTTTACTTGTTAGCTCTCCTTGTTTTTGAATTCTTTATGCGTGCGTGAAGTCGCTGTAAATATGAAAAACACTCATGTGTGCACGTGTGTGTGTGTGTGTGTGCAGCCACTGTATGCCTCAGCGTGCGTATTATTCCGATAGCTGGATGCGGCTGTCTCGCAGATGAGGAATGGCCTCTCACTTCTCAAAGGGAATCGATTTGAATGAATATGTGGGACCGGAGGAAATAGAGCTGTTGGCTCTTTTCATGAGTTTATTCCCTACTTTTTCTCCCCTCCTGCCTCTCCCTCTTCTCTCTGGCCTTTCCCTGATGGAATCTGTTTGAAAGTGCAGAAAGTTTGCAGTCGTGCTGCACAGTTTTCGAGGTTTACTGTCCTAATGGAGCGGCTCTCTTCTCCTTTCCCGCCTTTCCTCTGTGTCCTCAGCTCCTTCCTTCGCCTTCTCGCGGAGTCTATCGCTCCCATCTCTCCGTCTCTCGGGAGAGCCTCGGCTTCAGCCTCAGGAACGCTGTGTGCGAGGGGCTGCAGCGGCACGCACGCCTCGCAAAGCCCACAAAGTCACATATTGCAAATAAAAGGCACTCTTCTTTCGCAAGGATGCTCGCAAAAGGAGGACTGCATTTTATCAGTGTCAGCCGCAGCCGGGGTGGACAAGTCGGGTCAGGAGCTGTAAAAAGCCCCTTTCTGTCATGAAATCAACCGAACGGGTCACCTCGGCATGGTAAAAAACAGAAGTTATGACCCGTACCAACCACGAGGCATCTCTCCCACTCTTAAATTAATTGACAAACGTTCGGGATTGAAAGGGCTAACGCTGCGTTATGTGATAGCGAAACGGGGAGTGTGAATTGATTTCGATGTCGTACCCGTAGCGGCGTTTTTACTTTAGTCTTTAATCTCCTTACGCACTTCATCTTCTCCATGTTATCCTTCTGCTGCTGCTCAGGCCTCTTCTTCCCCCCACTGTTGTCTTCTCCGGCTGAATCGCACCCTCCCGCTGTGAGAGATGCTCCAATAATGCTCCTTCCATGCAGGAGCTGACGGAGCCCTGTCCCGCGTGATTTGCATGCAGGTTCGCCGGTGTGACAGCGCTACATTAGCTATCTGCTCAGACTGTTTGTCTGGTGCGAGTTGCATTATTAGCGTACAAGAGTTTGTTTGTGTGCACGAGCTAGGACGTGTCGTGTCGGGCAAACAAAACGCCGCTCGGGCTAACGACGGACTAATCCTCTTGTCTGCCGGCCTTGTGTGTGAGCAAAAAAATAACAGTGTGTGTGCACATTTTTGGGTTGGGTGTGACTCTCTGTGTCTCTTGTTGATTAACCCGAGTGTCTCAGCCGCAAATTGAATTTCTGATCTGCTTGACTCGACTCTTGTCAGCCGCCGTAAGCCGACAGAAATACCCCCACAATAAATATAACGTAAGCTCGGCGGCCGAGAGACTGAGGAGGCGCGCGGGAGAATAACACAGCTATCACGGCTTTGGAAGGGAGAATTTTGTCATCTCAGCTTAAGCCTGACTAATATACAGATAACACATGCACGCAGTTGCGGGCTGCGAGAGTCTTTTCATTCCTCGCCTTTGCGTCAGCGCCAGCATAAATGTTACGAGAGACAAGAATCTGGTTGCCCAAGCCTTCAAAGACAAGTTCCTCATTTCCTGACCGTTGAAATTGTCCGCACTCTGTTTTTTTTTTTCTTTTTTAAGCTGCAGAACCTCGGCGGATCTTAATTCTCGGTGCATGCTGCAAACTGCTTCATTATGAGCGACAGCTACTTATTAACCAGAAGCATCTTGCAGGAGGACTTGTCAATCACGGTTATGGCGGAGGGGCCAGGGAGAGAGCGATGTGAGCGAGAGGTTGATTTTTCAAACTGTATTATCACCACCTACTGTCAGTCACGCTCCCGAGATGCACACGGATAAATATCAGCTAACTTTGCCCCCAGGGATGTCGATCTGATGGCTTATTTATGTTGACATGAATATGTAAAGCTGAACGCATCGCTCTATTGATTCCATCCACGCTGGCAATCAAATCGGGGGTGAGTATAGATTGACAGCTTGTTCTGGATGGATAGTTAAATAAGATTTTCTGCTGGTGTTGAGGGTCATAAAGTCACCGCCCTCGCGGGGCTCGCAGCAGCTGCAGCCACCCTGATATATGTGGCTCCATGCGAGGAGCGATTCCCCCCCAGCAGGTCCTGTGGGTGCTGTGTTACAGTGAGAGAGCAGTAAAGGAGCCAGGGACGAGGAAAGACAAAAGAGTTAGAGGCTGTTTGTTTAGGCATGCTCGCTTCCAACACAGAATCAGTATTCAACCACATTTTTTCTTGTACACTTTCGCATCTAAACCCTCGCCCCGCCAGTTAGAGCGATGTTTTCCTTCCTGTTTCCACAGTTGAATGTCTGAGATTCACTGCGTAGAAGGCTGTATGTGCACTAGAAGGCTCTTTTCACCTTTATCCAAGTGTAATTTTTCTCCGTGCTCAATGAAAATGTGCTTTTAAAAGTCAGGACTAACTGCACAAGCATGAAATATTCAATGTACACAAGTGTGATGTGGAAACCTGGAGCCTTCAGTGAACAAACACTGAGAATGGACTTCACGGTGAAGCAGGAGACATCTTAGAAACTGGAAACATTTGCATATTCATACATTTAGAGTGGCGAGGAATAGAAGCCTTTTTAAGGAATTTAATGATGAGGTTTTTTTTTTCAAAATCCTTTTATGACACAGACACATTAGCAAGTTTTTCTATGTGTGGAGAGGATCTTAAATATCCTTTTTATAGCTGACCTGAAACGTTGTTCAGAAGTAGAAAGAACAGCCCGGTCATGGGGATAAATGTCGGCAGTTAATGTTTCCCTTTAACCACTGGTGCGTTCACATCTGTGCACGTCACAGGTGATTTCCTACAAAATGTGTCAAATACTTTGTCATACTCTCACATCTGGACGCAGAGTGGATGGTGGTGGCCGTCATAAGGCTGCTAATCCGATGACCACTGTTCTAGACTGCGTTTGTGAGCGTGACATCGCTGGGTATTTTGAAGCAGACCTCAGGTTTGCATTCATAAAAACAGATATTTTAAGCTGTTTAGAATGATCTTCTCCAAAGCCTGGCCAGTTGTAAAGCAATGTCAAGTTTCAACCTATCCGTGGGTTTGCAGAGACATAATTTGCCAACATTCATTAAGGCCACTCATAACTAATATTATTCAAATCTATGAAATGTATATTACATTGCATAACATTCAACAGCAGACATAAGCACAGACAGAACATCTCACAATGGTCGCCTGTGCAGCTCTATTTTACAATTCCCCCGTTACACATGCAAACTGTGAAAAATGCCTCAAAGTGATGCAAGCTTTGTCAGAAGAAGCTTGTCGTGCCGAGACAGAAACAACTTACCAGCCTTTACCTCTCACTCTTTTTGAATTGTCTCGCTTTCTCAGAAATGGAATGTCTCAAAGGTATTCATTTGCACCCTTTGCAGCTATTCAGGCACGTATGTTTGCGCTGGCTGAGCAAGCCGATTCACCTTCTCCGTGATTAAATGCTGCTGACGTTACACAAGATATTATTTTAGGCTGCAGCGCCTCCAGTGAGGAATGTAGATGCAGAACGGTGGTCATGGGAAGTCAGCTAAAGTCCGATCGGGGGGTTCTGGACAGCAGCACCAGTAATAAGGAGGGAAACCTGGGAGCCTTCAAACAAACACGCAGCGGTTATTTGTGAGCTCTTATGAGGTCAGCCAGGCTCCACTGTGCCGAGCGGTGCACCGACACACTGATATCTTCGTGTTATACTGTCAGTGCTTTTACATTTCTGGTGCAGTGTGGTGTGGCGCAGGATCCTTGTGCGCTACGATGTCTTCCCTTTGAGCTGCTTTGGGATTGTGTGTAAAAAAAAAAAAAAAAAAATCTGCCGTGCTGGGAGGTCAGAAAACAGTCAGTCGCCTTAAGTTTGATCTAATTAGACGAGCCCACCGAAACACCGACCCGACCCCCCCCCTCCAACTTTAGCTGGAGAGACGGATAGGACAGGAGGCATTTTGTTGAGAGTATTTTTTAAATAGGTCACTGTAAAGTAGCGACAAAGGCTCGGCTGTCATCGGAGGGCGACAACTGCGCTGTTCTTTCGAGCGTGGCACGGGCTATCTCGCACCCAACCTGCATCCCTGTGCAGATCCCCCCCCACCCACCCTCTCTCCTCGTCTCCCTCTCTCATCTGCATTCCGCATCTTATCTCCAAAGTCTATCTGTCCTCCCCTCTCTCTCTCTCTCCCTCTCTCTCTTTTTCCCCCCTTTCCATCGCCTCGCCGTTAAGTGTTTGAAGATTGAAGTGGGAGATTTCTGCTCGTATCTATCGCAGCCATGTCGAAAGGAGTTGGCAACAGCTGCACCCCGCGCTCCGTCTCCTCTGCACACACACACACACACACGCACACACACACACACGGTGCACTTTTCAAAGCTTTAGGTTTCAGGAGCGTTTGATTCTGCTCTCTTTGTCTCTCTGTCTTTAATGCTTTTTCAATCTTTCCCTCCATTTCTTTTTCCTTCCATCCATCCATCCATTTCTGACTCACACACACAGAGTGTACATACTGAGAACACACAGTCAACCAGAAAAAAAACGCCGCTGCCAGATTACTCTGCAGTGTCTGCAGTGAACGAGCGAAATCACGTTAGACCAGGGCTGACTTGCTCCTCTCGCCCCGCTCGCTGCATCCTGCACGGAGCGCCGCTCCAGCGTTGCAACACAATTCCATTAAAAAACGGACCGTAGTCTCTCCCTCAGCACTCTGGCGCGGTGTAGCCTAAGCCCAGCACTGCAGCATGTTGGGGGCAGTGAGCTGTGCTAAAAGACAGGGAACGGAGAGATGCAGGCAGTGAGAGTGACATGAATTAAATATCCCTCCGACGAGCCTCTTCCTTGTTTCACTCGTCTCTCCATTATGATGGAAAGCCCCTTGGAGCATGAAGTCAACCTTAATTGTTCTGAAGTTGTCTCAGCTAGATGGGCGCAAGGACGGACGGACGGATGGATGGATGGATGGATGGATGGATGGATGGGTGGATGGAGAGGTGGAAGGATGGATGGGTGGGTGGAGGATGACTTGTAAGAAGGTTTCCGTGTGACAAGCAGCGAACAAGCTATGGCCACGGCGGGGGGGCTCTCAGGAAAATGGCATTATTCATGTTTTATTGGCTCACTCAGTTTATTTGTCTCTCCCCGCCTCGCTCCCTCACTTCCCTCGGTCGGCAGCCAGCACTTTGCTCTTAAAACTTCAGCTCTGCGGAAAAAAATAAAAAATAAAAAAAAGGAACGGATGCTGCCTCACATCCATTAACATGAAAGACAACTTAAGAGGTCTTGTCGAGCTTGACAAGAAGCCGAAGTGTCCCCGTGTCTGGCTGTCTTTGACGAAAAGCCACACGCTCCTCAAACTTTTAACCCACCTTGGCCTGAAAGCGACTGAACATTTACACTTTTAACTTGTCACGCCTAATGTTTCACTGCCGTTTTTAGGTACGGCGCATGTTCTATACATTGTGCGTGGAAACGGTTTGCAGTGAGCCAGAGTGACAGCTACATGATTTTTCGGAATTCCGCAGACCGCCGTTATGCAGCGGCTGACCATGTCCTACCCCCCCCCCAAGTTTTAAATGCTGCAGTGAACGACTTTTTTCGGTAGGCACTATATTTAGTTTTCAGGTCATTTGCAACTTGTCTCGGCGCTCTTGGTTCTTTTAACTGCAGAGTCCTTAATAAGAAGTCCTTAAAGTGTCGCGTCGCATCACGTTACCGACGTGATGCGAGCGAGTCCCTCCGCCGTTGGATTGCAGCGTTGCGGAATTCAGCTGACTTCGGAGATGGAGGGAAGAGAATGGGGACGATGGAGGAGTGACTCAACAGCTTTCTCCTTGAGAAAGAGAAAAGAAAAAAGCGACAGAAAGAGGGAGAAAAGAGGGACGGAATGAGCACAAATGAGGGAGTTAAAGATAGAATAAGAGGTGCGGAGCAAACCGGAGAGAGAGGCTGAGGGGGCTTTTAAAGAAGCGCTCTTTAATTAAGTTGATAGTGTGTGGTTATTAGCGATAAGGTTTTTTTGCTGAGAAAAGTCTGTGCGCATCCTATTAAACCCCCCCCCACTTCTTCCCTCTCCTTCCGAACTGTAATTACTGTACGCGGCCGCTGTTAAGGCGAAGCACCGTGCGACCCTCAAATCTGCCCTCCTGGCACCGGAGGCGATAAGGCTCTGGCGTCGCGATAATGTAAATAACTAACGGCATTGATTCGTTGAAAAAGTGTCCAGCCATTGGTTCTTGTGTTATTGACTTTAAAGGTCTGACGGGCTCGAGCCAATGAATCTGCTTTTAAAGAGTTTATGGGTCATTCATGTTAGGGCCTCGACTGCTCATCGCACTTTAGTGACAACCGGCTGTGTGTTGCCTTCGCAAACTCTTGAACCAACCAGGAGTCAACCAATGTGCCTGTTCCTGCTTTCCGTTTTTTCATCAAAGGGAGACGGTTGTTATTCGCAGTGACCACTGGAAATATATGAGTAAAGGGGCGACACGTAAGAAGGAGCGTACCCTTCATTATTTCAGCACCTGTTCTTCTATGTTCTAGTTTAGTGTTCCACTTCTCTCCAGCTTCAGCACCACCCTTCGTCTTCCTCTTCTCCCTCTCGTTGCCCCCCCTCCCCGTCCATCTTGTCCAACCCTCGGTGCTTTTATAGTCCTCTTAAGGAGGCAGGGGTGTACAGCGAGACATAAGGGAAGGATTTAAAAATAGCTGAAGCACCAGAGGAAGACAGAATAGGAGAGGAGGGAAGACGGATAGGGGGGTGGCGGGGAGGATGCTAGGTGGAGGGAGGGAG
This sequence comes from Acanthopagrus latus, assembly GCF_904848185.1. Lineage (NCBI taxonomy): Eukaryota > Metazoa > Chordata > Actinopteri > Spariformes > Sparidae > Acanthopagrus > Acanthopagrus latus. Next base: position 8,849,019 of record NC_051061.1, on the reverse strand, counting down.
TGTTTCAGGGTCAACGTTGACAAATGGGTCTGCGGAGTTAGCCAGGGCTCCGGGGAGCACGGACAGTTAGGTCAGCACACCCCAAAGGGAACAGGGAAATGGGGTTTTTACCTGCTGAAAACACCTGAGAGAGGGGGAGAGGGAGTGCAACAGAGAGAGGGACAGAGATAGAGAGAGACAGAGAGGGTGAGTCTGTAGTGTTTGTGGCGAGAAGGAGTCGTATTAGCCTCACCTGCTTGTTATCTTAAAGATACAGGGCAGGGTTTGCAGTTACATTATGACCAGACCAGCAGCTGACAGCAGTGGAATCTCTATAAAACATATGTGGGGCTGTAGATGCGTGATGTACCCAGGTATCCTGCACGTTTGTAAGGGGAAGTAAAGAAAATGTAGCCATTTTCCAAGGAACCAAGTGTTTCATACATTACTGAAATTATTTGCCATCATCTTCATATTTTCCTTAAAGGGTAACGGCACCTATTTTAAACATTAAAGTGTGTTTACAGGTCGTGGGGACTACTACTGCGTAATGTAGCTGCCAGGTTCTTTCTAGCTAGGTCATAGCATTGCACTCCCACAACACTATTGGACTCATTATGGATAATTTAAAATCAAAAGATCAAAGTCGATACAGAAGAACCATAGATATCGCTGTTTTCAGGTAAAGGATTCTTCCTCTTTTAAAAGCTGCCGGCTACATTACCCACAATGCAACTCAACCAGCGAGTGACAACATGGTAGTTAGTCCAGTTTTAGCTGGTAATTTGGAGGTTCTAGCAACCAAGTAGTTTTATAAGTTTAACAATATATATATATATATATATATATATATATATATATATATATATATATATATATATATATATATATATATATAGCTAATTCTAACATGTTTAAAGTCTTTCCATTTCCACTGTTTTACACTAAATATGCAATGCAACTGAAGAGGGCTTGAATTATTTTAGGAAATCCACATGAAGGTCAGTTCACAAAATGAAACATTTGGGTTTTTTTAGTGTATGATCAACAGTCCCGTACAATACACACATCTTTTTTTATGAATTTATTTGAATATACTGTATTAAATGCTCTGCATTTGCTAAGTGGGTTGCATTAAATCTCTTTTATGAATCGCATACATTTTTCATTTACACCACATGCATCATTTCATTTATGCTTCAATGCTTGATCACAAATCCTTTTGCAATTATGTTTAAATGATATTTTACTGTGATCACCACCAGTGCCAGATCTTTGAATACATAACATTTGCAGCTCTTGATATAATGTGTAACCTCCAAAAAAACCCAGAACTTTCTTTACTCAACTTGCCAACAAACCAACTCTTTGTCCTGAGCACGAACTTCTTCCCCACACCATCTCCTGGTAAACCACCACTTTGCAGTAGCTTAGATAAGCTGTCCTTGAGAGAAGTGATCCTTTTATTCCTTTCACTGCAGTAAGCCCACGCTCTGCTCGGTCGACCCTGGCTTTCTGTGCTGGAACGCTGAAGCTGCTGAATGGTAGAGGCTGAGGTTTGTTACTAAAGGGTTTGATTTAATCGAAAAATCGCCGACTTTCAATGGCTCATTTAGACGCTTGATGAGGAGTCATGATGGGGTGAGGTTTTTTTTCTTGTTGGTGTTTTTTTTTTTTTTTTTTTTTTTTTTTTGCATTGTGTGTGTGTGCGTTTTGTGCATTGGCTCGGACGCGTGGGAGCGTCGTGATGGAGCTTTGTGTGTATGCATTTGAAATGTTGGTTTAGTCCAACCTTGACAAGTAGGAGAGGGCATTGTTAGTGCAGCCCCGCTGAGAAATATGCCTTGACAGAGACACACATGGAAAGAAAACTGGCTAACTTCTAAACTGTGTCAAAGTTAAACTACTTTACTCAGCACAATCTACAATTTAACACACACACGCACACACAGACACACACACAGTTATATCAGCTCTTCCAAAAAATGTTTAATTCTATCTACTAATGAAAAGCTGGCTGTGTGTGTGTGTGTGTGTGTGTGTGTGTGTGTGTGTAGGTATGCCTGCATATGGTGAAAAGCACAACACAGGTTTTGAGGCCACACACCACGTGCGACCACCACACACACACATTTTTAAACACAGTTAGCTATTGATAAAGACTAAAAGCTCCCTCATTTAACTATGGTCTCCCTGCAGTATACTAGCTATGATTTATTACTGTTCGCGCACACACACACACACACACACACACACACACACACACACACACACACACATTAATGATGGCTTTGCAGTGCTGTCACTGCAGACCAAGGCCGGCTAAAGCTTTTAATGTAGCATTTTCCTCAATGCACGTGTGTGTGTGTGTGTTTAGCCGTATCCCATTGCCTCACTGTGAAATAAAAAAAAAAAAAAGAAAAAAGAATAGCAGTACTTAATCAGTGTGCACTCGGCTACCCCTCGCTCAGTACAATCCTCCAACAGAGGATTCACCTCAAATAATCAATGCACCTCTACCGGTGTAGAAAGCTAAGGTAACTGAAGCAGATAGGATTGACACCTTTAATAGTGCATGTTATGCATTTCACGCGGTACACTGTGCTTTGATTTTAAGCACGCTACAAATGAAATCAACAGAGCATCTCAGTCGTCAATATGTCACTACCATTTATCGACAAAAATGGCCTGTATCAGTGATTTCTTATCTTCTAGCTTTAAGATTAGGTTTTGGCTTAGCTTAGGCAGATAAAACCCAGTTGATTAAAGTTTGGACGACCAGTTGTATTTATAAAATAGTGGTATGCGAACTCCGGTGTCATGTACTTTGTGGACCGTCCACGCCCATCACCTCCTCAAGAGGCTGTGTATTTATATTTCTCTGAAAAATGTAAACAGGATTTGTTATAAAGGGTAGTTATGGTATTTTATGTTTTTGCCGCGGCCCTACATTTCTTGGTGTGCAAGTTATTCTAATTTAGGCAAAAGTTTTGGAATGGGTCCAGCAGATTGCCTTAGCTGGCAGCAGCGACACGGCTGCAATGTAATCCTTTGGGGCAACTGCAGCCGTCGAAGTTATGTCCACTAAAGGCGTTTTGTTTTTGCGACAGACGGGTTGAAGTTGTTACTCCAAGTGTCGGACAACATTATGGAAATCCCTCCAACAGAATAACACGTTTTATAAACGTATAACATCCTTTTTGTAACCTTAAGTTGCCTCAGAGGATCAAAATCTGTTAAATAGTCTGTCTTTGGAAAATAAATTCTTGCTGCCAGTTTTTTCCTATGTAAACTCCAAACTCCTCTCTTTAACTGTGACTCATATTTCCATCATCGCCTTCCTACAAGAACTTACCTTTGGCGAGGTTCCAGCACGAGACTTCTCCCCCAGCGGGACTCGTGTTTCCGGTTGCAAAATTGACCTTTTTAGCTCACTAAAAAAGGCCTATCTCTATAAAATCGCTTTCGTAATGTTGTCAGACTCTGTTAGCCAGTGGCAAAAACAAGCACTTTCAGTGGATGTAGCTTTGACAGTAGTATGAATCATTTACACAGCAATGCATGTGACTAAAGGGCCCAGGTTTAAAAAATACAGGATTCCTTTGAAGTGTTCAATAATGAGACAGCCGTAAGAAAACATCCTCTGCCATATTATCCATGTTTTCTTATTTTTTTTTATTATATCTCTTAGTATACATAATGTTTGCCCCTTTATTTTTTCAAGCTCAACAGGGTTTCCTCTCGTCGACTGTCATCTCTATTTTCCAGAGCCATTTAAAGTCTGTTGTTTCTCACAGGAAATGAAGACGGAGGAGATAAGAGCCCAAGGTCTAGACAACACAGCCATCACACTGAGGAAATTGGTCATTTATATACACAAAATAATTCCATGCGTGACTGTACACAACACGAACAGCCCTTCCAGCTGGAAGACTTTCTCGGCATTTAATGAGCAACTCTGTCCCTGTCACTAACTGACAAATAATCAGCGGCGGGGCTCTCCCGCACAATCACAACACGAGAAATTGTTTTTCTCTGTCACCTCTTAATCTCATAAATGAGGCGATACTGCAAATGAGAATTTAAAGCATTAACAGCTAGCAGAACAGCATTCATCCAACAGTATTGGGGATGATAGGTGTCTTTAGAGTTGGGGTAGCCGCTTCTGTGCTCCGTAACGTACTGCCTCCAGATTGTAAAAATATGGTTTGTAAGCGCAAAACATTTCCATTTCCAACAGTGGCTGTGCGTCAGCTTGTTAGGCCATGAACGACCGTGAAATAACAAGAAAAAGAGGGAATTCAGGAGAGATACACGTTGTAATTTCATGTCTAACCTCGTCACTCATGCAGACCCACGCGCGCACACACACACACACACACACACACACACTGAGTACAGGATTACTCAGCCAATTTTGTGATGGCAAAATGACTGCAGGGGGTGCGGTGATTAACTGGCCTAATGGGATCACAGTCACTCCTCACTACCTTCACTTGTCTCTCCTCTCCTCTCTCCTCCTCTCCTCTGTCCTCCTCTAGTAACTAAATAAATTTAAAAAAGGACCTGCCTTAATGATGGGATGGCGTCTCCCTCCTCACCCCCCCCCCCCCAGCTGTTTTGTATGTTCTTTTTCCTATTTCTGCCTGCTATAGCAGTTTACAGCCACTTCTTGTGTGCTTGCATGTGTATGTGTGTGTGTGTGTCTCCGAACGATGCACACAGAAGAAGAGTTTTTGTGTCTGTGTGTGTGTTGAAGTGGGTAAATTGTTTTCAAGGTTCCTTCTCAGCTTGCAGTCACATATTCTTTCAGATGCAGTTCACGTGTGTGTGTGTGTGTGTGTGTGTGCGCGTGTTTGTGCAGGCTGTCAGGTGTTCCTGTTCCCGTGGCGAATCATCTGTCTGCTCCTTAGGGGTCGGCGGCAGGTGCTTTCTAAACAGGCCTCCCCCCGGACACCTCTGTCCTTGTCTCTGTCTGAAAGTACCCATATCTTTCTCCTTTAACTCTCCCTCACACCCACTGTACTTTGTGTGCGCATTCACCTCTGTGTGCTCTGTGTGTGTGCGCCTTCATACGGTTTCTTTAAGTGTACCATCTCAGATATTCAGTTGAATTCCGCCTGCATGTGCTGCCTGCAACAGTGGACAACTTCTTCACTGTTAGCAGTGAACCTGAGCAGTGAAATCTCTTGGGATCAGACAGATATGAGTGTCAGATACATAAAGAGGTTACATAGAGGTTAAAGGTACAGTCAGTGATTCTGGAGAAAGATTGTTGTCAAGTCCATGTTTGACCTCAGAATAAGACTCAACAACTAACTTAATTTTTTCTCCTAAAATATTGTAATTTTAAACTTTACAGATTACAATTCACTATAAAAAATAGTGAATGTATTCTGTAAAATACAGGGACAAAAAATATGTAATATGATTTTTTTATGGGCCCTGCGATAGACTGGCGACCTGTCCAGGGTGTCCCCTGCCTTCGCCCTAAGTCAGCTGGGATAGGCTCCAGCCCCCCCCGCGACCCTGCAGAGGATTAAGCGGCGTACATATAATGTGTACAGATGATGGATGGATGGATGGATTTTTTTATGGTCCATTTATCATGTACTTAAAAGTGCAACATATGTTAAAAAATGGCCACCTGTCAAATTCATACGCAAAAAAAGAATTGGTGGCACCACATGAACAGTTGTTGCCATTAGCTAATTAGCTCAGTTAGCAGAGTAGCTAGCAGTTCAAAGCACTGGGGTATAGTCGACATTTAGGGGATACCTGGTTAGCATGCTAACTTCAGTAGACATCTGCAACACAATACAAAGACATCGTGATGTCAAGATTGTACATTAAAATAATTTTAGTTGATGTTTTCAGTCTCTTAAATCATTTCCTGTAGTTTAAGTGGCGTGTGTGGGATTAAACTGTAACATACTCAGAAATTCAAATAGTTTTATCAGTTTAACAGATACTGAAGCACAAAAAATACTGATGTGTCATTCTGCAATGTTATGAATATATATATATTTTCAATAAAGGAATGTTGTCACACGTGGCTAAACACTGATAATGTATTCAAAGGACTAAAGTGTAGTTGACATTAGAGCTGCAAGTATTACCTATTTTCGTGTTTGGTCTATGAAATGTCTATTAATGTCTGACCTTATGTCTGTTAATGTCTTGTGTTTTAAAACCCAAAGATCTTCAATGTATTATGATGAAACAGCTGTATTTTAAGAAGCTGACAACAGCACTTCCTGCCATTTTAGCACTGCTGATTAATCGATGGGCGGTGAAGTTGTCCATTTCTTTTTTCTGTCAACCAACTGGTTGGTGTATATCCCAAGTCTCACCTGTTGATGCCCAAAAAGGCAGACTATTATTATCACAAAGACCTTGACTCCCTTGTACCATACACGGCGCCTCATCAACCTGCGTTTGATACCCCATGCCCGCTAACACCGCTCTTTTTGACCGAAGCTTTGAAATTTAGCATTGTATGGCTGTACCACAGGGACGGAGATCAATTCAGCAGCATTGCAGGCAGCGGGGATAATGAGGCTTTTCCATTGATTAGAATTTAATTGAGAGGCAGCGATGGGCTGAGGGGAGGCAGGAAAGGGCTATTGAAGTCACTCAGCGTCGCGAGGCCGCCCCTCGCTCTCCTCCATTCTTCACCAGAGAGCTCCTTTTTCTCATTCCCACTCTCTTCTTCAGCGCACGTCCTGCTCCCCGTGTCCCCCGGCCACTTCTTCCCTCACCCCCCCCTCCTCTTCCTCCTCCTCCTCACTCTTTCTCTCCCTCCCTCCGTCTCCCTTCGTATTGACGGTTCATGGACACAGTGGAATTAGACCGTCATTGTTCCTCGCTGTATCTCCGGCCGAGCGTCGAGGCCGCTGGAGATGATGCAGCTGAATGATAAGCGACTCTCGCGGCACGATCACACCCTTCCAATTTACAACTTAATTCAGCTCAGATCGCTCTCACTCAAAATCTCCTGTGGGTCTCTCAGACACACACACACACACACACACACACACACACACACATAATCCCGCATCCATCCAGGCAAATAGGTAAACTACTCTCAAACTTCATCCGTCTTTCTCTTCTCCCATCGTTCTCTCTCTTTGTTTCTTCCGCTCCCTACATCCATCTTTCTCTCCTTCCTCCTGTGTTGCAGTACTTCAGGCAACACTTTATCATTCTAATACGAAAACATCTCTCCGGTCTTGTACACCGAGTAATTGATCCTCTTCTCTGGGGTTTCTATTTTCTTCAATTACATTCTGTCAGAGTGCTGACAATAGGGGAGATGCACAGACTGGCAGGCAGCTCAGCCTCTGTTTGCCTTCTCTTTGTGTGCGTGTGGCATTTACTGCTGAATCTCAGTCAGATCTGGATACTTTGTTCTTATAAAACTAAAAGTAAGACACCAAACTATTTTCTTTTGCATATGAGGTTGTTTTTGTGTGTTTCTCTGTGTTTAAATGGTGGTTTCGAGTTCTGCAGTCACATCTGTGTGTAGATGTAGGTGTCCTACAACTTTGTGCATATATTAATATTCAGATTAAAGGGGCACCATGTAGTAGAAATTCGGACTCAGAATTTGCTCTTTAAATATGTCATGTTATGCAAAATTTCAGGCTCATACTTTTTTGGGAGTTCTAGTAAAATAGGTTTAAATAGTTTAATTTTCAAAAAACACATCATGTTTCTCATTGCTGCAGCATCCCTTTACACACTATGTCTCAAACCCTCCCTTTTAGCTACAGAGTGAGACATCTGGCCTCTGTTCAATCTTTGGCTACATCCTGCCCATTAAGTAATACGCATTTGCAACTTTCACCAATCAAAGGAAGAGTAGGACGGGTCATGCCGAGCAAGGTAGTGTGATCTGAAATAACGCAGCTACAGCAGTAGCAACTGGACTTCTGCTGACTGACTGAAGTGTATGTATTTTATAACAAATAAATAAATACAGAAGTAAAGGCTCGACTCCAAACCAGGCAGTGCAGGAGCAGTGATTTCTGTGGGAGAGCAAAAGAGATGCACAAAAATGCAACCAAACACAAGAAAGGAAATGCAAAAACCCCAAAAGCATGATATGTTTGTTTATTCAGTGATGAAAACAAAGAGAGTTCCGGTCAAACAGTCAGTAAAGATCTTTCTCTTCTGACTCAAATTTCCTCCCCAAAGCGACATAGTGCACCTATAAATTGTTTTAGAAATTGCAATACGAACACACATTCAAACACACACAGACGTATCTGTCGTAGTATAGTGTGATACTGCTGAATAGGTAATTTGCCCGAAGCGGACACGGAGCAATTGAAATGTTCCCAAGGACAGATGTAATTGCATTTCATGTCCCGTAGTGGTGGACAAACACACACACACACACACACACGCACACGCACACACGCACACACGCACACACACACACACAAGAGTGGCATAATAATGAGTGTGTACTTCTAAAGAGCGTGTTCCATCTTCCAGACATCTTTTCATTGGATCATTAGTGTGTGTGTGTGTTTGTGTGTGTGTGTGTGTGTCTGTGTACATGCTCCTGAATGTGCGATGACACTTTTTCACACAAAAAAAGGTCACTTTCACTTCAAATTAGGTTTAGGGGAGCGAGATGAGGAAGGAAGGGGGGGGGGGGGGGGGGGGGGCGAGCAGTGAGCGGGGTGGCGCGAGGTGATTTGGAGGAGTAACAGGACTAATTGTTGGGGGGGTGAAAGAAAATGGGTGATACAGACGGGTGAACAGGGAGGAATCTGAGTGTGTCCTTTCATCTATTTATTGTTTTTACATAATTGTACTGAGCTGCTTTCTCAGAAGCTGAGAGGGAGGAGGTGAGGGAAAGGTGGAAGAGGATGGAGAGAGAGAGAGAGAGAGAGAGAGGTACAGTAACATCAGCGAGTAAAAACTCTGGTAATAAAACACAGATTACACAGTGTCGTAGCCTGTCCTTCAGCTCTTGGCAGTGCTACTCACACCGTCATCTCCATTGTCCTGTGTGTGTGTGTGTGTGTGTGTGAGAGTGTGTGTTCTTGCGCCCGTGTGAGACTGACCCCCAGGGGTCACGCACCCTCAGGTAATGGCTCCATTAGGAAGACAAAGAGCCACGCTCCTGGCTCGAACACTATCACTCTCTCCCTTTTTTCTGTCTTTGTCTCTCCCCATCTTTTCCTTCCTTTCTCCTCGCCTCCATCTCCCATGCCTCTCTCTGACAGCTAAAGGTGCACGTGATGCGAAGATGCAGCGCCCGACGACAAGATTCGTGGCGTCAGACGGATCATAAATTTATCATGTGCAATTTCATCAAGATGACCTGTGCGTACGTGTGTGTGTGTGTGTGTGTTTGAGCACACATCGACGGGAACAATCTTGCCGGCCTTGTGTTCGAGACAGTCATTAACCCTCTTAGCCTCTTCTCGTTATCTCTCCCACTCCTCATCTCTTTCTGACCCGCGCTATGCATCAGTTCAGTTGAGTGTGTGTGTGTGCGTGTGCATTTGTTGATGCCATTCATCTTAATAAATCAGCAGTCTGTCTCAATTTTCAAAAGATCAGTTTGGGATTTGAACCCACGTCAGGTGGTGATTAGTCCTGCCCTGTAAGCAGCTAAAGTGGCGTCTCTTTGCACCAGTCTGTTCAGGCAGAGTCAAGGGGTTGTCATAAAAAAAAAAAAAAGTCAGATGATTGCAGTCATTGTTTGTAATTGTGTTTGAAATACCTACTTTGCACTGTGGCTCAGGGTGAAGAATGGTTCTTTATCCAGTGATACAATGAATAACCACTTAAGGAATATCATATGAAGACAGCTCATTTTATGCAACTTTGGTCTTGTTTTTTACCGTAAAGTGACTTGCAACTGTTGGTATTGATGGGCTGCATTTTTTTCCAGACTTGTTTCCAGTAACTAAGTACATTTTACCCAAGTACTGTACTTTTCACCGGGGATGGGGATTTCAAGCAAAAGTTCTTTTTGGAAGATCACCAGGAATAATTTGATCATTTGATTGACACACAGGTTTTTACATGAGACTAGTGATAACAGTACAGTTCTACCAACAAGGCCTGTAATAACTTGTATAATACCGCCAGCTATCATGTTATGTCCAGGCAGCGGTAAAAATCAATTGAAAAAAAAACAAAAAACTCTGGAAAACCTATTTTTCAGACAAAACCAATGCATGTACTATTTACATATGTGTTATTTTACATCTACATGAATACTTGAGTACTATTCCTATTTGTATTGGTGACTGTCACTTTTGACAACGTAATATTCCAACACGATTACTTACTCACGTATGACTTTAGCTTCTCGAGTGTAAGTTGCTTCTTTGGGCTCGTGCCCATGTCTCCTGTCTCTCCTGACATAAAAATGCTATTAATGGAGTTTTTTTCATGACTTAATGCTAACAATGCCAGGGATGAAGTGGGTGAGATATGGGAGAAGGTATAGCAGCAAATGGGAGAACAAGACTGCGTTGATTTGGCCTCAAGCGGGGCCTGATTCAAAGGTAGATACCTCCAGTTTAGTCAGAAATGGATGCACGTCATGCAGATCTGCTCTGATGCAGTACTTGATAATGAAAGTTTAATATTATTGATCTCTCGCGAGATCCGGCAGCACTGATCACGCCACTGGATGCCATTTTGTGACCTCTGCATTCCTTGTGTTTGTGTGTAGCCAGTTTCCGTCTCACTAAAATATCCTGCTGCTTTGGGTCTCCTCATCACTGCATATCTAACAATGAGTGGTTTCGTCAAACCATTAAAATGCATCCTTCTCGATTCAATGTAGATTAGATAGCCTGTAACTTCACCCATTATACGTTTCCACGCTTCATTTGCACGGCACGTAAACCCATTAAAACAACATCATCAATCCTGCGTGGGGTTTGCGTTGTTGGGGATACGCTGCGGCTTAATGAGCCGACAGATCAGGAAAAACAGGTTTTAACTGCGAGGCGTTAATTGGTCGGAATGTGGGCCTTTATTTTTCCCACCACGTGGCTTCCTTTTGTCGTCGCCAGGGCCGGCCCATTTTCTACTGCACGTTGAGCCAGTGCGCCACGGAACCAGCATGACCCTCCACCCCGGCTGGTGCGATCCCACCCTCATACAAGGGGGATGGGTTTGTTCAGGGCGAGGAGAGACAGGAGACGACGCCATCATCTGTACGTGACGGCAGTTAAATGGGCGGAGCCGCGAGCATGATAACCAGCCACAAAGATGCAAAAACAATAAAGATCCACATGAGGGTTTTCTGTTTTTCGGCACGTGTTTTGCAGGCATGAATAAGTAAGCTATAATAAGAGTATTACAGCTCAGAAATACAAAACAATACAACCCTCCACTTTGATTAGAACTGGGTCACCCTCCCTCCTTCCACCCCCCACCATCATCTCCCTGTTTAAAAAGGAACTCTGGTCCTGTCTCGCAATTAGACATCCCTTTGTTCTTTTCCTCAAGGTACCAAGTGAGCGAGCGAGTGAGAGAGAGAGGATGGAGGGATGACCGCACCTCTCTCTGTCTGTGCTCAGTGTGAGGGGGCATACAGCAGTTAGTCAGAGAAAGTGAGTAAGATGGCAAAAGAAGCCGCAGTGCTGGCCTGAGAGGGCGTGTGTGTGTGTGTGCGTCAGCCTCCACGTAACCCTGCATGCCAGCTTAGACTATTCTGCTGACTCGTCGTTCTGAATACAATTACTTGAAGGAGCGCAAAGTGTGTGTGTGTGTGTGTGTGTGTGTGTGTGCGCGTTAGTGAGTGTGTGAATGGGTGAATGAAAGAAAACTACTTCTGAATACTTGGGGTCCCTAATCTTTCTCACTCTTTTCCACTGTGTGTGTGTGTGTGTGTGTGTGTGTTGGATTTACGTCGCTGCTTCTTCTGACTAAGCCTGTGTGAGGGTGTGTGTGACATCACGCAGCGTTTCCCCTGGTTACTGGGCGGCCTGTTTTGTCACTCAGGGAAAGAGAGCGAGAGCGAGAGGGAGGGAGATGGATCTAAAGAGGTTGAAAAGAAAGAAAGAAAGAAAGACAAAAAAAGAGAAAAGGAGCATGAGAGGAACCCGAAAACAGGTAGCAGAGGGAGGCAGACGAGGAGAGCAGGAGCGAGGAGTCAAACAGGGACAGAGACGATGTCGTGTTTGTGCTGGAGGAAGATTAAAGTAGCCTCCTGCATAGCAAGCGGCGTGGTTTGTCAGCCGCTAAACTCCGCGTCTCTGTGTTTTGAATGCTGCGCTAGGATTTAATTTGACCGAAAAAAAAAAAAAAATAGAAGAAAAGGAAAAAAACCAAAATGCCTCACTGCAGTGTGAATGCAGTGGAATAAACAGCATCACATCCTCACTGGCTGTCGAGGATTTACCCCCATGGAGATTCTGGCTACAGTCAGACAGGAAACAACAAGTAATATGTTAGAACATGCTGATTAATGTGCTTACTTTAAATGAATGTAACATTTGACTTTTTTTTTTATTACATTTGGACTTTTCTTGATTAGTACATACATGCAATCATCAAATGCCGTACCATCCCTGCTCCCTATCAAAAGTCCTTTATACCAACTAGTTTATTCATGTGTGTGTGTGGAAAAATGGCTTCCCGACTAGGAAAATTCATGTGAACATCTCAGAACAACAACTGGGCAACAATCAGAGAATTTGTCCCATGTCTCACATGTTTCTATGAGTGTAGAGGGATCTAGATTAGTCAGAAGAGTTATTTATTAGCATCAACACTGACAACAAGTCAGACGAAGCAATATTTGTGGTTTTAACGGGAATGTGATGGTGCAGCAACAAGTCTGGGACAAGACCCCTCTATATGAAAGAGCTTCAGTCTTCAAACAGGATCGACTGATCCTCCATGTCTCCTGCTGATGAAGTGATCTGATAAACATTTGCACTAGAAGTGAAAATCTTGGTGTCAAAAGTTGTAACCAGTGATGGAATCTAATGAAGCAGGATTTATTCAAATACTATACTTAAGGACAATTTATTGGTACTTTACCTCAGTATTTCCATTTTATTGCTACTTCATACCTTCATTCCACCACATTCATTAGATAACTTTGCAGATTCAGACTTGTGATATTTAGCCCATCACTTAGTGTCGCAGCAAGACTACAGAGTGGTGTCTTCTAACAGCAAGAGGATTAGCACTGGAGCCCAATCCGCAACAGCAAACCCTAAACAAGAAGCTGCAGATATGGGTGCTGATTCTGAGAGTGACACAAAAAAGAAAACAAAGTGAAAGAGAGGAAACTAAGGGACATTGTGATATTGACGGAAGTCCAGAGAACATGTGGTCTGTTTAGTCAGCGGGTCAGCACCGGCCTGTGGACTCACCTCGGGACTCACACAAACACACACACCGTGCACTGAGCCAAATGACCGACTTGCACAATGTAGTTTTTTTGCATCACACAAAGGAGACAAAAGACGGAAAGGAAATGACACACACACAGAGACACACACAAAAGTACAGTAACATCCGTTCCGAGTCATCGCGATGACACATGGAAAGGTTTCTCTCGGAGGCTATAAAAACACGAATGTACACACAAACAGACACGCACGGGGAGGAAGGGAAATGTAGGTTGAGTTACGTCACCAAACACAAACACTAATGCGCACCAACATGGAGATGCATACATACACACACACACAAACACACACACACTGTGCAGAGAATGAGCAAACCCAATCAGACAGAGGAGCGAGCAGACAAAAACACAATTTCAAAACTTCCCCTTGAGTCTTCACATCGCGATCGACGACAACTCCGCGATTATTAGGTTATTTTTTCATCACCGCGGCGGCTAATCAAATGTTTTTTTTTCCCCTTTGACAGACACACGCATGCACACACTCACACATACACAGCAGTGTGTGTTTGTGTGTGTGTGTGTACACAGATGCGTTATCCATGCAAACAGCTCAGCATGAAGTCAGAGCAGTGGCTCACACTGTCACACGATGACACAGTTGAGGGAGCGAAAAGATGAGCAGAGATTCAGGAGAACAGCGATGGAGACGAGGGAGGGGGGCGTTACAGACTGATAAAGTGTGTGTTACGCCATATGTCAAAATATGCAAGGTCCGCAACACATAACTTATCTCCTTTTTCTTTTTCTCTGGAGCTACCGAGTTCACATCATCAAAACTCAGACAGTTCGGAGGTGGTTTCTACTTTTAGGCCCGTGTTTGGGCTCATTGTGCCGCGATGAAAAGTGAGCTACACGCACTCCAGAAGGACGATTCGCTCAACCGCCAGTCTCTGCCCTGCAAAAAAATGCTCGCAGGAAAGGAGCCAAGCTGTCCTTTTCTAAAGGCGATGGGCAGCTCGCTGCTTTCAGGGCACAAACAAACCACAACAGCTCTGTCATAAAAACGTCCCCCCGGGGGAGTGCAGGTGACGGGTGACATTTTCAAACACGTTATCTGGCAAAGCTCCCCCTCTCACATTCGGTTCAGAGGTCACAGCTTCAACATCTGCCCGACACTTTCGCAGGGGGAGGGTTCACACAGATTTTTTATTTTTTTTTTCAAGAGCCGCCGAGGTGAGTCCAAGGGCTGTGTTTACATGCGCAGAGTGAAACCTCGACTCGGTATCAAAGCACCTTCCCTTGTTCCTGCCCATTTTTGATGTGTCAATCATTCACCGTGTTCAAAAACCTCTTTTCTTCTTGGGGGCCAAGATAATTAACACACAGGGAGATCTGTGAATGTGCAAAGCGAAAAGGCAGAAAGGTGTTCTGTATAGCCGTTGACTGAACCCTGGATCTGCTTTTTCCCCACACTCTGTGATGACATAGTTTTGGTTTGTTGCTCATTCAAATTCATCCGTTAAGGTGTATAATGTTTTTTAATCAAGAGACATACTAAAACTATGGCTATATTTAAAGAAGTTAAATGTGCGATATATAAGAATTGGTCACTTGAAACAATTCGGGGGCTGACTATCGCCAGAGCTATGTCTAACTGCTGCTAACGTGCCCTTAGCTCGTTAGCTCAGTTAGCAGTGCAGCTAGCGGTTCAGACTTGGACCGGGGGAGCGTTAGCCTTTACATCGCCAGCACGGGAGCTTTGGACCAGGATGGGTCGGAGCTAGCTCATTAGCATGCTAACTTCTTTAGCCAACTCTTGCAGCAAAATGCATAGATATCATGATGTCAAACCTGCTAATTATTGACCTCTTTTGGTAATATTATTGTTTTGTTTTTTTTTTTTTTTTATGTTTCAAGCTAAAATTCTTACACATCAACCCCTTAAATGTGCCTTAATGCATCATTTCCTAAAATTCAGTTTAACATTTTTAAGATTTTGACGCTTATGTGTAGGTTGAAGAGGTGAATCACTCTCAAATGACTTTTTAATTGATATGTTGTGCTCCTTTAAAGTAACACCCCTCAAGGGGCCTGAGCCAACTAAGATGAGTATAAATTGGCCTGTTAAAAAGCGCAGGCTTGGTAATGTTATGTTAGGATTCAGCGATCCTTTACGAAGCATGTCATTCCAGACCGTGTCATGTGGGGGCTGCATGCTGCGGAGCTCTCCATGGTGCTGTCAGCAGGCAGCGCGGTCAGCACCAGGGACAGCTCCCTTGCTGCTGAGGATGCTAGACACAGGGGAGCTGTCCACGGCACTTGCATCTGTTCACACTGGCAGTTGCTGCTGGAAGGATATTTCAGCAAGTGTGACCTCGGATTTCCTTTCTACCTGCCAACTTCTCCTGGTTGGTGACATCACCGGATGAATCGTGTGATCAAACGTCTCCCTAATCAGTTTCTCGTGTTGCTCTGATTGTGTTTTTTGGGACACAGGCCTAATGTTTAGCTAAGCAACCTTGTCAGTTTTAGTGTTTTTTATGTTTTGTTCAAGTTTGATGCTTCATGACAAGAATAACTGTGATGGGCATTTAAAGGGCTGCTCCACTCGTTTAACACGTCTAGATCAGTTTACTCATACTGTGGTTGTTTAGGGAGCTTTTTGTGTTTTAAACATGGAAAAGAAAAAGACAAAAACCCAGTGATAAAATCGGGATTATCGTAGCCTTGGGAGGGGAAGTGACACATTTAACTGCTGTGCAAACAGGGCGATTGTGTTTGAAAGTCACTGGCAGGAGGGGTCACACGAAATACGCTGTCAGAATTGACCTGTAGCGTATTACCCAGCAGCAGCAGCGGCTCCTCTCAGATGCTTCTGTCATTCAAATGTTTCATATTCAGAGGAAGTGCTCTGTCATTTAAAAAGCCTGTGTTGATCTGGAGCTGTTTCGAACAAGCAGAGGACAAAGGAGGATGTTTGTGTGTAGTTGTGTGTGTGTGTGTGTGTGTGTGTTAAAGGCTTGTGCCCAAGGCTAATTGCCTTAAAGATGCTATCACAGCTGCCATACCTCTATTGAGCCCTTCTAACCTAACAATCGATGTATGGGAAAAAAAAAGTGGCCTGGACCGAGAGGATGCACGCACACACACACACACACACACACACACACACACACACACACACGGATAACTTATCATAGCCGATAGCCTCCCACATTTACAGTCAACCCGTGCGGGCACTTCGCTGCCTTCCGCTACACACATTAGCACGCACACACACAAACACACTGCAGGTTCATTTAGATCGATGTGGAGATGAGGGCCGCTTAATTTATTCACCGGAGCGTCCCAGCTAGAGGTCCAGGTGTCATCCTATCTATTGGCATGTGGTGGATTTAAAGTGTATTGGAGTCAGCACTCCTCCCCTCCTGCTCTCCTGCATTAGCACACATAATGCTAAATCAACAGCTCTCTGAAAGCCCGCTAAGTCCTCCTAACCCCGGAGAGACAGAGGGAGGGAGAGGAAGAAAGGGAGAAAGTGAACGAAACTGTGCGCGTGCACTGCACTCACACACACACACACACACACAATGAGAGGACTTGAGCAATTTGAAGTGTGAGATATTAAGGCAGGGCACAGCGGAGGATAAAATGTTTTATGTTTGGACAAGTGTTAGTTGGGGACCTGAGAAAGAGGGGGAGGGAAAGTGCTTCCTCTCTGCGCTAATCCCTCTTTTTTTTCTCCTTCCTGGTCTTCTTTTTCATCCCTTCTTAAAATTAGAGCAGGGGAGGCAAGGCCTCGACGGCATGTCATGGCGCAGGAGCCTAATGGCTAATCATCACAGGCTGGAACAATGATGGCCAAAGACCGCCTTGGGAGCCAACACAGCTCTGAGCTCTAAAGGCCGTGAAGGCATGGGATTCCTTTCAGCCAATGAGGACAGGCTTTTCTAGGCTAAGAAACACGGACAACAATATCTATTTTCTTATTTTAGGTTCGCTGTGCCCTGGTGGTTAAAGCCTACATGTCCCGTGTATAGCACAGACCTACAGTACTAGCTCATCTAGACCAAGCAACAGCTAGGAGGACAGCGTTAAGACAAACAGTGTGACACATATAACAACTGAGAATAAGGTTGTGACACCAGTGGCAGCAGCCTACAGAATGAGGTTACGTGGTTTTTTTTTTTCATTTTCACTGTCAAATAAATTCAGACAGGTTCAGTATCTAAGCTTGTTAGCATACATATATCTACAGCTCCTGATACGATTGGATGCAAGTTGAGTTAGAAATAATTTTTAAGGCCAACTGAATCACACTTCCCATGATGAGGTAGAATATAGTACAGTTCTGCAGAACATTTGGTGACCTGTGGAAGCTTTGTGTGCACATTTTGCAAGTGTGTGTTTAAGCAGCAGACAAAACAAGAAACATGCAGAAGGTTGAAGGGTTGCAATTTGCAAGAGTTTTAGTCGAAAACTTGCAGAGTGTGAATAACAGCAGTAGGATGCCTGTGCATTTTGTTGCAGAGATATCGATGGAAGTTAGCATGCTAACCAGCTAGCCCCTTGTCCAAAACTCCTCCTGGCACTGGAGCTCCTTCCGAGGGCTAACAGAGCTAACTGGCTAAGGCCGCTACAGTTAGCAGCAGCTAGCAGTTACCCTGGTGATATGCTGCCACCTGTTTGTTTTGAGTATGGATTTGACTAGTGGACATTTCTCACATATTGCACCTGTAAGAACAGTTCAAGCTTCAAGTGAAATGTGGGTCCACACCAATGAAACAAGATTAATTAGATGATCTTTTGTGTTAGCCTGTGGTTAGCATTGAGCTAGCTCAGTGCTGCTTGCTTTACGTGCGAGAGTAAGAATGTCAACACTAGCCGCAGGCAAGTGTTAAGAGGCGCTGTTTGCAGCGCCGTGTGTGAAACGTTGGCGCCGTCTGTTTGTTTTTGTGTGTTTCTGAACGTCTGAAGTCTGTGTTTATTGTGTCTGTCTGTGTGTGTGTGGGTGTGTGTGTGATGGCGGCGACGCTGATGTTGGTGCTAATGGATTCACTGAGAGAAAACACTGCCGGCCACCGTGTCGGCGGGGGTGTGAAGGCAGCGGTCGGACCACATGTGTGTGTGTGTGTGTGTGTGCGTGTCAGGGTGTGATCATGGTCGAGTCTCGGGAATAACAATGCGAAACACTTTCATCAATTTAGAGCAGCGGGAGTGAGAACGAGACATGGGAGCGATTAAGGGGAGAGGGGAGAAGGAGTAGGGTTGGGCGGTGGGGAGGGGGGTGGTGTTCATCGATGGCCAGGAACTAAAAGGGAGGAGGGAGACAGAAATAAATGGATGGCGGGGTAAGAGAATAGAGGAGTCAGACCACTCTGTCAGCGTGATAGAGATGGGGATGCATGGTGATTAAACAGCCTGGAAAAGAGAGACAGGTTTAGAATATAAGGACGGGAGGCAGGCACATGCACTGAGAAAGTTAAGGTGGCAGGACCCGTGATGCTGCTTGCTAGGAGGTGGATTTTCTGTTGCTTAACCTGCTCAACATCACCCATAGGTGAGAAGGAAAGAGGGAGTCATGTCAGCTCACATTGAGCGGAAGAAGCCAAGCGGGGAAAGCTGCAACATGGGGCTTAGATTAGATCAAATTAGACAGGAGGGCGTATTAATCCTTAGATATTATCTCTTACTAAAGCTATCGTCTGAGCAGAGTATATATGGATTTGTGTGTTTAGCAGACATTTCATCTGGAGTCATCCAGTCAGCCACTTTGGATATTACTGTGCAGTTTTCTGATTTTGGCAGACTGTCCAGTATTGATTAATAACAAACAATAGGTCAGATATAAATATGCTTTTAGTATAATAACAAAATGGATTGGGAATATTCAGTCCTCGGGCCAATGCTAGACCCACTGTGAAACCATACATCAAAGTGGCATTATGTGCTTTTGGACAAGAAATTCAAAAATCAGGATTTTAAAATTTACAATATTAATTTTAATATTTATATTTTCCATAACTGAATGCACTGTTTTAAACTAGAAAAGGTGGCAGGGTCCGCCACATATAAACAAAGTTAAACAGTATGGTCACTTCCACAAAAGTATGTAATGCACCTTTAAAAATAAAGAAAACATCACTATTCAACAACGTTTATTTCTGTTCTACCAATAATAGTAATGATTCCGACAAAGTCATCAGACTTTGCAGGTATTTCACTTTTTCTTTTCTTTCCTGCTGCTCGATGTAATGCATGGTGGCAGAATCTCTTTTCAGACAGCGCATGCATGCACGGGCAGTGTAAGGAAAGGCAGCGCGAGACTATTTAACAGTGTTTCCAACACCAAGACATGTGTTTCCGCAACTGTAACCAGGAGAGACTATTGTCTGTGTGTGTGTGTGTGTGTGTGTGTGTGTGTGTGTGTGTGTGTGTGTGTGTGTTTGGAGTGTCAGTGTTTACATGCGTTTGCCATTTCTGCTCTGCATCTGTGTACGTATGTGTGACACAAAATCAAATCATCTGTTGAAAAACTGCATAGATACTTAATATGTCCTCCTTTGGGATCGTACTAAATAAATAATGACGGCGACACTCTACCCTTTGCATAAGCAAGAGAGGAAGACAAATGACACGTGACCAGCTGGTGACTGTTTTATTGTGTTGTGTATTTTTAACATTTGTATTTATTTTTTTATTTATTTCATTGTTTTATTATTGTGGCACAACCAAATTATCATTTTTACATATTCAGACAGAATGACCAAAATAATATGGATTTCAATGAGCTTTTTCTGGATAAAGTTAGCTTACCTAGAGGATTTCTTGTCGTGGGTTAATCAGAAAGACATTGTAAAAGCACTTGACTAAGAAAGGACCACTGATAGGCTGAAATCAATATCGTGACACTGGGAAGGCGGCCTGCAGTGACGCAAGATTGAAAAAATAGCAGATAATTCTCCCCAAATGCTTTAAAAATAACTCTGTTTTGAAATTGTAAGGTGTAGAAAGTTCAGGTATTTGTGTTAAAGTACAGGAGCAGATAAGTGTATGAAGTATTTGTACTTACTTGCCTCCTCTGGGGTTTATGAGAGTGTTGGGTTGTCATGCCGAGCTGACTGCGTGACTGGTGAAAAGCCTTGAATCACTGATGGCAGTCACACGAGCCACTCTTTTCCCTCCAAAGAGTAACAACAGCACTCCCCGTGACGGCATTTACAGGAGCGCTGAACACAAATGATGGGTTACGGCATCCCGTGTAAGTAATCTTTAAATGAGCGACTCTCACAGAGCTCAGCACACTGACTCCCCATGACATTTAGGCAAAGTGAAAGTGGCTTTTACAGGCTTTATGCTTTGCTTTTTTACCACAGAAGCCATTTGATTTGAGTGAAAGCAATGAATGAAGTTATTGAATGGAAAGCGAGAATGGCTTAAAGGGGCGCTGAGAAGTTTTGGAAAAGAAATCCAAAAGCAACATTTTTAATATTTGGAATATTAATGTGGGAATAATCAAAAACCTCAAACACTGTTTGAGGCTAGAAGGGTGGCAGGGTCCGCCACATATAAACAAAGTAAAACAGTGTGTCAAATGCAGTCAAATGTAAGGAAAAGAAAATGTTTCTTAGTCATAGTGCGCCTTTAAACGTCCACACATCCTGTCGGCCTGGACAGGCAGTTTAGATGTCAGGATGGAAATCGAATCAAAAAGATTGGATCAAAACTCGAAAGTCCGTTTTTCGAGATTTACAAGACAAAGGTCAAAAATCTTCCCCCGCCACCACCACTCCTCTTCCTCCTCCTCTGTCTCCCCTCGCCATTCATCACGTTTACAGCGTTGACATGTCCGCCCTCACCCTCATCAATTAAATATACTGTCAGCCACCGGTTTCCTCTCTCTGGCCGCTTTTCTTGCTGCCGCTCTCCTCCTCTCCTCTTCACATTGGTGCACCTTTGAAACGCAGATGGTCCTGAATTTAAGATTAAGTCACTCAGCACTTCTTTTTTAAAAAAAATAATAACTTTTACGGCTTTGTTCTTTCTGCAGCACTATAAAACTTTTAACTCCGCTGAACTTTGCCACCCGCTGTTGTGGTGCGATGTGGGCCCGACCCGACCAGAACTGGACAAACCACGTGTTTGCAGCGGGGATGCGCAGAGCAGAGGCTGTTCTGAGAGATAGAATATGAGTTTATCCGCACGGGAGAAGCGCCAAACCAGGCCGACGCAGCGCTGTGCTGAAGCGATAAAGGAAAAACACGCCTCGGTGGTAATACCCGAGAGGACGCCCGTGATGATGATGATGATGATGATGTTGCGCGTTATGAAAGAAACATCTGCAAAAAAACATCCTTGTGGCTTTTATGCAATCACCGCCAAAGCCCGTGAACTAATTGAGTGGTTTGCGTCACAACGCTTTGCATAAGTAAAAAAAAAAGGCCAGTCAAGACGAAACAAAAAAAAAAGGTCACCAACTGGCTGCACTCACCGGGAGCGTTGTCATAGCAACTCCAGTGAAAATGCAGCTAGTATCGCGGGAGTCGTCCGCACGCTCCTCTTTGGCCAATCGGACTGCGTGGCTGAAAACCACCCGTTGTATAATTTACTATCATATCTTTGTACTCCATACAGCTGTGCCAGTGTCTGGTTTACTTGGCTGGGGCTGAGTTGGGATGAGACGGTGTGCTACATTACAACCGCAGCCAATTTCAACGGAGAGGAGGAGGCCGGGGTGGTGTGTGTGTTGGGGGGGGATGAGCCCTCTTCTTTATTTATTCAGCTTTTAATGTTGTGCAGGATAAGTTGGCTGCACCCATTTTGTCTGCGTGAGAGAGTTTGCCTGCCAGCCAATCAGGGGAAAAATGCCATCTTTTTGCTGTGAAGGAAGATTGTGGTTTTTACGCTAGAGAAGCTCTGCAGCGCACTGCAGGAAGGAGCAGAATTGATCCTGTTAGTGAGATTTTTTAGTGCAGTGAAAAAAAAAAAAAAACACAAATGTGTATAAAAGGTCTTTTGCTTCTGAGAGACTTGTCAGGACATGTTGCACCATCCTTCAGCACACTGATTGTTCGGGCCCCTCGGGGGGAAACGCTTTAACCGGTTGCAGCCATTGCAGGAGCCCCCCTGCTGCGTATCGCAATGCATCAACGGCGGGTTTAACACACGGGCGACTCAGGGATTTTTTTTGCAATCATTCCTTGCAGCGGAATGGAAATCTGAGTGATAACACGGCCAAGCGTGCACGCGAGCGCAATCCAGGATGGTTTCATCGGCGCACCTTTATCATTAAACACAGGAGCGACTGTGCACGCTGCGCCCGTACCGCATCGTGTTGTTGATCTATTTAGTGCAATGTTGCGCCGGCCGTTTTCTGACATGTGCTGCGCCTTGCTCCGCTGCTCCGGTGTGATGTGCGCGGTGTGTGGCTGCAAGTCTATAATTCATAGACATATGCGCTCTTCCCTTTGAAATCTATCCATAATTGATTCTGCCAGTCCAACTGTAGGGATGGTTAGGGGGCCATCTATCTCTGTGACTCACTACTGAGCATGGGTGTGTGTGTGTGTGTGTGTGTGTGCTTGCGAGCATCTGGGTGTGTATGCTCATGTGAAAAAGAGACTTGAAAGAGGTTGGAGAAAGACTCATAATGTGAGGGAAGGAGCATGGCGCAGTGCAGTGTAAAGTGCAGCCTCCCTCTCTGTCTCCCTCTCTCTTTTTCAAATACCTCCCTCATGGGTTTGTGAGGGAAACAAAGGAGCTTTGCTCACCTCTCTCCCTCCCTCGCTCGCACCCCTCCCTCCCTCCCACCTTCTTTATTTCTCTGGCTGCATTTCTGTCATTTTCTATTCTTTGACTCTCCCTCCCTGCCCCCTGGCTGTTTTGCTCTATAGCTAAAATGGGTCCTCAGTCAGTAGCTCTGGAGCCATTAAACTGCTCTGAATGGCCCCGCCAATATGCCCGTTTGATTTATGATTTCTCTTTTACATTTCCTCCATACAGTGAACGCAGTGAACAAAGCCGTGCTGCTGTAATGCTGCCGCGGTGTATTTGCTGACTAGCACAACCATAGGCCTGTGTCACTAACGCCACCATGGCTGTGATGCAACTTGTGGTAAGTCACTGGAGGTTGGTCATGCAGTGACTGTAGCCTGGTAATGCTAGTGAGTAATTTCAGTTTGAGTATGATTTTCAGACTCTGGGTCACCGACCTGTTCTTGGTGGATTCACACGAGAGCATTAACATGTTCATGGAGGGAAGGTCAAAGTAGAGGGAGAACTGAAGGGGCTGAATAGGAACTTAGCATGCCACTGGGATGTGTTGCTTGCATTATTGCACAAGGAATAATTCATAATCTGACATCAACGTTGTTTGTTTTAGAAAAAACACACTTCTCAACAATAATTTGGCAACCCCCTTGCAACAACTATGAGGACCCAAGGTTTTAGGTGCTAGTCATCAATATAGAATCTTTTGATCAAGTTCACATGAGTCTGGAACAGATCTGGCCAGAAAAATGTAAATATATACTGTAGTTCATTGTGGTTTAGAGGCAGCGGTGATACACGACTAGGTACATAACTTTCAGATGCAATATGTAAAAATGTTTTGTTGAAAACATTAAAACATTTCAAAGAAATATCAATAGAATGTGTAAAACTAACATTTTTTACTTAATAAGGTCTGAGCGACTGAAGTTAGCATGCTAACGAGCTAGCTCCTTCCTAATCTGACGATTTAAACACCAACACTTTCCCTCTGTGCTCTGAGCTTACAGTTGCAAATGCTAGCTCCATGGCTAACATACATCATGATACAAAATGATGCTTGTTTAAAGGTGAAGGACTCATCCTTACCAAAGTTTTGTTTAATTAGCTCCACCTCAATCAATTTCAAGATGAAATGCTGTGTACATGCCAGCAATAATTATCCAACAGTAAGCATTCATTTGTACCTTAAAAGGCTGCTCTGCATTATGAGCACTTTTAAGTTTGAAACATAATATAGAACGTGTGATTTTCTCTGATTCTGTGGACATTTGGTGAGATGGCGATGAGCTGGCGTCACGCTGACGCACTGTATTGAGACTAACTCCACGACAGAGTAAATTAACATCCGCCATTGGTGTCAGTCCTTCCATAATGTGTCTGTGTGACAGATAATGATCGTGTAGGTTCTTTGCACTGTGCAAGACGGGTCTAATAAAATCTCGGTTGCAGTCGGAGTCTGACTGTACGATATCAATTTGATGGGTGTCAGATTAGATCATGGCGCTATGAAGCAAAAGGAAGAAAAGCTGTGGGAGCAGTGGCACGTCACCCGCCTGCTTCACGCCCCGCTAACATCTTTCTTGTTATGCCACCATGGTTTTGGTTTGTTAATGTGCACGTTTTTTTTTTGTTTTTTTTTTATCCTGAACTTAAATGAAAAATGACCATCTGTTTCTTACAGACCCTGAATGAAGGTGTAGTGGGCCACGAGGCATGTGTACCGTTGCAATACAGTGAATTTGTTATTTTAGGAAAAGGCAGACTTATGCTAATGGCTACATCTGCACATAGAGCAGGTAGTAGGACACTGACTCTCATGTTTAAGTGTAGTTAATCTAGGCCCAGGTAATGCCAGACTTATTGCTGAGGTGAGTTTGGGTGTGCCTCGACGGTGATGTATGGTGTGAGCGATAGACCGGGCTGATGTCCCAGGGAGCTAACGACTCCATCTGCTCCGCTCACACACACCATTAAAACCACAGCTGGAGGCGCACCTCTGCCTGTCTGCAGGTCCGCGTCCCTCCCTCTAAAGTAAAAAGTGCCCCGTTGGCATGAATCGCAGAAGTTCCACACGAGGCAGCCGCACAACAAACAAATGTTTAATAATGAGATCTAAGTGATTACCAAAGTACACAAATACCTGTTCTGCCCCTCTCTGCTTTAATTGTTAATGTCCTTCTGTCTGACGCTGGAACAGCTTGATACATATTTTCAGCTTCATTTGTCTCTCACCAGCTCTCCCCCCACCGTCTCTGGATCTATTTTCTCTGCCACGTGCCTCATCGGTCCTCATCTCTTCCTCTCTGTCAGTCTGTTTATGTCTTTGTTTACCTTCTATTTTTTTCATACTTTTCTTTTTATATCTCTCCCTTCTGTCTCTGCCCTAATTTCTCAGTTTTTCTCTCTGCGCTTCCATCTGCACACACAAACACACACGCAGGGTTCCCATATTGCCCTACCTGCTTGCAGAGTTGCTGCTGCTCCAGGGTTTCTGCCCCCATTATTGACGAGTAAAAAAATGGCAAAGGACGGAATGCTCAAGGTGCTGTTTGAAATGTTGTTGTGCCATTGTTTTTTGTTTTATGTAATGACATTTCCATTCAGTAGAAACATTTGCAGCTGGATTTTCGTGAATGCCGTCCATTAAGGCTTCTAATTTTGTGGGATTCTTAAGAGGTGTCTTAAAGATATATTATGTAAAGTTTCTAAATTAAAGGTACAATACGTAATAATGTCAATTCACGCAGCAAATTAATAGGGGGTTAGCATATCACCAGAGTAACCACTCACTATTGCTAGGTGAAGTACGCTAGTTAGCTCAGTTAGCCATGCAGCTAGCGGTCTGGACTGGAAGCTCGGCGCACTGAGGAAATGTTGGCGTTTACACAGCTAGCACAGCAGAGGGGGCCAGCTGGTTCGCACGCTAACCTCAGTAGGTATCTCTGCAGCACAATTCACAGACATGACAACGTAAAAATGGCTATTTCTTTACATTCTGTAGATAATACTAGTAACATTTTAACGTTTTTGACTAAAATTCGCACACATTGCTCCTTTAAAATGTCCAGAAACAACTGTTCTTCTGTTGTGTTTTGTTGAGCTGTGTACTTACAGTATTCAGACTTTTTTTTTCCATGGTAGCGGGTGCGTTAGCTTGCAGGGAAAAGTCCAATAATGTCTAGGTGAATAAGAGTACATTAGCCCCACAATCCCATGCGACATCACAATGCTCTCACTGCTTTGACTGATGGACCCCTGGCAGCAGAAATGACACTCTGTGCATTCAATTAGGTATTTTAATGAGTGAGTTAAGGAAACATTCTCACATTTCAAGAGCATTTTTGTACAACTTGTCTCGCACGTTAACTACATCAAAGCTGTTCCGAGCACATTGTTCTGCGAGTTGTCTGCTGTGAGGCATAAAAAGTCCATTAACCAAAAGAATTCCATAAAGAATTCCATGTAACATTTCTCTACAATAAGCATAAATGTTGTGAAAACCAAATGTAGCATGTATGTAGTACGTTGAATATGACCAGTGTTGAGACTATAGAAACGTTATTTTACCTGTGGCCCATTCCCAGCTAACTCTACCTGTTCTCATCTTTAGACCTCGTCCCCTCCCCCATCATTCCTTCCTCCATCCTCTCTCTCGCTCTCTCTTTCACACACACACACACACGCACGCACGCACGCACGCACGCACGCACGCACGCACGCACGCACTCAGTCACAGCTCTTGGCAGACAGAGGCCCCACAGTTTTTCTGCTGACTCTGCCATTATTGCAATATCTCCACTGTTGAATAATTCACTGCAGACATTGCTATCCGAAAACACACACACACAAATTTCCGCGCTCTCACATACACAGTGCATTTCCATTCACTGGCACATGCGTTACACATGCCCACACACAGCCCCTCCGTCTGACAACAACATGCAGAGACAGCTACGCACTCGCCCACACATGGAGACAAAGACACATGTGCCTCAACACATGTGCAAACACACACACACACACACACACACACGAATGAGACTGCGCCGCTTTTCATTTCCCCAAGCAAAATGGGACAATGGGGAGATTTCATTACCCTGTGTAAAACTCATGACAGTTTAACAGTCTCTCAGTGCATCAATCCTTCTATCCACTGTGTCCCCCGCCACCTCCCGCATCCCTCGTTCATCTTTATTGCAAATTAATTACCCCACAGATGTGTCTAAGCATGGAGCTCTGTGTGTTTTGTCACAATGTGTGACACAGTTTTGGGTTCCCATGTGTTCTGATTGCTGTACTGACTCGGGTGTCGTATTTAAATCCACCAAGGATTCTCCACAGGGTAATATCCCGTTGATGATCGTGGCTGTACAGGAAAAATCTGGACATTTCGGGGGTACAATGAGGAGATCCACAGGAGCTTTCCTGTCTATGAGGTAAACATGAACATTGAGCAGCTGATTAGCTTAGCTTAGCATAAAGATTGAGAACAGGGGGAATCAGCTTGGCTTTTTTCTGCCAAAAGGCAGCAAAATCTACCTACCAGCACCTCTGAGGCTGACCAAATACCTAAATGCTGTATATCAGTGGTAAAAGTTTAATACAAAACCAAGCAACCAGTGGAGCCCACAGACTATATTAAATATGCATGATACCCTTGGGCATGAAAAGTGAACTTAAAGGATTCTTTCTAACGGACAGCAGGGGGCTCCAGTACTGGTTTCAAATCGACGTCTAAATACATGTAAGCATATGAGAAAATTCCCTTACTTCATATTTGATGTGTTACCCAAAGAAGCGGTTTTCTAGTGGGTTCATGCCAAACTCAAATTGGTAGTCAACAAACGCACTTCTGGGGGGCTCAAGGAAGTCACCGACAAGTATAGTAGTGTGTGACTAATCGGGTAAGGCTGCTAGATACAATTTTTGGGAGTCAGTATCTAATGATTGGCTCTTGGGTTGCCGCCATAATATGAGTATTAGTCACTATACTCATGCCAGGAAAGTGGTTTACTACACTGAGCTGCAATAAGATATGTTTTATGACTTCATCACTACGTTACCATACATATGTCACTCCGATGACAGTAATATGTCATGTTAATAATTAATGCAGCCGCTATATTATAAACTGTTTTCAGATCTGTCCGACCAGCTCTCGTTGTACCTCTCAGTGGCTGCCTGCCACTCTTTTCCTTCCCCGCTCCCCCCGTCACTCCTAAGCGCCTCTCTCTCTCCATCACGCCCTCCCGCTGTAAGTGTCGCCGAGGCCTCTGCAAGCCCCTGAATGTGTTCCAAATGAAATTGCCGAAGCAGCAGCATAAGACATCTATCAAGGCTCACCGGCGTCGCAGGAGTAAAGCGAGCTTCTTATTAAATCACATTAGCCCCATCGATTTCTGCGTTTGGCTCGCTCCACTTTTTGTCTCTTTCACCAAATGAGCTTTTAACTCCTGGCTGGCCGCAGCATTACTTAATGTATTACTGTAGGTGGACAGTAATGGTACTGTACTGTTAGGCAGCGAGAGAGTAACAGGAAAAGGCTCGCCACAGTGCAGCCCGGGTGCTCCATCTTTGTGTTTTTAGGATTGATTTGTTTTCTGCAAGATTTGATTTTCTTTTTTGTTGTTGCTCTGTTTGACGTTGCAGGTGCTGTGTGTGTGTGTGTGTGTGTGTGTGTGTGTGTGTGTGTGTGTGTGTGTGTGTGTGTGTGTGTGCGGGAGGGATGGGATTGTCTGTGGAGTGGAGTTAAAGCCGGAGTCTTTGATTGAGTCCTGGAACCGTCATGACTCCGTTAGAAGACCTATCAAATAACTGCCTGTTTATAGCCACAGCCTTCTAATAGCAACACACACGCTGACACACATACTCCCACACACACAGGCTGCCTCTAGGGGTCAGAGCTTTACTCGGTGAGTGATTGTTGAGTGGATTATAGATGGTGTAATGTTGATATTTGGATGAAATGAGGTTTCGAGGATTCAGTGCGATTTATGTGCTGAGTAGGGTGGTTACACGGCGGCTTTCTTTAACCAGTTTTTTGTCTCTTACCTCGTATCGCCTCGCCGTTTGACTCACTTTTTACACGTATATATGTTGTCCGCACATGTGGCTCCCTGCTGCATTTGCATGTATCTATCCGGCGGTGATTGCACTGTTAGGAGATTACAGCAGGTCAGACGGGACAAGTTGAGTAACAGATTAGTGAATGACAGATGTTCAAGTCTTGTTGTATTGTCAGGCACATCACTGAGCAACCTGGCTGCGCTATCCCCAATGACAGAGAAATCGATGGGAGTGTAATCGATAGGTGTCCCGTATTGATGAACCGGCAACGGCTGGCAGTCCCCAGCTGACCCCGGGAACGAATGCAAAGAGTCGCCGCTAAAAAAATGTTGCTTAGGAAGGGAGATAAGAATGCTCCGACTTAAGTCTAATACAACAGAAGTGGAAACAAATAGCACACACAGACATCATCCTGCACAGAAAAATATCTGATCATTTATAATAATAAACTGTATGTTTTTACATTGTTCATCTGATTCAGTGTATTGAGTTTCTGACATTTTTAGAGCTCCTCTCAACTTCTCAGCTGGAAGGGACGGCCATCTTATGAAGTGACAGCGGGAAAAGACCTGTGCTTCATTGAGTCATTATAATTAGTGTGTCATATTGTAGCAGTTCAGTGTTTTATAGATGTTCTTGTGTATGTAAAAGATCTTGAAAATTAAAAAAGGTCCAAGTCTGCACCAACAAAAGACACTGCTCCTGAAACGCCTCATCAGTAGACCCGCCTTTAAATCCGTGACATCGCACTACATTACTATGTTGCATGTTTGCAGAATTTATGCCTGCTGGCTACACAGAATTGATTTAGCACGGCTGCTTTGTTGTCATTAGCGGTGCTGGCACAGGCGCATGTGAGCTGACCAATCAGAGGAGAGCGGGTATTCTTAAACAGACAGGAGCTAAGTCAGAGGGAAGAAAACAGAGCTGCAGCACTCGGCAGTGTGAGAAAAACGGATGGGATTTTTGCTTACACTAACGCGTGTAAACCTATTCTAGAAGTAGCCAAAAATGCAAGGATCACCCTTGCATTTTATTCAATTCCACGTAATGTTGATAGATGCCACATAGATCTCATCAACTCAAGATAAAGATGGTATTATTAAAGATTGCCCACGCAGTGAATGGGAACAAAACAAAGACAGGAAGCGGAGAGCAGCTTGGAATGTGTGTACGTGCGTCTGTGCCATTAGTTTACTCATGTGAAGTCTTGTCTGAAAAAAAATCATTGGCTTTGATCTAAGTGTTGAGGGTGTGTAAGAGCATGCGAGCATGACGTGAACATGCCAATGAGAATGCATATGTAGGCTGACACCCGTGTGCACATGCATGAGTAGGTCCAGCCCGTGTGTGTGTGTGTGTGTGTGTGTGTGTGTGTGTAGACGTTTGATTTCCCATGTTTTGGGATGTAGAACAATTACAATATCCACTCTGAGAGCTGATGTGGAGTTATGGTCACACAGGACACACGCACATAATTCCCACAACAAAACATATCAAACGTTAAGATTAACGCTCAAGTTCTTCCTTCAGAGCTGCATATGTGGCTTCTCTTCTTGCATCCCCCTCCCCCATCCCTGCTGCTCCTCCGTCCAGCTACCTGCCGTCATCTCGCCCCCATCATTTGATCATCCCCTCTTTCTCGCTCCCTTTTTCTCCTCCGTCGTACGCCCTCCATCAATCAGTCTCCCCCCTGACATGTGCGACCCCTTTTCCCTAACTGCTTCCCACCCCCCGTCCTCTGCCCACCTTATTTTACCTGACCCGCCATCTGCCTCTCCCTCTTGGGGGCTGGATGATGGCGAAGCGAGGGGAGAGTCGGTCAATGATAGCAGGGATAAAAGCGTAGTGAGAGGTAGCTGAGGAGGGGGGGCGGTTGGGACGGATGAGAATCAGCGAGGAGGAGGGAAATGTAGGTCTGAGCGTATGTCTTCATTAATTATGCTCTTGTTATACAACATGCCAGGGGAGTGAACCAGAATAATTTTGCTGATGGTCTTTGGAGGATTTTTTTTTCTTTTTAATCCCCATAAAATGGTCTGATGTGAATAATGCCAATATCCAGTCATAACATTTTGATTGAAATACATGCAGAATGTATCAAGCCTCTGGCAGAATGGGGTCAAATAGTCTCACAGGGAGAGGCCTTTGTTGAGCTGCGTAACCGCAAGAACCGCTTCTCATCCTAAAGCAAAAATTCAGATTTTCAGCTCCTCTGTGCGGACTGTGAATACTTTCTAATAAATTCATATGATTTGACATCAAGTATTTGCAGAGACTCCCCCATCTGGCACTCATGTAAGAGAAGAAAATAAAATGAACATGAAAAAATTCTCTATTGCCCTTCAAAAAAAATAAAAAATAAAAAACTGGAAAAATAAACCTCAAGGCAAAAAATAAAAAAGGATTAAATAAAGAAAATGCTAGCACGCCAGGGTAAAAATAAAATACTTTCCTTTTATTCGTCTCGCAACATCGAGGCAACATGTCAAGGGCACTAATCAAAATGGCTGTGACTACTTGAAACACTCTGGGCTGTATCACAGTCATCCAACATGCTTCCCTGTCAACACTTGGGTTTCAAGAAATGTGATCAAGCTCGTGCGACGTTTCACATCATCTCCTGTTGGGGAGGAGCATGTACCAACTCTGGCACCCGTAATGTTAACAAATGTCATACAGTCAAAGAAACCAACATTGACATTTAAAGGGCCACTATGAAGTTTTAGAGTAAAAAAAAAAAAAAAAAGGAGGAGCAACTAGCAGCAGTTAGCCACTAGAAAAGCAACAGAAAATGGCTGCAAATTGAGGGAACAAAGCAAGGCCTGAGGACGAGGTCACCTGCAAACCTGAAAATAGGAAAATTATACAAAAAACGGAGGATTGGAAATGCTGGAGAGCCATTTTTCCTGCAGAATAACAACACACATACAGCAGCATTTTTATGTCAAATCATATTATTTCATATTTTTGCATCTTAATAATCAGGAAATACAGAATGATTCACCCTACAGCATAAACTTGTTTAAGTCTGTGCCATAAAATTATTATTATCACCTGTCATTCTTTCATCACAGCCCTGTTCCTTTTAAAACGTTATGTACCAAATGTGATTTCTTCGCTCCAGGGTGTCTGTAATTTGTTGAAATATTTTTTTCTCCACTCTGTTTCTCTGTCCACCTCACACCCGTTGAGGAGAACAAGGCACAACAGAGCAGCAGACTACACCAGAACAGCACCAGGAACATGTTACGATTACTAAAAAGGGGGAAAAAGTGTCAAAACATGTCATAAAACGGGAGAAATCCGGGAGAATTGTGCCCCCGGGGGAGGGCAGTGAAAAACAGGAGTCTCCTGGGAAAATCGGGAGGGTTGGCGAGTCTGCCCCTACAATATGTTTGACATCACATAGACGACAGCGCTGCTGTGTTACACATTGTGTCTCTACCCAGCATGCAATCTAAATCTGCTTTGTTCAGTGTAAAAAATACAGATTTTTATGAAAAAAATAACCATCAGTGTAAAATAAAGAAAGCTATTTTTTGCAGCAGTATTGCACAATCTCTGTGTAAAAGGGTCTACAAGTGAAGAGCCATCCTTTTGGTGAAACCCTAATCCGGCTGTCAGAAACATCACATTTGTACTACACGGACAAAACTGTACCCTGCATATGTGTCCAACCTCAACTTCACATTTTGTAAGAATATCTCACCTGACATTCCGACACCGCGGAGGGTTTCAAGTGTTGCCGCGACGGGGTGAAGCTGTCCTCTTTGATTTGAGCTCGTGCTCAGTCACTCAGTCTTCGTGGCATTTGAGTATGAATGTGTGTGTGTGTGTGTGTGTGTGTGTGTTGAAGAACATGCCACGTGTGCGCAGTGTGATGCGTAAATGCGTGGATAGTCTCAGGCTTGGTGGCCAATGCTTTGAGGCGATGAGATTTCGAACGGTTTGCTATGCAAGACATAGTGGAGAAATGATGTCAATGGCGCAGAGAGATGAAGTCGCACGTCCGCTGTGTGTGTGTGTGTGTGTGTGTGTGTGTGTGTGTGTGCGCATGTGTGTGTGTGTTGTGATCCAGGCTCTGGTCTCTGTTTCGATATCCAGGTCGTGTGCATGTTCGCAGCTCTGGAGAAAGATAGATAACCTCTGAACGTTGGCAGATAACCTGGGGATGAGACTCTTACAATCTTTATCCGGAACTGCTCACTGCACCTTTAATACTTTGCACATCTACTCTGTTTTTTCAGGTGTTAAATCATGTTGTGCATGTGAGCGAGACAGAGGTAGAGGGCGAGAGAGCGCGAGAGAGAGGGAGAGAGAGAGAGAGAGGGAGAGAGAGCGAGAGAGCATGTGCATGTTATTGTTAATAAAGTCTAATTTGAGGCAGAAGTGCTGTGGGTGTTACAGTTCCAAAGAGACTGAAAACACAACTAACTAGGTCATCTTCTCTTCCTCTCTCTCTCTCGCTCTCTCGCTGTCTACACACACACACACGCAGAGAGAGGCAGTGTACCTTTAATACTGCGGGATAAAGTAGATTTAGGCTCTCTCAGCCTTCTCCTTTACACAGCTCTCTCTGGGCACTCCTCTTCCCTTTTTTTTTTTTGTAGATGGAAGAGCAACCAGAACGAAGCCTCTACATCTCCTCCAAGCTTATGGTTACCGAAAGAACCCTCTTTCCACGGGTGGCAGTGGCACCAAAGTGGGCAGAGAAAAAAAAAAAAAAAGGCGTTGGACGCCATGGACTGACTGGGAAAATCTGCACGGGGAACATTAACGTCTGTCACTGTCCCATTGCCTCTGCAATGACCGTAGAGGTTCTGACGTGAGGCGGGCCGGAGCGGATGCCCCCAAGTGAACGTGTGAAACAGTATGTGAAGCCTGCCAGTTGTGGCAAAAGAAGAAAAAAAAAAAATCACGGCGTGCTTACCAAAAGCTTTCACTGAAAATGTTGTAATTAGATTTTGGATAAAATCGCGTGGTAGGTTGCCAGAGAGAAACACAGAGAGAGAGAGAGAGAGAGGGAGTCCGAGGATTCCAGCACTACATGGACGAACGCCTGAGCTCATTTAAGTCAACAGAGACCACAAAGACCACAACAGAGAGTGCTAAATATTGCTAAAACGGTCCTTGCAAGCCCCTTTTTCTGTCTCTATTTCTAGGTCATAGTCATAGATGCAAGTCGCCCTTCAATGACCAGTCTGAACACAAACACGACTCGATCTGGGAACCGTTTCGCCAATATGCTATGATGTAAAGGAATTAAGCTTAATGGACATTTGTTTGGTTAGGATCAAATCAATTAGGATCAGGGCTGTATGAATCAGAGTTAAGGTTGTATCATTAGGGTTAGGGGTCTATAAGTTAGATTAAGGAGCATATCAGTCAAGGTTAGAGGGTTGTATCAATTAGGGTAAGGGTTGTGTGGGTTAGGGTTCAATTAATTAGGGTTAGGGATCTATAAGTAAGGGACAGGGTTCTACAAATTAGGGATAGGGTTGTGCTGATCAGAGGGTTAGGGATTCTATGGGTTAGAGTCGGGGTTGCACCAATGAATCACATTAATATAGAGTATTGTTACATGAGAGCTCAATTTCTATTGTCGATAAATTTGTTTGTTTTTATAGTAAAGATATTAACAATCAGAGGTGACTGCTTCAGACTCCATACTCCGTTCCTTTCTCTCTCACCCTGACTACAATTGTAGCAATCCTCCCCGTGTCATGTGGTTAAAAACCCTGTTTATATGATAATAACTGTGCGCAGTTTGCCCCTCATTTTGTATTCATGCTGACAGTTTTGATAACCGTCATTCAGCCCTCGTGAATAATCCCTTATCTTTCTGTTTCCTACCCGGAGGTTCACATGACATTACCAGACACCGATAGTTCAGTCCAAGTGTCGATACTCTATTGATCTGCTTCCGTGATCCCTCTGCAGAGAGGTCAGGAGTCATAGGTCAGGTGCAGTGCGGCAGTCCTGACGTTGACTCCGCAGGACACGTCAGCCGAACCGATTGCCTTTCACCCGGCTCACACACCTGCCTGTCTGCTCCTCTTTTTGCCATTTCAGTGTGTATTTGCAGGATAAAAAGGGTTAATTGTGAAAGGGAGTTTTGCATTGAAGGATATGAACAGTTAGAGCCTTTAACATGGAGAATGCAAATCAAAGTCAATGTACAATGTATTAACCTGTGGTTGTGACAGTGAATGGGTCTTGTAGTTACCCCCGCTGACCACTAGAGGCTCTCTATTACTCACATATACAGTACTGTACAGTCCTCTCCATGCAGCGTACTGCTGATGCACAGCTTAAGGGTGCTTCGTTATTATAATTCAACTTCACGCCTCTCAGCTGCACTCCTGTGTTCCTCTCCATAAGTCTTGCCAACAGGTTCATGTACTGTGTTTCATACAGTCTGACTGGTGCATAGACACACATGCAGAAAGCTGACCTCAGCAGCTGCGGAGTAGAACTTAGTAATAACTTGCATCTATATGAAAGGGCAGGCAGATATCCTAAAAATAGCGGGGCACGTTTAAAAAAAAACAAAACAAAACACATTTCCAAATCTAATCTTCCACACCTCACAAATCTGTACCCTTTTCATTTTCACTGATTTTATTACTCTAATGTGAGCCTTTGCCAAGCGGAGAGCGCCTCTTTGAACCTCTTGAGTAAGCAGCTCTGCAGTTTCAGACCTCGGTGTGCCTTTATATCTCCCAAATGCGGGCAAGAAATCACATTCAGCTAAATCAGATTGAAATAGGAATTAAGAATGACTCATTTGTTAATGATAGAACGCTCATTCCCAATTATTTAGTAATAGGTGTATGAAAAATCTCTCCAGTGCCAAAAGTTGGGTACGTAGTCAATATTTGAGGTTTACATTTTCTCCCTTAAGTGACTGAAAGTGAACTGAAGGCAGACTCTGCTGTCTGCCAAACGTTTTTTTTTTTTCTTTTTTTCTCTTAAGTACTAAAGTGCAGCATGGACACTAACTCTCACTGATCCCTCAGTATTTGAAGTCAAATCATAGGCAACCCCTTTTCTGATTCCCCCGGATCGTTTACTCGATCCGCGCCTTTGAAACTTGGCTCTTTCTTAGCGTGTTCGAGATTTCTGTTATTAAATGGAGTTCCGGAGTGAATGTGTACTGACCTTTTACCCCCACCTGTCTGGCTCTCAGATGTGGTTATTACTTTCGCTGACCCGGATCCACTCACCTGAATTAGAAGTTTCTTTTTTTTTTTCGCTTGTCGGACCATTTTACCTCAGACGGGGAAATTCACCCGAGCTCTCTCGTCAAGGTTGCATTGCGTTTGTAGACGTTTTGTGTGTCTGCAGTGTGAGATGTTTGGGGCTTATGTGCTGCTGTCACTATATTTAAGTCAGTGCCGGATCGAGGAGAGGTTGGGTTGTGTTGGCGTGCATTGCTTTCTCTCTTTTTAATTTGGACATTAGGGTTAGGGTTAGGCTCCTCTGGGTTTTTTGGCAGCAGGAGAGGGAGTCGAGACAAATCCGATTCCAGTCGTTGCAACTTTAGCCAAGCCTGGTGGACGGCACGTCGCTTTTTCGCTGTAGTAATCTTGAGTTCAAACCCGTTTTCTTTCCAGCAATTTAATGTTGATTAAGCCCTCATATCACAATAATCTTCCCAGAGTCGTTCACATAAATCTCTCGGAGTAAAAGGCCCCCATGTAAGCAGATGTCCTAACTGTTCTCTTTGAGCTCCATAGAAATTAAACACCTGCTGTCTCACCTATGAATTTTATATAATTGAGGCACCAGGATGATGTGATCTTGAGAAAACCCCTGAGAGGCAAGTGAGAAAAACAAAACAAAAAAACCTGGTGATCCATTTCTTTTACAGCTCTCTCTAAGTCATGAACACAGGAGGGAAAACAATTTCAATCAGCCTTAATATCATTTTTTTTTTGCCTCTGCAGGCTTCTTGGGAATAAACCCCCACTGCTAAAGCATTTTGTTAAGGCATGTAGGAGTAAGCAACTGGTCACAATAAGAAATTCATTTTTGGGGGATTTTGGCACCTTGGTGAATTAATTGTCATTGAAACAACACGCAGCTTTCCCACATACACATTACAAACCGCCACTCAAACGCTGTGAACAGAGCGTGGGAGGGTTACCTGAAGGATTCTGAGTGCAGTGTTTGCCGCTCACACCCGGTATTTGTGCTCCACCACAATCTATACATTTGATGGTTTTCATGTATGTCTTTGCCAGAATTTCTTGCCTATCTGTTCTCAACGCTGCCAACTTTTTTTTTTTTTTTTTTTTAAAGAGTAAAAGAAGTGCTCTGTGTGAGCAGTTTGGCTGCCTCTGTCACGTCAGCGTACCCGTCGGTGTCGTCTGAGACGCTGGTAGTGTTTTGAAGGAACACTCAGCTCCTGTAGCTCCGCAGTGTTCCTCACTAAAGCACTTTCAAATGGGTATCAGTTGTCATCTTTGTGTTTTTCCGTGTTTATTGCTGTATTTGCCTGTCACAGAGCAGATTACGCGACCCCCGCGTTACATACTTTTTATCAGAGCACTCGGAGCTTGTTTTCTGTGTGTGTTTCAGGAGATAACGTGTTTGAAGCTTCTGTGTGTGTGTGTGTGTGTGTGGGGTGGGGGGGGGGGGTGAGTGTGTTTTACACATGTCTGTGTGTGTGTGTGTGTGTGTGTGTGTGTGTGTGTGTGTGTGTGTATGAGAGAGATTGTGGGTGCCACTGCGTTGGTTGCGCTGCTCTCGGCCGCTGTGCTCAGAATGCTGATGTGTCACGCTGCAGCACTGCCCCACTTATCCAGCTAACCTCCCTTCTTCCCTCCCTCCCTCCCTCCTCGCCTTCCTTCTCCTCCCGTTCGCTCCTTTTCCCACCATCCCCTCTTGTCCTCTCCGCCTCCGTCACCGCCACCCCCTCCTGTCCCCCCATCTCCTTTCTCTCCCTTTCATGCCCTCTCTTTCGCCTTTTATTCTTCCATCTTTCTCCCCGAGCCGCACAATCACACCACCTCCTTCATTGCGTCTTTGATCCGCTTTTCCCCAGTCTTTCCTTTTTTTTACCATATTTCATTGGCTGCTTCGAGTTTTATGCTTATGTGTGTGTGTGTGTGTGTGTGTGTGTGTGTGTGTGTGTTCACGTGTTCTAAAGAGTGCGAGTGAGACAGTGAACGTGTGGGTTATGTCTTGTCTGTTTACAGATGTTGATGCTGCAGTGAAAAAAGAACACTGGCCCTTTTCCTTTTCGTCTCTCTCTCTGTCTCTCCCTCTCTCACTCTTTCACACACACACACGCAACGGCCGTGTTCTTATCAGCCAATCACATCGACCCCATCCGCTCGCATCAGCTAGCTCCGAGAAGAGCTACAGCCTGTGACAGCCCCAGCCCCCGGCAACCCACATATGTCCGCGGCAGAAAAGCGGAGACTAGCGCTGCAACGCTGTCTCTGTGTTGGCAGCATCTGTCCCTCTGCCGAGCAGAACCACGCGCCCCCCCCCCCCCCCCCCTCGCCCCTTCCAATAATGAAATGTGACCACGCCATCACATGATGTAAATACAGAAAATAACGCGCTAATGAAGATTTTGTTCGGCCCCCACAACGGCGCCGATTTGTGGTGAAATATCGTCAGCGAGCATCTGCCTCTGGTCACATGGAGCCATGGCTATGTGATAATGAATTAATCAGATAGGATAATGAGCCCCGATCGACTCAAAGATATTCCGTGTGATACTCTCAGTATTGCGGGGAGCGCGGCTGACTGGTGAGGATATAAAAGGATCAACCAGGAGATGAATAAGACTGTTACAACACAATCCATGCATAAAGCATGCAGCCAAGATTAAGATCTGAGACTACTTCAGCAGACATTTTACACAAGGTTACTGGAATTTGGCTTTTCACATGGATTTCCATTGATATGTGCTTGTCAGCATCGTGCCGGCGGGGTTTTCATGCCAGCCATTTCTTCTATTTTATTCATTAATTTCTCTCGGTGCTTCATGCAGCTTGGCAGTTGCGATTAAATAAGAAGCCCTCCCTCAAGACGCACTCATCTTCCAGTGCATTTGCATGTCTTAATGAGCGCACTGAGCTGCGGCCTCGGAGCGGTTTGGGGTTTCGGCGTCTTGCTCAAGGGCTCTTTAGTTGCACCAGTCGCTCCCCTGTCAGTGGAGGGCAGCTAGAGTTTGAGCGACGGAGGGATCAGACTCGCAACCTTCGACCTACCAGCCAGCAAGATGAGGATCTGTATGAAGTTTGTGTCAGGAGGCATTTCTGATTTCTGAGTTGCAGCAACACTTTTTTATGGTTAAATTACCTGAAATATATCACAATACAGATATGATATGTAAGAATACTTGATTGAAATCATAAAAATGTCATTAATAAGACTTGTGACGTTACGACTTTATGCATTGTTACAAAGCTCATTTAGCATGCTAACCAGCTTGCCCCAGCTTGTTCTGTTGCAAATATCCTGTGCTACTTCCCCTGAGCTCCCAGTCTGTACTTCTAGCTGCACAGCTAATAGAGCTAATGGCAGCTACAGTTGGCAGCAGTTAGCGGTTAAATGGATACACTGCTTTCCATTTCTTTGGAGTATGAATTCTACAGGTGGCTAAATCTGACAGGCTGCACCTTTCAGACGAATTATCATTAAAAATAGCAAATAACAGTTCACTGGAGGTTTCCATCCATTGATTTAATTTCCATTGGGCATGCAACACTTGGTCCAGAGTGCTCTGAAAGAAGCAAAGTAGTCCAGCGTCTTTTCAGCCATGTCCCCCAGCTCCTCCCGGGGGATCTCAAAGGTATTTCCAGGCAAGATGGGATTTGTTGTCCCTCCAGCCTGTTCTAGGTATGCCTCAGGGTCTCCTCCAAGTTGGATGTGGCCATAACACCCCCCCCTAGGGAGGCATCTGGATCGGATGCTGCTCCTGTATTGGGGAAAGCTCGCACACAAATTTGCCATCTTGAAAGCAGCAGATTCCCCCTGTTGTCTACCTCATCTACTTTGGTTCAGGTACATCTGACTGTCATTGGACACAGATAAAGGACCACGTTCTTGGGGTCCCTTTGAAAAGGTTGTCCAGGCCCCCTCATAAGACGAACCCGCTCACAAAGACACACATTGCTATTTCACTTCGCAACCTCACAAGCAGCAGCGTGTGCACAAAACTTTCATCATGAAACAAAAGGAAATTGTGTTTTATTTCAGGCAGCACCGCGTCAGTGTTCCACCAATAGAGACAGAGTCGCCTGCTCGCCGCGAGGCTGCATTACTGTGGATCACAGTCGCCTAGATAAGTGCGTTAGATACGCCTTGGAGTCTGTGGGTGTGTGTGTGTGTGTGCCTGTGTCAAAGCTGCACTTGAACATGGGGTGAATACAAGAACATCACAAGTTGAAAGCAGGAGAATAAAACATTGTGGATGTGCACGCACGCACACAGGCAGACACACACACACACACACACAAATGCACACAAAGATTCATGCCTCTCTGTTGTGTTGTTCCTGGTGGCAAAAGCAGCATGACGGTGTTTGGTATCGACCAGAGAGAGATGTGTAATCCACTCTACGGGGTGTGTGTTTGGACGGTTCCAGAGTGTGTTGTGTTCTCCCTGTGTGTGTGTGTGCTTGTGTGTTGCAGCCGCTTCCAGAGTGAGTGTGGCATGTAAAGTAATTATTCAGACAATAAAGCCTGCCTCTTTTGTCTTTTGCACTCCGCAGAGGATTGTGTGTGTGTGTGTGTGTGTGTGTGTGTGTGTGTGTGTGTGTGTGTGTGCCCGTGTTTGTGCGTCTTTGTTTTTCCATTTTGAGGCTGAAACTGGAGCACTAATGATGGGTGCCTTGACAATAAAAGTATTGATACTGCGACACCTGCGTCTTTTTGCGAGGTATTGATTTTCATAGCAGAGGGGTCGATACTGAATATAAACAACGTAGCCTCCGTCCTCCTGTGTTTTTGCACAAAAAATACAGTCTCTTGCCGCCACAGTATCACAACATCATTACCATTTTACTGCCATCAAAGAAATTAGCTGTTGAAGAGCATTTTAAACACTCCACTAGCCCTGCTTAACCTACACAACACTTGAGAGTATGGACTTCAGTGCACATTTGGAAGTGTTAACACAGCGCCTTATGAAGGAGATGCATTACAGTTATAGCACGTTCATGGACGTGGGAGCAAGTGATGCTCAGGGGGCTGCGGCCCCACCTAAAGCAAGACATAAGACATAGAATAACATAAAAGGGTTATTGCTGTGTTTTATTTAGTGGTTTAGCAGTTTAATGTATGAACTACGCTGCAGACTGCATTCTCTGTTAACAGTGACAAACAGGCAGGTGATCACACGCGCTGACATTTGCCACATCCACACTTGATCGTGATCGGATCTCGTCACCCCGCCCTGTGCACAAAGAAACTCTGTGATCTCATCCTGCACAGGGAAAGAAAGAACTCAATGTATGACACTTGCCGAATTTACAAGAAGGCTCAGATAATTAAGAATTCTTCATAAACAGCATTTCACAAAGTTGATAAAAATGTCTCCGAACTCTTAATACAAAAAAAAATGTTGTTTAAATGCAAAAACATGAAATTTAGGTACCCTGTACATTTATTACTCATAAGCAGATTTTGCAGCCAACAGCATTTTCCACAGCGCATGTATTGACAGGTTATAGCAGCAAATTAACAAATGTAACTCAGAACACAAGTTGGTAGTTAGTTATGAAGATGTTTTAGTTTCAGGGCCCTGATGTTGAACACAAAGTGATTAGACTTTGCTCATTTGTAGCATCATATGACTGTAGATGTTATATATTCTCTAACATTAGTGCTGTGACTAAAAGAAATAAAGCTTTTGAAGATTAGAGTCATTTGTTAATGTTTTAGATGTCATTAGTTCTCACTGAGACCTCAACTATTCAGCCAAATGAAACAGACCTTTACTGTATGTGTGTTTTCCATAAGTCAAGGTCTCTTTAAAGTATATTTATATAACCCTCTTCTCTCCTGAAAGTTTCAGAGATGAAAAAAAAAGTGTTAACCTTCCATTATCAGTTTTGTCTGTGACTGTCAAGGACCCCTAAACTGAGAAAAATTAAATCACAGACCACTATTTGATAAGCTTTTATCCTCCACCTGATATCTGCTTTTACATGTTTTCTTACAGAAACTACATATATGAAACAAAAATAGGACAAAAATAGATGCTCACTCTGTTTTTGTGTTACTTGGACAGAAATAAAGTCAAACAAATAGGTTCCATTTTTTTTGCCGTGGACCCCCTGAAACCCCCTCAAGAACCTCTCAAGGTCCATGTGAACTACTTCTATACAAACAACTGATCCACTAATGACAAAAAAAAGTAACACCAGTACAGCATTCAACTCCAAATCTATTCAAAAACAACAACAATACAATATTTCCATGTATTTCGGTTGAGTAGGAATCCCCTTTTTACTGTCAGAGCTCCGGGAGTTTTGCAACGTCCTCCTTTTTCGTGCTCCCAGTGAACGCAGCATGACGCTCAGTGAATCCGCAGCATCCGTGAAGAGGTAGCGGCGCTTTGTCTGATAATGAAGAGCCTCTCTGCCTTTGACCTGCTTATGGAGACATGTAGACAGAGCGAGACCCCTAAAGTAGGGAGGTCTCGGTAAGATACGAGGAGGGAGAAATTAATCTGTTTTCTTTTTTCTTTTTTTATTTTCTTTGTGACAAACCAGATTTGTTGCTATCGGGAGATTACCCTTCCTATAGTATTTTTTTTTTTCCCTCTGCAGTGAAGAGAGAGAGACATGCGTGAGAGGGGCCAAAGAGGAAGAAAGGGACTTGAAGGAAAAAGGAAATGAGATTTAAATCTGGGGAGGAAATAACAGATGGAGCGGAGCGGTGGAGGCAGCGGAGGAGCAGGGGAATCATGGGGGAAAAAAACGGGAGAGTTCTTGCGCAAACTGTGTTGAGCAGGGCCAACTGGAATGAACTGCCTACAGGCAACCTGACCTTGGCTACGAGACACTGACACACACACAGTTAACCCATGGCACACACTCGCATATGCACAAATATATTACACACATTGTCGGGCGCAGTCGCTCCTCTCTCTCGCTCCTTTTCTTCTTCCCTCCCATCAGTCTCTCCTTCCTCCCCCTCTGATTCCTCTATCGGCGCCATCTCCGTCTCTTTCATCAGGCAGGTTGGAGATGTAGTGGGGCGCCGGGGATTCGATAGCCCTAACCTTTATCTCCGTCGTCCTGTAGTGTTCGTAATGACAGCCTCTTCTTCCTCCTCACCTCTTCACCCTCCTCCTCTCCTGCCCCCGGGCTCCCCTCGGCCTAAGCCCAATTAGCCTGTCGCGGCTAACGAAAGGATGTCTGTGTGTGTGTGTGTGTGTGTGTGTGTGTGTGTACGTGTGTGTGTCTATGTGTGTGTGTGTAACGAGCATGAAATAAGATTTGGCCATCCAGCCGATCAGCTTCAGTCGAGTCTTTGCCCGCTTCAAACCAGACAAGAAGGGGACAGAGAGACACAAACCCTTCGACACAAAAGGAGAGATGGAGGGAGAGACGCCTGGATGGGCAGAGCTGAAGTGACCATCAGTGTATTGCGACGGTAGCTATTGGTAACTATTGATCAGAGTAGAAAAAGCAACTGGCCCGAGGCTTTCCCTCTCACACTTCAATCACTGCGACGGCCTGTCTCAATCAAAAGGGCTTGAAAACTGCTAACCAGAACCAAAGAGGTACGACCACATCACAGCTGTTTTGAGCCTCCCCGTTTGTTTAAACATCGATTTCAGAATCTTATTGATCACTTTAAGGGGCTCTTCATGGCTTGGCTCCAAACCATATTTTAGATCTTTTTTAATCCGTGGCGAATCTCTGCTTAGTTTGAGATCCCCGGGCGGCGCAGTCTCCTGTCTCTCCTGTCCAGGCTGAAAACTAAAGGAGACAGAGCCTCGGCCATCAGGACCCCGAGGCTCTGCACT
The DNA here is from genome assembly GCF_904848185.1 of Acanthopagrus latus. Taxonomy (NCBI): domain Eukaryota; kingdom Metazoa; phylum Chordata; class Actinopteri; order Spariformes; family Sparidae; genus Acanthopagrus; species Acanthopagrus latus. The sequence goes on along the minus strand of NC_051061.1, from coordinate 8,804,849 downwards.
GACCTGCTCCATGCAACGAGGCCGTCTGAGGCAGAGTCTCTTCCTAAAGAAAAACATTCTTCTATTTTATTAGTTTATGCTTTTTTTTTGTTTCATATTTATTATTTATCTTTATCTTGCCCTTCATTCATTTTGATTTACTTTCTGTTTGAAGCACTTTGTTTTGACAAGTGCTCCATAAATACTTTTCATTAAAACGCTGTCATCGTTCTCCTCTCTTGAGGTGAATATGTCTCCACTGTCTATAAAACTTCAGAATTCTTCAAATTGTCAAAAGTCAGGCAAAACGGTAATGTATACTAACTCCAGCTGAACTCCTTTACTGAGATGGATTCTTGAACTTCATCACATGCTTTAGTGTTCAAAAAACACATCCGTTCTAATTCTGTCCCCCTCACTCTGTTTTAGCTCCTGTCTCTTTTAGGCCCCTCCTCCCAAATACCCGGTCTCCTCCGATAGGTCAGCTTGCGCATGCCTGACCTGGCACTGTTCACAAAAACAGAGCCAGATCAATTATATTGTGCCAAACATGGCTGCTGGGAGTAAATTAGGCAAATGTGTGACTCTGTGATGTCACAAAGTCACTAAATTAAAGGCGGGACTAACGGCGAGGCGTTTTTGGGTTTTCTGGAGGGGAAAGAAGTTTCGTCTGGTGAATGCTTTTCAAGAGAAACCTGTATTAAACCTAAAACAATAAAGGCATAACATGTCTTCTTTAAATGAGACAAAACTCCTGCATTTTTATAACAGAGTGGAAAGAAGTGAAAGTGCCATTGTGAGTGCAGAGTTTTCTGACTTGTGGGGAATCTTACAGCAAGCCTGAGCTCAAATCACTCTCTATCTGACGTGTACTGTACAGGGGCGGCAATTACACAATTCCCCAATCCTGCACATATCCCGGATAGACACTGCCACAGCTGACTCGCAGACTTTTATTAAGAGTGTCTGAGCAGAGTCGATTTTTTAAAATGCAAATCGTGTGCCTCTGTGACAGCTAATAGACATATATTTAGTCATCGCTAGTATAGCGTACAAATCAGCGAGTGAGCGAGGCTCGAGTCGGGCGGGTGAGAGAAAGTCGGAGGCGCAGCGGTGCAATAAAGTGTATAAGATCTCTGGAGTGCTCAAGACCTACATGTACGTCGCGTGGCAGCGCTTTGAGCATGGCCAAGTGTCGAGAGAGGGAGTTTGTTGTATGGCCATTAGCCTTGATGCACACACACAAACACACGCACACACACACACACACACACAGATTGCTGCAGGGTCATCGTCCCCTCTCTGGGCTGCAGTGGCCGAGTGATGGGAAGAGAAAAACGGAGGAGAGAGTGGAAGCGATGTGCTCCACTTCATCCAGTATGACTCTTAACACCAACCTGCTCCTCTCTGGACCAGCTCTATTCCAGTGGATGTAAAAAAAAAAAAAAACCTCTTCTACCCTTGATGGTTTCATCACTCAACAACTCAGACATTTGTAAAAGATATGTTCAGAATGCCTGTGGATGGGAAATTTGCCAGAGGATCAAATTTACGAGACACCCAACGTGACAAATCAAGCACGTGTGAGGTGGTTTCATTGTGTTCTCTCACCAAGCTTTGCTTTTTCACCTTATTCCTCATTAGCAGGAGGATCAGTCTAAGGTGGGAAAAAGAAAGACATGAATACAAATTATGATTGCTACAAATTCCATGACGGCAGCAGCTGGATCGTCACGGGAGTCTTAAAATCGTTCCCTTAAATCTCAGGGTAATTAGCTGCATTAGGGTATTTTTCAAATGCAGGATTAAGCGGATACACAAACATTACTTAAAGCAGATTTTAATGATAAAACACAACCCAACATTTCAGCAAACCAGACCTAGACCCCGATACGGTTCCTCACACTTTCGCGTGCTCACACGATTAAATGAGTGTATGATGTCTGCACTGAGCATATTTGCACACACTTTTACAAACACGGCGAGCGTCAGCCTCTGAGTCATCATCGATATATTTAATCAAAGGAGCCGTTCTTCGACTGCTAACACTCAATCAACAGGCCTGCGAGCACCAACTGTGTGTTTCAGCGTATCGACGTGTGTTCGGCTAATAACCAGCTCAAAGTTGCCAAAAACTGTTCCACTTAACTGACACACTTCCATTTTACATCTGCTTGGTCTGTACTTGGATGTGTGTTTGGTATTTTATTTCTGGGTTTCGTCCACATGTGGACTCGACCCCCTTAGCGACCGGTCGCATGGCGAGGTAAGAGCGGCTCTGGACAAACATTCTGAAATGACGTACCGGTTTGATTCAAGTTTGGTGACGTCCATGGCTAAATGCTTTCAAGTTTTCTCAGTGTAAAATCAAATGAAAATGGTGTAACAAAAAAAACAAACAAGTGATATCAAAGGTGTTATATGTAATGAAAAATATATTTACTGAGATATCTATAGATAGATAGATATCATCCCTGTCCTTTATCACAATACCACTCCTAGATGCACAATTAACAGAGCTGACTAGTTAGCAGCAGTTAGCGCTTACTCTGGTGATGTACCATTCCCCATTTGGTTGCAAGTTCTCATGTGTTTCAGGTTTAAATGACAGCTGATAAGTGAACTACTGTCTGTGTTGGGGATATACGTCCAAGTGATGGCTTTGAACGCAACACAGGGGCAAATGTCACTGTCCAGGTAGCAAAACCTTACATTAACTGTCCTGAGTGGGGTTCAGTTAATACTAACACTAAAACGTGCCCTGTATCCCCCCCCTGATGTGGACATACGCTGGTGTAGCTCTTATTTGGTGTTTTTGCGATGCTAGATGTGTGTTCAAGTATGTATCTGCTAACTGTATTCTGTTGTACATGAGACAGAGGACTGACCAGACACCGACCCATGCAAATCCCCCCTTATTTAGCCTCATTAATGCAGGGTGAAGAGAGGGGAGAGCGCCTCGCTCCGCTCTCAGATGACCTCGCCTCAGAAAGTCAAACTTTAAGTCCCGAGAGTGTGAGCCGCGAAAAACGACAAATGAATTACGACGATGCAGATGGACGGAATTAGCGGCGAAAAAATGTCGGCCGCAGTCAGCGAGTGCTTCCCCTTTCTCCACCTTCATGGTGTTTACATTGTCTTTACAGAGGAGGACAGGACCGAAACAAAAGGCAAGGGGGGGGTGACGAGGGGAAGGAGGAGGAACTCATTAGTGAAAGACTTTAAGTGGAATGATGAGAAGAAGCTGGAGGGAAGGACAGGATGAGATAAGACAGGATTTAGAGTGGGAGAGAGGGAGAGAGAGAGAGGGGGAGGGAGGGAGAGAGAGAGAGAGAGGGAGGGGGAGATTTTGGAGGGGAGAGAAGTGTCACTTTAAACAATCTTCACTGGGGAGAGAGATAGGAATATCATCCGAACCTTAATCCCTGTTTATATTTAGTATCTCAGATTCATGCAGATGAAACCCGTGCCCGCTGGAGCTGTAAAATACGACGCTCGTGTCTATTTAAATGATTAGGTTTTACAGTTTATTTTGTGTTTTTAGAGATATTCCTGCATGAACTATGATGAGTGAGGACGTGGTGGACTGGCAATTGAAACAAAATAGTAGTAACAATCTTGGTCAGGGTGTTTGGTAGACGTAACTAGAATACAGGCCAACGCTGAAATTTGGTGTTGGACCACGAGCAGAAAGCCAGCAGCGATTCTGTAGTATTGTTAAGATGCAAAATGGTCTTCCTTTTTAATCTGATCTTAATTCCCCCCGTGTTCATGACATGAAAAAAAAAAAAAGTTTCTTCAGGACAACCTGTCTAAGTTCATATTTCCACAGTGTGGATATGACTCTGCTTGCCCTGCTCAGATAATAGAAATTAGTTTTTTTGCCACAAACATCTGACATATAGCGGGGTCCAATCGGAGCAGCCCTGTATGCAAAAATCACATGTGTAAACGACGTGTAAATTATTTTATTGAAACCAAAATGCTTTTCTACTTTTATCTATCCTCCTCAGACATCAGATTCTCACATAGTGACTCAAACTGACTGCATATGTTCAGACTGCTGAATACACACTGTTGGAAGTGACTTCTTAAATGCCCTAGCTACTCAGTGATTTAGATTTTAAGATAAACTCCTCTACTGGGAATCAAAATTTGAACGATTCGGCCGTGTCGTTTTAAAATTCCAGTACTGATACGTGCACAGGAAGTACCTCATATACTTCCTAAAATGCTGGAATCTGCACTGGCGAGTAGACGGGTCCATGCAACGATGCGATACTGCGTAATTTATTCATTAGAAAAACAGCACCCTGCTACTTCCCAGCACCCTGCCGCACAGCTTTATGTAACGTTGTCTTTGCACACGTGACCAGTATCCATAAACAGTAAACTTGTTCAGCTTCAAACACATCCGTAACGTAACATCCATACAGTGTTGTTAGTATGATATGGAGGAGGATTAGAGCCACTGTAAGGGAACTGTTTTGACTTTTTTCTCAGAATGCTAAGTTTGAAGTCAGAATTATCCTCTTCTGTGGTATACAGATGTTAAAATGTAATATTTATGGCATTTGTATTTTACCCTTTAAAGTAATAAAACGGTGCGCCACTGTTTTGACTGAATAAACAAACTGACCTTCACGGACAACCCACTTTCATACTGGTTTCTTTTTTCTTGTTTTTCTTTCATATTTTTCCGACCCTTCCGCTTTTCTAGCTTCAAACAGAGGTCTAGGGGCCTTTAATATTGTAAATATTAAAGTTTTGAGTTTGAATCTCTTCTCCAAAACTACACAGTGCCCCTGTTAAACTAAAAATAAGACTGCTATTGCTTTGGGATTGCATTTTTCTTATTTCATTTGTTCAAAGCAATATCTTTGTGGTCAACTAAACATAGCCCTCAATCTTTAATAACGCTTCAACGGCAGGTTTATATGCATTACGCGAGGAAATGTGACTCTTAGCTCGAGCTTACTTGGCAGTGAACCGTCAGCCATTTTGTTATCTTTCCAGCCACTTGACTTTCCAGTAAAAGTTTTGAATGTCGTACTCTGGGTGCAAATAAAGCTGGGAAAGTGACAAAGTCCAAAGCTGTCCTGAGCCTGTGTACCTGCTTTTCAGATAACTCTCTCCCTCTCTCTCTCTCTCGACACAGACCTCCAAACACATGCACTTGCGCACACACACACACACACACCTGGGTCCCTGGTGAGTCTGCTTCTCAAAGACTTCCTGAAATACGCTGTGATTGTACTCCCATGGGGCTTTGCAAGCGGAGTGATGTGATTTTCTCAGCTTCCTTCTCGCGCCACTGTAACACACACACACGCACACACACACACACACACACGCCAGACACATACATACACATTCTGACAGAACAAAGCAAACACGGGAATGGACAAATAAGATGGAAGCTGCTTCATCATCCTTCTGGTAGTCGAGCGCGTGTGTGTGTGTGTGTGTGTGTGTGTTTGGTGGATTCTCAGTACTTTGGGAAATCGATTGTGATTCTTTCAGCGTTATTTCAACTGCGTGTGTCCCTATATGTGCACATATCTGTATCTATTAGTACCCCATCACTGCCTTCTCTCTGTACCTAAAGGGCAATATGCATGTAAATTCATAGGCTGCACACTTCTGCCAGCCTACCTTTATAAAGACCCTCCCTTAGCCGTCAGCCATAAGCCAGCCGTTTGACTCTAATGTTCCATCTGAAACATTATTACGTCCTCAGAAAACATCATCATGTCTATGATGTACTGCAATCATATCACTGCTGCTCTACGCCTGAGGGGCCTGTTTGTCAAATACAGTTGTAACTGTCATCAAAATCCCACTTCCTCACACGCACTGAGCCCTGCTGCTGCTGCTGCTGCTGTTTTTGTGTGTGCTCGGTGGAAATACGCTGGGCCGCAAGCTTTAATGCGGTGATTACAACTCAGTGGGTGTACTACCTTATTTTCTCTCTTTTAGCGTGATTGAAAGGTTTGCACCTATTACCATAATCACGAGCACTCAGAAGTAATACTTTTATGTCTAGTGGAGTCATTACAGTGCGGAAACAGGTCAGTTAATTTTAAGGATGATTCTAACACAGGGACATGAGTATTTTATTAACTGTGAGCTTTGTCAGAACCAGCTTACTGAGCCCGTCATCAGTGATTTATCTGACTTTCTTATTTGTAATTAATTCTCCATCTGATGGGCCCTTACGGCACATTTTAAAGAAATGTTATGTAACTTTCTTAACCTTAGAATAACAGCCTCAATCATTTTTCTGATGGTACAGTGTCACTTGTTTCTGCACTATGTAACATCAGTGAAAGGGTAAGATCACAGCGTTAAGTTCAGGTTTTCTATTCCTCTCTAGACGCAACGATGTGCCTAATCTCCGGTTAGGTTTGGGCACCAAAAGCACTTTGTTAGGGTGAGGAAAACATTTCTACAAGTCTTGTTAAATACTCTTGGTTTTGTCGAAACAAAGATGATTGGAGATGGCCCAACTTCGTACCCGAAATATCAGGATTTTGTCACCACAAAAACGGTTAAGAGTTGTCCCGAGGTCTCCTCAAAAAGAGGATCCAGCGGTGTGACACGTGCTGAAACGCAGTCATGAACTGTGGTCACTGGCTTGAACAAGATACGACCCGTTCCATTTAGATGTCAGTATGGTACACAGCCTCTCATCACATGTGTGGTTCCCAGGAATGTTAACTGCAAGCATTGTATCCTGGCGACTGTGAACTATGATACAATATATTGTTATGAAAATGGCCATTGTGCATGATGAGTACTTTTTCTTTTGATACTTTAAGTATACTTCACTTTAAACAGAGTATTTTTGCACTTTGCTATGTCGTGCGCCTCTTCCCCCACAATTGCTCATTATCCACCAACCCTGCAATGGAGACAGAGAGAAGTTTGGAGGGCTGGTGGCTGCAGGGAAATAGAGCCAGAGAGGTCGGCCATTGACAGATAGCAGCTACACACACACACACACACACACACACACACACACACACACACACACACACACACAGTGTCCAGCCAGGGTGATTCTCAGTATCCCTCTATAATTATGTTGAGCCGTTGCCCAAATACTCATCGATTGCCACTGGGCCTCTGTTGAACCTGACAACACACACACACACACACACACACACAACACTGTGCACTTCACTGCAGTGGAGAAGGGTGGGAAGGGCCGGTGCACAATGGGAAAAGGCGATGCAGGGGACAAAGAAGAACAAGGTGCAGGGGTGAAGGAAGCTGGCAAATGGAGATGCGAGAAATAAAATTAAAATTAAATGAATGAGATGTTGCGAGGAGTGCAGTTAACTGAAGATCCGTAACAAAGGTCCACATTAACAAACGGTTGATTGATTGTTAATGAACATATACCGATCCTACAATTACTTTTCTCCACACGGTAAACCGCGACTGAAATGGCCATTTTCCTCTCTGCTGTGATCCAAAACCCCCGCTGTAAATGGCATTTGGCAATGTATTTGAAGTACAATCCTGTATTGTACCTGGAATGGGATTCACAGCTCTGCTGTATTCACCTTATTGTTTTTACTGTTATGAAAAGTTCATGGCCGGGTCGACAGAACAAATAACAGTGGGGAAAAACCGAGGGAGGGGGTGAGGAAGAGAAAAATGGTGGAGTGGCGAGGAGGTGAACGGAGGGTAGCGCACTGTAGATACTGGAAAGAGATAAGGGCATTTTTAGTTCCCAAAAAACTCTCTCAACCCACCCTGCAAACCCAAACACACACACACACACACACACACACACACACACACACACACACACACACACACACATTTCAAGTCCCCTGTTAGTTTGAGCGTTACGACTCCAAGGTCCACTGTTATATAGGTTCACAAGTACACGCGCACACACACACGCACACACACCGAAATGCAGGTTCACACAGTTGCAGTCACAGCTGTCCCGATGCAAAGCTGCTTAATGGCAGAGTTATGAGGGTGAATTGGCTTATGGAGTGGAGGGAGGGAGAGAAGACATAATGGTGTCAATCTGGCTGCTACACACACACTGATAGACACATCACCCCTCACTCTCTTGTTCCCGCTTTAAACACAAAAACACAAAGTTGAGTGAAGGAATGAACAAGACACATTGAAGGTTCATGATGATCATCAAAACGGCAATGACACCTCTATGTGCTTTTTTAAATACACGTAAAATAAATGACTTGCGCCTCAGCAAGTCTTGACTCTTATCTGTGTGGTTTGCTCTGTGTGTGTGTGTGCGTGTGTGTGTGGTTTGCAGCTGGTTGTACCAGTGGGGTTGTTCTACAGTCATCGCTCTATCCCTTATTGATTCTTGGCAGGCAGTTCTGGGCATCGGCAACTCTTCTGTCACGCTCTCTATTCTCGCTCCTGCTCTCGCCGCTGCTGTGTTTTGGGTATCAGTTGTTTGTTGGGGTTTGTGTGGTGCTTCAGAAATTGGCGCCGGTGCTGCCTCAGCAGTTCTCTGGCCAGCAGTTGCTACTTTGTAAAAAAAAGAAAAAAAAAAGGGACCCATAAAAAAAAGAAAGAAATGAAGGAGTGACAGAGAATGAGCAAGTGTGGAAGAGAGGGAGAGAGAGTGAGTAGAAGGGACTGTACTTACCTGAGAAAAACTGACATGCCTGCTCATTTGTTAAGATGTCTAAAATGACGTATGCTTGCTTTTATCTTCCCAGGACCCTTTGTGACCATGAAGTTTCTCTCAGAATCAAATACGATGTCCATGATGGTTACTTTTAAGCATGGCTGATGATAGGCCTGTTCCAGGGCAACGTTTCCCCACATGTATATTCTGCTTCAGTCTGCCCAGGTTTATTGGCAGCTGCAGGAGTATATATGCCTTATATACCCTGCAGGTTCATACTTTCATTTTGGCTGTCTACTCGAAAATGTTTGCATGCTTTCATGCTCAAATACATTCTTTTTCTCATACAGTCCATTGCTGCAGAACCTGTATTCATTCTCTGTCTGAAAGGTCTCTTTAAGTTCTGACTGGTGACAGCTCTCACAGGCCTGAGCAAGCACTTGCCCACCATGTGTACACACCATAAACTGTGCTGGAGGTGTGGCTGAGTTTGGTGACTATAGTTATGACATCACAACCTGGTCATTTAAAAGGCACACTTTGGGAATATTGGCTTTGTACATTCAGTGTTTCCCACAGAATAGCTTTTGGGGTTGATGGGTCACAAGTTGGCTGACATTAAATAGGAGAGGTTGCTTCACAATCAGTTCATTTACAGGAGGGATGTAATACCAGAGAGCATTGTAGATGGTGCCGGTCTCTCAAAAGGATAAAAAGAACGAAAGTATAAAATGCTACAATGTGTTGCCGAATATACTTGGTCGGCCGTTAACATCCCTGGTTAGACCTGACGAGTACAATATATGTGTGGGAAACACTGGTGCATTTCTCTGTTTTTGAACATTTCATATTATTTATGTAGCACTTAGCGTTACAATCAAAGAAGATATGGACATCCCACTTTCACCAATACGGTACCGTTCCCAAGGAGGAATTAAGGAAAATAAATACATAAAGGAAATTAAAAAAGGAAATTTTACGTTCATCTTGAATACTATTTTTGTCATGCTGAAATGGGCACTAGATCAGCATGACATATGGGTCATATTTTGAAAGACAACAACAAAATACTTTGTTTGTCATTAGCTTGGAAGGATGTGTTCTGAGAAAAAAAGAGTGAAAATGTGTGGTCATGATTGAGGGGTTGAGAAGCGAAGGGAGGGAGAGAGAGAGAGGGAGGAGGAGGAGGAGAGGGAGGCGGTTAGCAAGGTAAAGAGAGGGCGAGAGGGAGCGTGCAGCTTAGCAAAAGCTGTTCTCATCCTTTGAATGGAGGGTGTGATGGAAGGTGATACTCTAATAGGATACAGGACGGACAGATAAAGAGATCAGCTCTCTCTCCCTGGGAGCATTCCAGTCGGCCATCGGGTCCCCATACAGGGCTCGTCAAATAAAACCTCAGCTTTATTCAGAGCCCTCTCCATCAGCAGGGACTGCTCTGGTTCCCTGCCAAGCTACCTGGAACACTAGACAGAGGGATAGAGAGAGTGTGATCAGTTCGGAACATACAAAAGAAACACAAAGAGGCAGCATGCACCAATCTGCAGCTCTATTTAAACTATATAAAAGGGTGTCATCAGCAAACACAACAACTTTCTGGTTCCACATATTTCCTGTATTCATATCAAAAAAAGAAAGCCATGGTTAGACTAGCAGCATACCAATACTTGGAGGACTCTTGAAAGTACATCCCTTTTGTTGATAGTCATCGTGCCAGAACAATTTCGATGACATTCAAAAGCAGTGAGCAGATTTATTACGGTAGAAGGGGCAGCTGGAAATACTCCCTGCAATGTTATTAGAGCAAGATTTTATTGTTGAGTTGAGTTGCATCCTGAATTTGTCAAAATTTGATGCTTCAGGTTTGCAGTTTGGGTCAGACACCAACCTGATTAGCATTGTTGCCATAACAAGACAAGACAAGACAATTCTGTGTTCAAATCCCTTTGGGGCTTTTTGGGCAGAAAGTGTGTACAGGACAAAAACTAAACTTAAAACTAGAGTTTTAAACAGAAAACTGAACAAACCGGAGACTTTAAAATATGTATTTTTCTCTGGCAGCCTCCTCCTGCTACATTAGTTAAAACACACTTTTTTTAAGAGGAGAAGGTGGGGCACCATAGGTCGGCTGCGGTCACGAGATATCACTGTAACCTGATTAAAGTGGGGTCAGGCATGCTTTGGCCCCACTTCTTTTGTGGTCTTTCTTAACATGGCATGGCACAAGGTGACATTGGTAAACTGGTACTAGGCGCGACCAAATGGCCAATGGAAAATCCTCATTATTGTGATCCGGTTAAATAAAAGAAAGCACTGATAGTAAAACAAAAAAAACAACAAAAAAAAAAAACTGGCCTTACCCACTGAGTTCTAAGAAAACTTTCCAAAGCCTGAAGTTCTGGCTTCCAGCTCACCATGAACCTTTCTTCTTTAATTAGAAATGCCCTAAACATACCTCCTTTAGAGCCTTGTATATTTTCTTAATGGAAGCTTTGTTCTTAAAATCACCAGAGAAAAGGAGATTTAAGCTATTAAGACCCTGAGTTCTTGCGGAACCTTTGAATTAAGCACTTCAGTGCAGTCAGCATTTTCTTGGAGTCTGGATCTGGTCGCCATTAGAGGAACCTGTGCCTCAGCCGGTGCTCTCAGCTAGGTGCTTGGGGATTACTCCCAAAATGATACATACAGCCTGCGCATCTTGAGGTCAGAAGGTGACCTCCTCAGAAGTCAGAACTTAAATGTGTAGAGTACCTTATTTCTGCATTCATCTTACACTGCCTTCAAAGACCTGGGAGCTCCTCAGCACAACCACAGCATGGAACTGCTCACTAATGTTGGTTGATGCAGGTGCTATCTGGCCAACTTCTGTTTATATTCTTCCACCAAAAAAGAGTTGCTTCAAGTTTTCAATAAAGCAGAGAGATGAAAACAGCAGCCCGAATGCAGTACAGGGTGGATGAGTTCAGCATATAGCAAGGTGAGGAGACAGCTAAACAGTTAGGATTAATCAGTCAGCGGGAGACAGGTGCATGCTGCGGCGCAAAAACAAAGTGAAAACTAACCAAGGAAGGAAAAAATTGGAGCAAGACAAAGTGAGAGGAACTCCAAATGGAGGAGTGAAAAAAAACCAAAAAAAAACCAAAAAGAGCATGATGAAAAAATGTATTCATTGTTGAAAGCAAGGGTGAAGAAAAGGGGGAAGGTAGGGAGGGCGAACCAGGGAGGGCTGGTGGAGTGCGGTGCTAAGTAATGTATCCTGCCAGTTCTCATTGTGTCTACAACCGAAACTGCTCCACACTAGCAAGGAGGCCGTAATAGGATAAAGACTGTACTGCGGAGGGAGAGTGAGGGAGAATGGAGGGGGCAGTGTAGGCACAGAAATAGAGGGATAGACGAGCACGGACACAAATGGTCAGGAATCAATTATTGGTTGTGAAAACCAGATTTTAAGCACTCCATTGATCCCTGATGTTGGGTTTGCCACTTCAGTAGCTTTTTATACCTTCCGAATGGTTAGTTGTTGCTCTCGCCATTCCTTATAATGTCGTGTTTTCTGGTGTGCCTTCCACCTTCATTTATATTGGAAGGGACTTTTCAGGGTTTCTTGTAGAGAGGGCGTTGGATTTGCATTGTTAAAGCAGAAAAAGACAGTCCAGCTCTTTTGCAAAGTCCCAGTATTTTTTAAAGGTGGGGGACAGCTCTTTTTTTTTTTTTTTTTTTGATTGGAGGTTAGACAGCGCTGTGTGCTCAGAAATGGACCACTGTTTGGAAAAATGGAGGACACAATCTAGTGTTTTTCAAAAGGGAACGTGGAGGTCACAGCTGCCGCACATCCGGCCGTCACAGCCCGGCTCGGTAGCGTCCACGAACACAGTGGGGTTTATTCTCACCGCGACACATCTAATCAGACACATTGTAAACAACAAAGCACTCGGCTGCATGCAACAGCAGCTGAGTGGTTTGTTGTTTACAATGTGTCTGATTAGATGGCTGATCGACGCCTCTTTGCGATTCAAAAGCTGCGCGCAAACCTCCACCGAGCCGGCGTGCGGCAACCTCAATTTTGAATGCAATTCTGGACTGCAAGTTTCATTACAGTTTGTGCTATTTCCCCTTGTTACCTGCGTTACCAATGTGTCTGTGTGTATATATATATATATATATATATATATATATATATATATATATATATATATATATATATATATATATATCAGTGTGTGCCGCCAAAATACATTTTTTACCTTTGCAGTGCTTGTCCATCTTAGCGGCTAGATTAGGCGGACACTGAGGTTAACTGCTCTTCCTCTGGGGCACTTCAGAAGTTTCTACAACTGTCAATCTGTTGCCGCAGGGTGTCCAAATAGCAGCCTTTCTCTTTTGGTCGAGAAATTCAAACTCAGAATTGTAATATTTAACTAGCTAAATACAAACTCAGAAATAGAAAGGTGGAAAGGTGGCAGGGTCTGAAAGATATAAACAAAGAAAAACAGTAAGAAACTGTTTTGTCCTTCAAGGGCAGTTTGTTAATTTAGCCATGAAAACAAACAGAGGCTGTTTATTTAGTTTGTTTGGCCATTAAGAATACCAATCACTGAAGATCTTTCTCTTTTGATTAAAATTTCTCTAAAACCACATCTTGAAGTCTGTCATCCTGCCAGCCTTAAATGTCCCTTCAGCATCTCTGTTTCCAGGATAGCTGGCTCAAATTAGACAATCATGTACTGCACCACAGTTTTACTTGCGTGTACAGATTAAAGTGTGAAGGTGTTGTTACAGAGGCAGAGAAAAATAAGCCTTAAACTCTAATATGTTATGCACAACTACACACCCAAAGACAGGTGTGACATCATTCCACATCCCGCAGCAAGACTCTGGTAATGTAATGAATGACCTCCTTGTAACAACAGGTGACTCAATCATAATCCTGTTACCTACGCTGTTAGCAGAGTTGATCATGCAGTTTTAATTGAATGCCCGGAGCACAGGGTGGGTGCGTCTGACTCAGAACTATGCTGGCTTAGATTCTAGTTTTCTCTTTAGAGGGAATCCATCTTCAGCAGGCATCCCTGTGGGGTTACCCAGGGCTCACGTCCGGGACCCTTGTCTTTTCAAATGGTTCAGCCTGTGCCCACAGGGGACAACCTACGAAGAATACAAAATCTATGAGCACATTTAGGAGTGGGGTTTGGGGTTAAGCCTCTAAACCGGGGACAGCAGTGGCCAGAGGCATTATGTTTTTGGGTTGTCCGTCTGCGTATCTCTCCATACATCCAATTCTTGTTAGTTATTTTCTTCAGATTGTCCACTATGACTCGTGGATGTTGTGCACACATGCACACAAAACACATGATCTGCAAAAAATTTGAGTGTTTAGTTTTATAATTGGCGAGAGTGTGTCTGTGTTTGTGCCCCCAGTTTTAACTGCAGTTTACCTCGCACATATACAAAAGAACAGGAATTCAGGTACAGACATCCTGGAATAATATGGAAATCATGATACAGGAAAGTCATACCCGCCTCATGACAGTAGATGATGGAGTCCAATATAAGATGTGGGACAGATCTCCAGAAAGGAAATGTCGTCACTCAGAAGACAAAGATCTTCTTTGACTGCTTTTTTTTTTTTTTTATGGCTAAATAAACAAACTCTCTTTGTTTTCACGACTGAATAAACTGAATTAACAAACTGATCTCGCAAACTGACAATTTCATAGTGTTTGACTTGCTTCAAACCGTGTACTGGGGACCATATTTTCCTCTGACAACAGCTTGTTTGCCAAATTTTTGTAAAAAAAAAAAGTTGGTATTCCTTCACCAAAGCTACACAGCGCCCCGTAAAACTTCAAACGAGTGAGAAAAGCACATACAAAGCCTCAAAGATGGATATCTGACATGAAAATAACCGTTATCTCACCGCTCATAATCGTGTGCTCATGTTATTAAGTAAAACTGATCTTCAAGGAGTTTAAGAAAGACCCAAAAAAAGAAACATGTATTTTAACATCGCATCTAGCCATTTCTAGTTTATGTAGCAATGAGGCTGTTTATCGCTGCAGATCGTAAGCATCACCGGAGTACCTTTGATCACTATCAAGAGCTCAATAAAGGGTAATATTTATGTTACTGGTGAATATGATTGTATATGCTTCCAAGGCAACAGATAAGTAAGGGGGTGATGGGATGAAAGTAATGGATGTTTAAAGGGTAGAGGAGACGAGAGAGCATTTTGCGAATAGGCAGCGCAAGGCAGGCATGAGGGGGGGGGAATGAAAGTGAAGTTAAAAAGGGAGAAGGAGCGGGAGATAAATATTTTTGCCAACGGCTGATTTGGCTGAAAATATGACTCATAACGTCTTTGATTTGCAAATTAGGGCGAATGTTTTTTCTCACCGCTGTGCACGATCTATCCCTCTTTTTTTCTTCCCCCCCTCCTCTCTTTGTCTCTCTCATCCCCAATCTCCTTTTCTTCAAATCTCCACTCATGTCCCCCCCCCCCCCAGATGCAACGCAACGTATGTTCGACCCCAGTAGACGCACGCATGTGTGTGCACGCCCATTAACATCACCGCAGGGGGTGTGATGGGAAGGGGGGGGGGCGGCTCCCTAAACAAATCAACAAATCGCAGCCCTTATCTCTTATCTGGCCCAGCCAATCACATGCCGATCTTTATCGCCCACATCAACAAAAAATGCTCGTAGGAGACAGCCAGAGATGGTGTGGGGGGGGCAGAGGTGTGTGAGGCGAGGGAGAGAACAAGCAATAAAACAGCAAGAGGAGAGAGATGAAGGAAAAAGAAAAGCAAAGATAAAAGACAGAGACAATGGAAGGAGGATCAGAGAGGGGAGGAATGAGGGAGAGGGTTTTGCGGGACTAAAATAGACCAAGTCAAATGAGAAAACTAACAAACCGTATCGAGCACTACCAGGAGTGTGCACGCTCGTGTGTGTGTGCGTGCGTGCTACCGTGGTTCAGCGCTGCCATTATTAGGTGATGTAAAGAGCTAATGCAGTGTTAAATAAAAGCTGCACTTGCTTCATTATTCATGGTGTCTGGGGTCACGGGCCCGGGATTGTATGTGTGTGTGTGTGTGTGTGTGTGTGTGTGTGTGTGTGTGTGTGTGCAAATGCTGTATGTTTGAAGAGTGTGTTAAGGAGTGTGTGCATGAGTGTGTGTATCTTGCAAAATTCTTGGCCACAACTCACTCTCTCTTTAAAGAGGATTTGAAACTTTGAGAGCTACAAAGTGGGTCAGCAACTTTGTCTCCTCTCCTCTCTGCTCGCAATTTCCCCCTCGCTTACCTTTCGGGGGAAATCTTAGAAGCACCTGTAGTGGTAAGAAAAAAAAAAAAAACTGCATCAAGACTTTTACACACATTCGAGAACATATTTCTTGCAGGTGGGGAAAAAAAAACAACTAATGAGTGTATATTCAGCTGCATAATTCTTAAAATTATTAGCGCCCTGCCTCTGAAAGGCCATGTTGCACAAACCTTTGCCGTGCGAACGCAGCTCGTGCCCCAGTTGAGTCTCTCCCCCTCCGCTGTGTGAGCGGTGATCCACAGATGCTCCTCTCCGCTCACGACTCAAGTCAGAGAGTATTACTGTCCTTTCACCCGCGTACGAGAGGCCTCGGCGGGGGCCGCGTGAGGACGACTCTGATCCTCCAAGATGTTTGTCAGCCTCGTACCGGCGTCACGGATGACTCATCCTCTCTTTTTCCGTCACGCTTGGCTGTTAACAAGGTGACCGCATGTGCTTTCTATATGTTAAATGAGCAAATACAGTGCGTGTCGCGGTTGCTGTTTTCTTTTCAGTCTTTATTTATCCAGCAACAACCAAAAAAAAAAGCTGATTGTTATCTTCTTCATATTCACACTGTCCCCCACTGATGGCCACTGAGCGGCACTGGCTAAAAGTTATGTAAAGGTGCAATATGTAGTTTTGAGGGGGTAGCATTTCATCAGAGTAACCGCTAACTGCTGCCAAATGTAGCTGCTGTGAGTTTGTAAGCTCACTTTCTTCAAATTCTGTTGATAATTTTACCGGTATGATCAAAATGGATTTATTTTATTATTATTATTATTTTTTTATTTTTTTTTTTTTATTTTTTATTTTTTATGTGGATCAGCACTTAAGAGAAATAAAGATAAACCGCACAAGGGAGCGTTTTCATAAAATGTTCACACCTCTGACTCTCATCCTGCTGTGTGATTCCCATTTGAAAAAAAAATAATAATGTGACGGGCGACGAGCCGCTGTACGGTTCTGCTCTTTCGCTTGTGGAAGAAGGAAAAAAAAATGTAAGAAGCGGTGGTGGAAAAAAAAAAAAAAGGACAGAGTGAATGTGTGAAATTACTGATTAAATCACACATCGCACAGCTCACCCACTTCCTCTTATGCTGATTCCACGTGCTGAGTCAGCCAAAAACTGGCACCGATAAGGGCCGACTGAAGCCTCAAAGACGAGGGGGTGATGGGACATGCAGTGGGGGCCCGATGGTGGCCATGACGCCGGGGTCTTTCATTGCTTATCATTGAACATTGTCTCCCTCTACATTTCCATGTACATGAATAATAGTTGCACTGCTTTCCGTCCTCTACTCCTCCACTTCCTTGCCTCCTTCCTTTCCTTCCTCCTGCTCCTCTTGTCTGTTCTCTCCTTTCCCACTGCCCCCTCTCCTCCAATCTTTTCCTTTTTTTCTTTTTTTTTTTTTTTCTTTTTCACCTCCCTCTCTTGTCATCGCTCCTGTGCCCAGAAATGTAAGTGACCCATCTGTGATAGCAAAAGGTACATTAGGCATTAGGGAGTTCCCCTCCAGCCCTGTGTGTGTGTGTGTGTGTGTGTGTGTGTGTGTGAAACTCTGTGCGTCCGTGCGTGTGGTTAACAGATATTGCCTGATGGACTCCTCCCAGGGGTGCTGTCCGTCTGCTTGGCCAATGAAATGCAGCCAATTACTCTGCAGGCCTCGCTGGCAGCCAATCAAATGGAAATGGGAAAGCTTAGAGATGACGATGGGGTTTAGGGCAGAGCACTTATATTGCACTTTGTTAATGTAAAGAAAGTGTGTGTTAGGCGAGTCCGCTCTCTTCCAGTCTTTCTCTCTCCTTCTCTGCTGCCTCCCCGTCGTTGTAATATTAATGATGAATTGCGAGTGTGGATGTGAGCACATTTGAATGGAGTGGAGTGCTGCAGTGAGTGCAGCAGCGAGAGGGGCGCCCTCCAGTTTGAGTTTAAAGGAACAGTCAAACCTTTTTTTGGGACATTCAGACTAACAGCGGCGTCCTGGCACCCCGCCATCCAACGGTCACGGCCAGGTTTGCCGACCAAAACCAAACACGTACTGACGCCAACGTGTTACCACAGCTGGAGATGCTGCGTAGAAGCATAGGACAGCGTTGCAGCGAGTTTGGGACTTTGTTTTACAGTCACAACCAAAACATAATATGGGTCCATACAGTTCGTCAGACATAATCGAAGTCTCCAGAAGTCAAGAGATCCCAAATTGTTTTAAAAAGATGTTTTTTTTTTGTTTTTTTTTACCTTTGTTTTGCAGCTGATATCTTCGATGTAGCTGCTAAGCTAAGAGCGCTGCACCCTGTCTGAGGCAGATGCACATGCCCGTCCACACGTCAAGAGTGTAAATATTGTCTTTTGAAATCAATTTTCAGCTCTCTGGGCTTCCAAAGACTTAGATTACACATGTCAAACTTTAGAGAGCAATTTTATGTCTTTCTTTTTTGGTCGTACCCGTCTACTTCAGTTGTCTCGGAGAGGGCTGCAACGCTGTTTTGCAGTGAAATGATTGAGGACTAAGACACTTCGGTATGCTATCTGCACGAGGGTGAGTAGATCATGAACTGTATTTTCATTTTTGGGTGCACTCATCCTTAGGCTAACAGCAACAGACGCCAGCTCTGTAATGAACACACAGACATGAGTCCGCCCTGCTCGCTTCGCAAGAAAGCAAATAGATGCCGTTTCCTCATTTCCCTTCCATGTCCGCAACACATCTCCTCCCCTTCTTTCCTCTGTTTTCACCCTGCCCTCACCTCTTTATCTTCCGTCTGTCTCTTCCCTTTCCCCCTCTCCCGCTCCCTGACATCGTTTCTTGCCCTCTCCTCATCCATCTTCCTGCCACTCGTCCCATCCGTCCCACCCGCCCCGCCTCGTCCTCTTCAAAGTAGGTCTCTCCGTGTCAGTGTCTGTCTGTTTGTTGGTGGCAGTGATGAATCAGACATGCTGGCAGTGTAGTTAGCGATGACCATAACAGCTGACTGGTGCATCTCCTTAGAGGAAACTGTCAGGACATTATGCGGTATTGATTTGCCCCCACGTAGCTGTATGTCAGCATGGAGGCAAGGGCTAATATGACGGGAGATGGCATGTCGTTTGCACTGTTGTACGTTTATACGTTCCGGCTACTATATCAAGTGAATAAACAAGTTACAACAGGAATGTTTATTAATTTAGTTCACTCTTGTTTCTCTCCGAAGCAATTGATGTTAATGTGATGAGTGGTCAAGCTGGAGAGATAGGCTTCATCACCTTCTTGTCAAGAGAAGAGAGTTATGTGAGAAATTTGATACCTCATTCATATATGTGCAGTAAAAATACAGCCAGTAGCTCGTTAGCTTAGCAAGAGGAATGGACTTCCTGTCACTGCAGGATCACAATTAGTACTTTTTGTCCAGATAAAAAGATGGTTGGTGGACTGCATTTAGACAGAGCTAGAGTAGTTTTCCCTTTCCTTCCAGGCTGAACTAAGCTAACTGTCTCCATACAGGTACAAAACCAGACACCTGTTTAATTGTACTCCAAACAAATAGGTGGCGGCATATCGCCCGAGTAACCATTAACTTGCTAACTTGCTAACTTAACTGCTAACTGTAGCTGCTATTAGCTAGATAGCCAGCTGTGCAGCTTGCAGTTGCATTAGCTGACTCAGTGAGAGCTTGGAGCATTGGGGGAGCGTTGGTATTGTGCTCTATCATGTCTTGAGGTACACACTGCTAGGGGTTAGCATCTGGTTAGCATGCTAAACATATGTTTTTGAATGTTTTGAGCTACAATTCTTACATATTGCTCATTTAAATGGACAGCTGAGAATGACCTATTTGCCATAATATGGAGCTGCTCCTTTAACATGGAGTGGCCTGGAGTCTTTTAATAAAAGGGCAACCACGTCAAGCAGCTTCCTAAAGAGTGGATCCTGCTGCATGATCGCAAATTATTCAGCACCCAGTTAGTAATAACCTTGCACCATCTGACGAGGAGGGAAGAACTCAGTGAAGTAGGTCACACCGCTCACAATTTGCTCAGTTTCAACAAGCATCTGACGGATACAGCGACGTGCCAAAAGGTTGCCAGGTTTCCTCAGATGCGCATCAATTACAAACTGATGACACATCAGTGGCAAACAGTTTTAGAGAACTGTGCGTTATAGATACTTAGCTTCAGCCTCCAGTGAACTCTTGAGCGAACATCTCGAGTTACAATTTGGAAACAGATGCCCAGCACCGGTCCAGGCAATCTGCTCGACATCAAAATACTTGCAGCAGCGCTGACCTGACTGAAGTCATTTTGCGCTCAGCTAAAGTAACATTTCTCCTCCTTTAATTTCTTTTCATTCTCCTGGTTGGGGACTGCTGTCTCCTCTGTTTTTTTCCACACCACACGCATGCCAGCCGAAAGATCAAACTCAGTCCCTGGTTGCCGTGCTGCGCGGGGGCTCCTCTGATGTTGTTCCTAAAAACGTGACATAAAGATCTAAATGATTTCACGCCGGCATCCGTTGCTCCCCTCATGTCGCCTCAGTGTTTTTTTCTGGGGGCTGCTTTTACGACTCCATAAATGCAGGTCTAGGTGTTTTGCTCCTGTGTAAATCTGGCCTTTGAGGCCTTTGATTTTTTTTTTTTTTTTCCTGGGCAGCGAGTGTTGTTACATTCTGTTTGAGCTGAGGTTTATATTATGTTGTTTGTGTCTTAAGAATGAACTCGGCATGATACGCAGCCCCTCTGGCGCAGATGCACGCGCAAGAGCACAAGTCTTACAAATCCTTTTCATTTTGAGTCGAGAGCGCGTGCGGGTTATCTAACGTTTGATGTGCGTGTTTGTGCTCTTTCCTCTCTGCATTATCTCCCTCTTAATAAACAGCTCCTTAGATTAGCTTTCACGATTTCATCTCTCTTCGTCCCGTTGCCCTGCGCTGAACTCTCATCTCCAAACGCTTCAATTCTTTAAAAACCCTTTAAGGCGGCTGCACGCTGAGTTCCCTCCATACAGGATTACTTCATTCAATACTTTAAAAAAGAAAAACATGTTTCAACAAGTAATCCCGACAAAGAGGTTTTCTTGTTGAAATATTACTTATGTATTCAATAAAGCACTACCCGTGTTGAGGATCCGGCTGTGCAGCGACTCCTAAATCAGTCTTATTTTTTTTTTATTTATTTTTTTTTATGATTAGCACACCTCTGCTCATCCAGTGGGATTTTTTTTTTCTCTCTCGCTCTCTCTGTCTGTCTTCTGTGTTCATCCAAAAGCAGATGGGGGAGAAATGCATAAGGAAGCAGGGGAGGGTAATTGAAGGGTGCAAAATGAGGAAGGAAGGAAAGAAGGAAGGAAAAGCCTAAAATGGAGGAAGAGCTGTGGTAAGGAAGGAGGAAAGGAACGAAGGAAGGAAGGAAGGAAATTAGGGAAGCCTGGCTGAGACACAACGAGCAATTATGACGGTTATGGCTGCTGATGATGGCAGTATTGACAGTGAAGATAATTTTCCTAATGATGACTCTGTTATGGCTGCGGAGGCTATATAATGATGATGCCAGCCATTTTTTTTGCGCATGTGACAGCTGTGAAATGTACAGTATGTCAAGGACTGGTGTAGGCAGGCATGAGGATGGTGTGATAAATAGCAAGGAGGGCTGCGGAGGAAGTAATCAGGTTACCGAGGAGCAGCAGTATTCCTTTTTTGTATGTGAACCGGCATTTTCTTGCTTTAGCTGAACACTTTGTGTTGGAGTAGTGAAGTAGAAATCCTCAAAAACAACTAAAAGATGGACAGAATAAGCGTCACTTTCCGTTCTTGTTAATCTTGTCGAGCCTGCAGATTCATTTCTGAACCCTCGTGGGTGTTCCGACCCTTACGTTTGTATCCCCTGTGCTGCATCTCGATATAATCTGACAGCCCGCGTCTTTAGACAACGATTAGTCACAGAGGAAATTGAGCATTTTTTTTTCAGGGGGGAGTGGGGCATTGCGTTCGTTTAAGCGTTTAGCCGTCTTCTATTTCATGATCTTCGTGCACTAACATCAGCTTTTTTTTCCCCCAGCTTAGGTGTAAAGGTTAGATCCCAGAGGAGTGTAGCAGCATATCTGCCTTATTAGAAGAGATAGCGAGTGGGTGGGAGAGGGCAAGATGGATAGAGGGAGGCGAGAAAAGACAGAGCCCCTGGACAGAGAGTTAACGAAAAGAAAGGGAGACACGGAGAGGAAGATATTGGACTTATTAGAGACGAGAGTGAGTGGGAGAGGAGGGCGAACGCGGAGAGAGACAAAGATAGAGACAGAGAGAGAGGGATGATGTTATTTTGTCAGCGTTTCCCCCGTGGGGGCTCGACTGCTTGTTAAAAAGTCCTGACAGAGGAACCACAGCAAAAACACACAAAGGCTGCGTACACTCGTGCACACACACACACACGCACATACAGACTCTGCCCCTGTGCGATAAACTTTGAATAGGTTTCTTCCTCCCCTCGTGCATTATCAACAAATTGGGCCGCATTCGTGCCAAAAATACACCTCCGTGACGTCAAACGCAGCCTCGTTTAATAATCTCTGCGCGTGTCTTTGTGTTTTGTGAGTTTCTTCCGCAGTTGAAGGCTGCTGTTCCCCTGTAATTACCCTCCCACCATAAACGCAAAGCCATCCACTCCACTGCTTCACACCGAGTCGTTTATTGGCGGCCCGACGCAAACGCGCTTAAAGGACGCACGCTGATATTCACAGTGCCACTGCTTGATCTGCTTATTGTTTTAAAAGCGCCGTAATCTAGTAGAGGCCGGATAAACGTGGTTTCATAAGACTCCGTCGGAGTCGTTCACGGGGGAGCGCAGTAAAGGCACGTAATGTGCTGTAAGTAAAAGGCTGCACCACAGCAAATGCTGTTAGCGCAATCAGATTCCTCTCTGGCCATTATGAGATGGCGAGGAGAAACGGAGGGAGACTGGGCTTTGTGCAATCGCTACTTATTGTAATGTCTAAATCACCGCTGCACGCACTGCAAATAAGAGTGGCGATGTACTGTGTGATGTGTGCTCACCATATTACTGCTGTTTGTCTTCATGGAGGCGCGAGCCCTCGTCAACGCTTTGTTTAGACCCATAGAATAGTTATGACACAACGACATTAGGGTCAATGAAACAGAGGTGCATTTCATGGGAATATTTATGACTCAGGTCCGAGTTTGGCTTTGTCATCAAGAAAAACAGAGTCCTGCCTCACCTGTAAAGCAGCGACACATCCTTACACCCAAAGTCCATTGCCAGTCACTCTGGAAACAAATTTATTATTGTTCAAAAGACATGACTTGACGAATGCTTGCAGTATAATAATATGAAGCTATGTTGCTTAGGGAACTTTGGTTACAAATCTATCTACATCACGTACCCAACTGCAGTTACTAGTAGCAGATAAGTGACTCACTGTTTAGTTTTGGTTTCGCACTGGGCATTAGCAGTGGTCGAGAGGTCCAACTAGAGGGTCAAAAATAGAATAAATGTAATAAGCTGCTTTCACAGATGACAAATGTGGTTGTTTTTCTGATGAGGTCCGCCTGAGAATGCAGCGGTAGGACAGTACCAGTGTTTCAGCACCATGGACAGAGCCCTCCTGCGCTGCTCACTACATGAGCATGTCACGTTCAGCGTCGTCTTTCCGCTCCTGAGCTTGAACCTATCTGGAAAAACATCTGTCTTTAAACTTTCCTCTTATCCTTTCATCTGCATCTCCTTTGCCTGGATTCAAAGGATATTAAAAAGGGCGGTTGATTACTTGTTGGAAGCAACATGTGGTCTCTGTGCCAACAGTGGGCTGTTTTCAAGTGATATTATCTCTTACTCCTGCTCAAAATTTGCCAGTTTAATGATGTCTTTGTTGTTTGGCAAACGTGGAGAATATAGCTCGGGAAACATATAACATGGTTCGATTCCTCATTCTCTTTAAATTGGGATACATCCAACGCACCAAGCAGCACTTGTTTCAGCAATGTTTCAACTTTCTTAATTGGCTTTTTTTTCCCCTGTTATTTCTCCGTCTTCCTACTCTAAAATGCTCTGTGGGAGGCAGAAGTGAGCAGTGCCAGCCTATACATCATCACATCTTGTACTTTTGGAATCTGTGGGTACATTTCCTACCCTCTGTGTATCTGTTTGTCACGAGTCTGTCTGATATCGTGTCAGCCGCAGACGCTGAGGGCCTGTTTTTTTTTTTTTTCTAAAGGAAATCCAAAACGACTCCAAAAATCTTAACTATGTCGTCAAAAAGATGGTTTAAAACATGCATCAGAGCCAGGTGCATTAACTGTCAGCGTTGCATTGTTTATTTTCAGCACCGAGGAGCCAATGCTACATTAACAACCTTGTAGACAACAAGTGGAAGGAAAGGAGCTTTCCTGACTTCACATTACCTTATTGCCTACGGCCATAAAGTGCAGCAGGCGAAAAACTAAATCATGTTATTGGTGAGTTCTGCTCTCTGCTGATGCTTTTTTATGATTTGCCGTCAGAGCATCGTATCGCCAAACGAGCGAAACATCAGTCTGACAAAAGTGGTGCCTTTTCCGTAATCAGTTATTTGATCATTCAGTTTCTGAGAGAACGATTTTCTTTCTTCTTTTTTTGTGGTTTTTGGCTGTAGCGACTCCATCTGTGTGGTTCATGCGCGTGTCTGCCTGGCGTCTCAGCTCGTTTCCACAGACATTTTTCGGGGCTCTTTTGTTTTTCGCCGCAGCTATTTTTATGCCTGTCGGTTTATATTTAGTAACATGGCCACAGAGGGATTTTTTTTTTGTCATATCGGTGTGTTTTCTCCTTCGGTGGACGCCGTGGAGCTGTTAAAACCCGGGCTGATAACACAGTTAATCTGTGGCAGATAGAAGTGATACATGAACATATGTGACAAATATATGCAGGTTTTTTTTTGGTTTTTTTTTTTCAGCGTGCGTACGTGCCATCGAGGCCTTTTGTCTTCGGCTGAGTGTGTGTACCTTCCCGAACTCAACAAACACTCCTCTGTTTGCATGCGTGTGTGTGATGTTTTTCTTACATGTGTGTGTGTGTGTGTGTGTGTGTGTCATCGGAACCAGACAGTGCATGATGCTATCAGCAGCAGAGGATATGAGGACTACTATTTATAACTCCCCTCTATCTCAAACGTAGACACACTGTCCTGCCCCGCGGGGTAGGTGCTCGTTTGTGTGTGTGTGTGTGTGCGCGTGCATGCGCGTGTCATCGTGGGCTGTGTATGTGTGTCGGCCCCTGTTTGTGTGTCACATGCAACAGAGTGGGAAATTTGAGAGCAGGAGACTGTGAACGCGGTGCACAGAGAGAGAGGGGTAGAGCTGTGAATGAAAACGGCATCTTGTTGACGTATGCGTGCGCGCGTGCACGCTGGGAGGGAAAAAAGAACAGACATGTCACACTTTGACAAGGGTGAAATGAGAGGATACGATTGGCTGTTTTCTGATGCCACGGATTGCGAGCCGTCCCAATTAGAAACAATCATACGCTGCTTAGTCACTCGATCGCTCTCTCCTCCGCCCGTCTCTCCATCTGCCCCACGTTTACATTTTCTCCCTCTTTGTCTCCGATTTTGTGTCTTTTGTCGAACTTTGCCAGCCCCGCCACTCTCGGGCTCATTTGCTCATATTTTCATTGTTGTTTTTTTTGTTTTCCTTTTGCTTATTCTTTATGGCCGTCTGCCTTCGGTTTCCTCTACGTGCCATCTGCTATTTTACATCTGCCTCCTTCCTCTCTGTCTCATTGCCTCCCTTTATCCTTCTCTCACAGCTGCATAACAAAAACTGTGTGAATAAAGGAAATGGGATGAGAAATAAAATGTCCCATTAAGTATAATAAAAGAGCACGTGCATCACAACAAAAAAACCCAGTGACTCTGTACTCTCTGCTGCTGGTGTGTCTCTCTCTCTCTTGGAACAACAGAGAGGCTGCAGATGACAGAGGCGGGATTGAAGGTGCGGTTGTCTTCTCTCCCTCAGTGGGAGATTGAAAATAAAGACGGAGATGTGAGGCTTTTTTCTGTTATTTGTTGTCCTTAAGAGTCCGCTCCAGTCAAGTGTTCAATAGAGGTGCCTCTGGTCTCAGAATTACAGGCTTGGCCGACTTAAACTGCCCATCTTGGAGACAGAAATACTGAAGCCTGCTGCTATTATTTCCAATCACGCAGTCGTTGCGAAATGAGAATTTTCCTCGCCCCAACCTGAAAACCAAATCTCCTCGGTCCAGTTTCTGTTTGGGGTTTGATATGATGGGATCCTGTGAAAATAAAGAGGCACAGTTTGGCCGGCGCGAATGAGCGCAGGCACGTGTCCAGTCGCATTCGAGACCGGAAACGAGCAATTATTTCAATTAGAAAGGAAGATCTTTTTTGTGGTGTTTTGCTGGTAGATTTTGGCTCCCTCCCCTGGGGTGCCTGGAGCTCGTATCCTGTCAGACAGGCACAGGCAAGCAGCAAGAAACATATTCATGCAGAATTCTGTTGAGATAATGAATTATGGCCAAATTAATTGTGCATAAATGTTGCCGTTGGTATCCCAACATTTTATCGGTCTCCAATGAAAACCTTTGTTCAAAAAGTGGTGATTTTTCTAGTAAATCGAATAATTTAATGTGCCTTCATGGATTCTCACAACTCTTTAAGATAATTCTTTACTTAGTCCCTGAGGAGGAAACTGGGTGCTACAGCAGCCAATTGAATAGACAGAGCGAGAAATTTAAAGGTGCAATGTGTTAAAATTCATAAATGTAACAGAAGAATGTCACCAAGGTAACCGCTAACTGCTGCCAATTGTAGCTGATGTTAGCTAATTAGCGCAGTTGGCAGTAAAGCTAGCATTCCAGGCTAGGAGCTCTGGTGAACAAAATACAAAAAAACAAATCATGTACAAAAAAAGCACTGGAAACACAGGCAGGATGAACACAAGGAACACAATGAACACAAGTAACATAAGTTACATGGGGAACACAGGACTGAAGTGGAGAAACCATAACAGACCAACCGAAAAACAGAGAGGGGATGACAAGGACTTCAAAACACAGGAAGTGATGTAATACAGGTGAGCAGGGAAAACGGTGGGAAAACAGACAAGGAGAGGAGGAAAACAAATGGACCAAATACACAGGAGGATAATCAGGGAAACTAATCAGGACAGTCACAAGGGATGGAAAAAAAGACAAAGGTCAGGTAATAACACAACATAATACACAAGGATGAACAAAGTAAAACAGGAAACAATAAAGTGAAAACCCTAACTGTGACGAGGGCTAGCTGGTTAGCACGCTAAATACTGTAACACAACACAGAGACATCAGAACGTCAAAACTGTTATCCCTCCGCATTCTGATCATTACTTAAATCACTGATGTTGTTAACCAAAATTTGATACAATAGAATAGAAACTTATTAGACACAGAAATGCCAAATTTAAGGTAGTAGCAGTGCGCGTGCTGTGCTGTGCAGCAAGTCAGCAAAGTATAGTACTGCATATGACCTATAGTAATGACTCCCAGCCATAACACCTATTGGATAACGCACAGATTCAAGAGTAGCTGCATATTTTGTCTAAGATAAAGAAACATCTTTATCCCCAAAAATGGAAGGAAACACTGATGATGCCACATGTGAGTCAACTGTTTGGTCTTTATAGGTCACAGCTCGTATGATATATTAACACACATCATACATAATCTGCTACGTTATATTATTCTCTGTGGCTGTCCGCATGCCCGTCACAGTCCCCTTAATACTGCAGCAAGGAGTGGGTGTATTTGCCGCTGCTGTGATGAAGACAGGAAGTGACACGTCTTATAGCATGACCTCCCTCCTGTCCCACCATGCTTGAGCATTGCTTTGGCTTCTACCCCATTAGAACACACACACACACATGCACACACACTCAAGCCGCACGGGGAGGCTCTGAAGAGCACTTGAGTCTGAGCATCGAGTGAGCCGACCTCACGTACAGATACAATACCATTAAAGAGCACTCAGGAGTCTCGATATAGGGGGAGAAGAGATGCACACTCGCACAAATAATGCAAACAGTGAATGCCCGCGTTATTCAGAGGCTATCAACACAGTGGAGAAGGAAGGAAATGCTAGGTCATGCATGTAGAGATGAAATTACATCCAGCGCAGTGATATGGCTGCAAATACAATGCTCTACTTACTGTCCCTGCTTTCTACTTGTGTCTATTCTCATGCCCCCGATGGCCTCCTCACTTAGCTGCGTTAGAACGACTCTGTGTCTTGAAAATGAAGCTCTGTTGACAGGAGATAGTCGGACGCCAGCAGCCAAGCAGGAGTGCCTGACTACAGATGTTACGAGATTATAATTTAGATGTGTAAGTTAATTTGAATGTTTCGTATACTCACACCAGTTCATTTGTTGGCTTAAACATATATTAAGTGATTGAAATGCGGCCATACCACCTTCTCTTTTCCTCAGAAATTGTCTGGTGGTTGTTGACCTCTACAATCCAGTACAGCAAACCAAAACTATTCCTTATCTTTATTGACTCACACTGAAGCACTTCTCTGAATCAATGAACTGGAAGTGCGTCTCCCATTAGCTTAAACAGCTTGACTGTTTTGTTTGACATTTTCCAGAGCCCACAGGTGGATGATGGAGGCAGGGCCAATTTAAATGCCGAGAGAACAGCAGTGACGACAGTTCATGGGGTGTGTTGGATGTGCCGCAGAGAGTGGATTATCAGATTTGTGAATGTAGTTGTTCAGTGTGAGTTTTCTACCTGCGAGCTTTGCTCTGTACGGCTATATGTGCTTTGTACGGCAGATCTTAAAGGTCACACATTGTAGAAAGTGAGATCTCCCATCTTTTCTTTTATTATAAAGCAGGTCTGGGTGCTAGAAAAATACTGTGAAAGCATCGAAAAAAAATTCAATCCAAGGGGAAGTGCACACAGCCTGTCATCAGAAACTGCGCCCTTTAAACGAGTCATCAACTCTTCTGGAAGGTTGTCATGTCACGTCTGTAAAGTTCCAACCATCAGTCACTCCCCACAGTTGGAAAAAAAACAACAAAAAAAACAGTGAGGCTGATGCAGAAACAGAATGGGAGGTGTCTGCTCAGGCCTGTGGAAGCTGACCAATCAGAGCAGCTGTATTGGCAGAGGGGCTTTAAAGAGATAACAAACAAGGTCGAATACAGGACAGTTTGAGAAAAACACGGTAACATTTTCTATTAGACACCCACAATAAAAGTATAGACCTGAAATTTAGTATGATACGGCACATTTCAACATGCATTTCAAAATTGAGGGCTGAGGCTGAGATCACACTCTGCAGTAGCTCCTAGCATTACGGTTGCTGCTTCATCACACACTGTGCTTTTTTTTTCCAAGTTTAGTCACACTGTGGATGAATTCCTGTAGATGCAGGCTGCAGGCGGTGTGTTCATTTGTGTGAGTGTGTGTGTGTACACCTGGGTGTGTGTGGTGCATTCGTTCATTTTTGACAGCAGGTGTGATCTTACAGAGTGATGCCAGGCAGAATCCCCTCTTCTTCGTTTGTCTCCTATCTTTCACTTCCAACCTTTTGTTCTGTTTCTCCCAGCCATTGTTCTTTTTTTTTCTGGCTGTCAGGTTGCAGCTTCACACACACACACACACAGAAGACATGTAATACACCAACCCTGCAAGTCTGTCATAATTAGGGTGCCAAAGACAAGTGGTGTCAAGATAAGTCATGTGTGAACTCCCTGACATTTCAAGGTAACAGAAATCCACACACACAACAAATCACGCCGTAAACAGCGGAAGACGAGGCAACACTCTGTCAGACCACGCGTCTTCTACTGCTACATTCTTCTTTCCTTCCTGACTGTTTATTAAGATTTATTTTGACTCGTTTCACTTCGTTTTAACAGCGCTCGCCGTAATGAATCATTCAAAACGAAGCCTCCGCCATAAGTGAATAGAGTTCATTAGTCTACCTGTAATAGTGCTCGTCTGCTCTGTCCAAGCTTGTGTCTCAGTTTGGCTGAATTAAGTGGCAAATGATTCTGAGTCAGGTTTAATGGAGTGGATATGTGTGACTCAGAGTGAATGGAACCCACATTCCCCAGAACCAGGCCCACGGAGTTCTGCAGCCTGCCTGTACGGCACCAATCCAATTTGGGCTTAATTGAATTGTTCTGAGGCCCTCATCCATATATTTCCTCCACGAGAGGCATATTGCTCTCGACCTGTGTGTGTGTGTGTGTATGTGTGTGTACTCACATCGTGCCAAATTTGAAATCCCCCGTTGTTGATTGATATTTCTGAGATGCAGTGTGAATTAAACGCTGGACTAATAAGGGAAGTCAAACAAAAACTCCAACTGAAACTTTTCTTCCCCTCCCTTTATCCTCCCTTCTCCCCTTCCCTCCATCTCCCCTGTTCTCTTCTTCGCAGGACGTGAAGTCGACATTCTTCCAGTTCGGCGCCTCTATCCAGCAGGAGGCCCTGCTGATGCTGAACATCATGGAGGAGTACGACTGGCACATCTTCTCTATTGTCACGTCAAAGTTCCCCGGCTACCAGGAGTTCATCAATATCCTAAAAACTACCGTGGACAACAGGTAGGATCGCTTGGACGCCGGCTTTGCACTCGTCCGCGCAATTTCATTGTCACATTTAAATGGGTAACAGTAGCCGACGACATGGTGCAGTGCAGGTAAGTAAGTATAGCCATGCAGCAAGCATCTGTACATACAAGGTTTGTACTTAACTGTTTTCAAGTATGGAACCGCCTGCTGCAGTTTTATCTCCACCCTCTCAGGTTATACGCAGTACCTAATTAATACTGATAACAGTAGCGGGAAACATGGTGCAGCAGTTGTGACAGCGTTGTGTGTCACACTCCAGGTATCTATGTAAATGAGAATAAAACTAAATAAAATCCAGACTTTCTGTTTTTGAACTAAACTTCATCTCCTTAGATTATATAAACTATCTGATTAGTATAAAGGTGGATAGTAGTAGCCAGCTACATGATGCAGCAGCGCAGCGTTGTCACTCAGGAAGTAAGTATTGCCATGATGCAAGCATCTGCACATGTGAGGAAACAAACAAAATAGAATATAAACTCACTGTTTTGTACTTTATTGTTCTAAAGTTTGGAATCACCTACCAAAAGAGCTTGATTTGATTCAGTCAGATGGCTGAGAATAGTGGTCTTTGAATGGTCTGAAGTATGAACAGGTGTTATTTTGCATGAAGCCTATGCCAAAAAAGTTATGTTTTCTACAAGGGGGACAAAACGCTGACGGGGCAGAAAGAGACAGAGATACCGCTGAGCAGCAGTTAAATAAGAAAACAAGAAATCAACTGTAAGATGATTTGGAGGTTTAGCATCAGAATCTCTGCAGATTCAGGTCCAGTGTGTAAAATTTGGGGGGATTATAGGGGGAATACAGTATTCATAATAATGTTATTGTTAGTTTAGAAGTACCTAAATCTAAAAACGTTGTTTCGTTATTTTAGAATGAGTCTTTTTATATTAACAGACACAGCAGACTATGCCATGTTGCACCCCCATGTTTCTACAGTAGCCAAGAATGAACAAAAAAACAAACACTGGCTCCAGAGGGGGCGTTTCTTTGTGATATTTTTGGGGACAACGTAGTGAGGGATGTGCATAAATCCCACGCACTGGTCCAGGTTCCTGTGCTAGTCGCAGGTGCAACATTTGTTCTTTAACAAACCAGAATAAAAAGCTGTGATGCTTCAGCCAAGCTACTGATCAAACTTCATAAACGTAACATAACAGGTGATCCCAAACTTTAGAATGCAAGTGTAGCTGTAACAGATGGTATGTTGATATCGTAGTTGGACCTTTGAGCCTGTCCACTCCACCGATGGAAACTGAGTGTGGTGATTCAGTCTGTAATCTAGTAAGCTTTGCCTCCCTCCATCCTTCTGGGTCAAAATCATCTCAACAGTTTGCACTAAGGGAAACTGAAGATAACAAGTGCTGCAGGTATGTTTTCCTAAACAGCTAATATGCTTCTAGCCCGGGCGTTCCTCCAAGCCCATTTCCCCATTTGGTCTGTAATCTTCTCCATTATCACTGCGAATTTCCCCAGAGAAAACAAGCAAGTTTACTTTTCAGAAGAGTTACTGTACACAGTGTTTTGGGGCCTTGCATTTTTCATCATCTCCACTCATACAGTATGTATATCGAGACAGTCGGCCTAAAAGGATTTCATCAGCATCCTTAAACCGAATGCAGATGACAGGTAGGTTTACAGATCGTCGGGTCTGGCCGTCTGCCTCACCTTTAGGTCATTTTGACTGATGCTGTGGCTCACTGCGGAGCGAAGGAGAAGGAGGAAAAACTGCTGAAGAGAACAGCAAGCCATATTTTCTTGGCAAAAAAAAAAAATGTCAAATTAATGATGCAGTGTTGAGATTCTGGCGAGGGCTGGTGCCTGAACCCATGATATATCAAAGCCCAGCTGAGGAGGGTCTTTTCATAAGCAGTTACTCTTTATGACAGTGGTTCAAAAGACTTCCTGCCTGTGTCTGTATTTGGTCACAATTGTTTCTGATTGTAAGAAGAGAGACAACCGATGGCTGATTAAATAGGATTAAATATTTGTCCCTTAATAACATGTTCTCACTCCAGGCTCATCAAATACAGCGACATGGTTAGTGGCCTTGAGCTTTAAACTATGACGTTCTACCAACCCCTCTATCACCAGTTTTGGACAGGAATGGGATTAATCAATCCGGTTAGACTTTCAAAATAAAGCTTGTTGACAAATATTTTGCATATTGCGATACGTTATACTGTTGGACTTTTCTAAATGTTAGAACAGTCACAACTGGGTTAGGGTTTAAGCACAAAAACTATGTGGTTAGGTTTAGGGAAATATCCTTCCTTGGGTGAAAATTGCTACGTTCACTTGTGTAGTTCAACATTATTAACTCACGTCACTTTGTTAACTGATTCAAATGAAGGGGTCATTGTCAGGCTTCAGCATAGCCTGATGACGATTTGATCATTTGAAACCTAAAGTTTTGGTAAATCGAGTTTAGGTATCTCAACTCACTTATAACCTTCAGGTTTCTTCATAACCAGAAAACAAATGAATCTCGACTCCTGATCATGCACTAGAGGGGCATGCGAGGAGTAACATTAGAGGGGCAACTACAGTGTCAAACATAGAAGCACAGTGCCACTGACCAGGCTGCTGTGTTCATTGCACTGGCAATGAGAACGGCCTACCCTCAAAGTTTTTCTTAACTGCCCCTTTTTCAAAAGCAAATATCAGAAATTGTTAATTGTCCAAATAGTTTCGCAACCATGTTGTTTCATTGTCACCACTGCAATGTCCTAATATGCAATATTCACAGCACAGGACGTGCAATGTCGAGTAAGGCTCATTCACATTCAGGCTGAACATCAATTGCAGCACTTGATAAATATTAACAACGTTCCCACTTGGTAGTCTTTCTGCCTCTCAGTGGTTGTAACCATGGTGACATCTGCATACTGTGACATCACATGCATAGCCTCTATTGAACTATTTAAGTTGTAGTATGGCAGTTTCATCATTTTCTTACAATATCATGCGGCCCTACATGTCAGGTAAACTATATATCAAAAACTGTCAGAGTTCTGAGGTTATCAGATGCTGGATGTTTTCCCTTCCAGCTCTAAACGAGTCCACACTGCCAATTTATGCATCTTCAGACCTATTTCTTATTTATGACTCTTCAGTGAAAGATAGCTAACGACTTGTAATAAAGAAAAGTAGCTTAACATCCCGGGGTCAATATTCCTACCCTGCAGAAATCATGTTGACCATGACGGTGAAATAATAGCTGTAAATGTCATTTACGAAACGAGAAATAATAAGGCCAATTACCTGCAATTACCAGCCGTCGATTTCCCGTGGCGGTGTTCAGCCGGTTCACGGTGACTCAGTCATGGGTGGACAGCTTTAATACTGATTAAGTTCCATCATTCACAGCAGAGAATTCAGTCAGTCAACTCAGCGAAGTCATGGCATGGAAGGACATCATTATGTGGAGTAGAGGCCCAGGCATAACACATGAGAATGAGGCAATGATACATGTTGCGGAGGGCCACATACACAGGCTGTCTGGTGGAGATGAGTGCAGGCAGGTAGGTGGTCTTCCTGTCGGCATAATCTGCAGAATAAAGAACAAAGCTGGGCTCTGGATGGGAACACTTGTTCAGGCATCGCACACATAATCACTTCGCTGTATGTGACACATCATACACACTAGCAGTTTTTCTGCAAGCAAAGAATGTACTGAAGGGTAAATTCATTTTCTACACACATTTATATGTATTCTTTATTTTATAAAAGTTCCCATGAAGTCAAAATTTCTGTGTAAGTGTTTTTTTTGATCACATATGGCTTCCTCCATATCTCACGTATGCACATTCAGCTGCAACAGAAGGTCTCTTTAATGGTATTTTATCATTTATAACTTAACTAAAAAACATTAAAAAATATATATTGATGACTCATCTTGCACTCGGGGGCGTATTTTCATTCATCAGTTTCATGACTACTACAAAAACGCAACGCTATTCAGAAATGTGATTTAAATTGGTTCATGTTTTAAGAATAACATTTGTTCTGGTTTTCCCCGTGCTGTCTGTGGGCTGCTCTGCCTTGAGCAACTGGACAGTTAGCTTTACACATTGCTGATTGCTAACAAATCAGATAACCAGCCATTCTCAATGAACAGCTCCGAGCTGGCGGGAATGACTCCAAGAATAACAACAGAGGCCAGTTCGAGTATGGAGGTGATTTACGGATTTTCCTGCAGATAGATACCGGTAGCTTTGATACTGACGTAAGCACTAACTGCTGCTAATTGTAGTTAGCTGCTGTTACATCAGTAAGAGATCCAAACCTGGCAAGGACACCACCTTCGTACTGGATTCCCTGTATCAAACTAGCTTTAGTCTTCTCAGAGGCTGTTTTCTGTCCTGGTTCGACCTCACTAAGCTGAAGCGACTAGCATTCTATTAGCGGTTTCATGGGGACTTTAATGTCGAGAAGTGATGCGGTATGTTGTTCTCCGGAAATTGTTATTACCCATGCTGTCTCTCTGTCTTTCTCTGTTAATGTGTCTCTGTGTATCATTATCTCTCCTCACTAGTTTTGTCATCCGGGACTTGTAGACCATTATCACTTTGGACAGCGAGACGAGGACAGCAAGTCCCAGATCACTCTCATGTTGCACTACCTGTCTATTGTTGGATTACTGCATGATGTTTATCGCTTCGCTCATTTCCCTACCCTGTGTCACACTCTTTGACAGTCCCCGTGTGTGTGTTGTGTGTGGGTATGTGTGAGAGTGTGTGTGCTGTGTGTCCGTATTTGTCCCTCACTCTGCCGGCATGTCATCAAGGACCTGTACTCCCGATACCACAGCATGCTGCCAGTTCATGACATATCAATTTCATGAATTACTGATATAACCAGTGTTTGCTCTGTCCCTATTGCTCTGTAGTCCTGCGTACTGGGACCGGCTGAGTATTATCACTCTGGACGTTATGAAAAAGGATGAAAAAGAGACTCTACAAACACATTATCATTTCTAATAAGTGTCCCTCTAGATTAAAAAATGTGTTTTGGAATCACACCAGTGCAGTTTCTCTCCACAGTTGCTTTGACCTCTCCGCAGAGGATAATTTCTGTGGGAGAACATCTGTCTTCAGCCACATGTTTGTGCCGGAGTGGTGTAATATTAATGAACACATTTTTTGAGTCCAAATGTGTGACAGGAGCTGCGTTCCACTTTGATAGCGGTGATATTTCCCAACAAGTGCTGTCACCAATTAGCGCATTGACCACAGGCCCCACGTTGGCCCTTTCACATTTAACCGGCTAGTGTTTGTTCTCCTTGTCCTTTACTTGTGTGGGCGGGAACATGCTGAGTGTCATTATATAGGACCGGCTTTAGCATTTGCATTCCATTTAGCCTTAATGTGTTTCCCTCGACAATAAGCACATTACACCTATTAGCATTCACATCGCACTTAACAATGATATTAATTATAATGGATAATTATAACCGCCCTTGCCGGCACCTGAGCAAAGTTAATAGTCTATTAGTTAAATATTAACATTTCACTCTTGTCCTCGTTATCCTTGCTTTAGTTTTGTGGGCTGGGACCTGCAGAACATCATCATTCTGGACGCCGTGGAGGAAGACAGCCGCTCGCAGATCATGCTCAAGAAGGTCCAGTCCCCGGTGGTCCTGCTCTACTGCTCCAAGGACGAGGCGGTCTACATCCTGGAGGAGGCCCGCTCCCTGGGCCTCACCGGATTCGGATACATCTGGATCGTGCCCTCGCTCACCACCGGCAACCCGGAGATAACGCCCGACGAGTTCCCACCAGGGATGATTTCGGTGTCGTACGACGACTGGGACTACCCGCTGGAGGCGCGAGTTCGGGACGGCCTGGGGATCATAACATCGGCGGCAGCGGCCATGTTGGAGGAGTATGGCGACATCCCCGAAGCCAAGACGTCCTGTTATGGCCAGATGGAGAAGACAACCAAGCTGCCTCCCAGTGCGCTACACAAGTAAGCAACATGATGAATGTGTGGGTGTCTATAATGATCAACAGGAAACGCAGTCAGCGATGTGCCTTTTAAGTAAAGCAAAAATAGAAAAAGCAGAATTATAAAAGGGGTTTGTGTATTTTTATAACCGCGAGAGAGTTAATGCACATAGGAATAAGTGTGTATGTTTATCTGAAGGGCTTCCTGCCACAGTCTCTTTGTTTTCACCTTTGTCCCCAGTAATTAGAGACTTCCACCAAGTTTCCAGCAAGTCTACGTGATGAATTGAGATTGAAGAAAAGATGCAATTACTGGATAAGAGACCAAGGGATTGAGAGCTGGAGCTAAGAGAGGAAGTGTAGGAGTCAGAGGGAGAGAGAGAGAAAGAGAGAGAGAGAGAGAGAGAGAGGGTAGAATGAAAGAGCTGAATGGGAGTCGAGGAGGAAGTTTGTGGTTTAGGCAGCGAAGAAACAGGCAAGGGGGAGAAAATTGAGACTGGGGTAACAGCGGGAGGCCGCTACAAATGAGTGCTCTCCAAAATTGAAGAGCTCCTTGATGAGTCCTTCTGTTCCTCCTCTCGTTTATTCCTCCATCTCCCATTCACTCTCTCCTCTGCTCTCCCCCTCTCATCATGCACTCACTCCCCAGCAGCCAGTGGGAGATGTCGCAGGTCTTGCCAGCTCTGTCTGGCTCTCCATCTGGCAGAGGAAGGGGAGATGCACCCAACCTGTGTTTACATCCCAAAATTGTTTTTCTTTTTCTTTTTTTCTTTTTTTTCATAATGATGTGTGAAATTACAAGTCTGAATGACAACATTTAATCAAAAATATAAAGTGCTTGGGCACATAGTTCACATGCTTGAAGTGGAAAATGATTGTGACATTTGAAGCACACGGATGTGTTTGGTATTTAACAATCTGCTCATCATCTTGGCAGACGCAGCACATCACTGTAATTCTGGGAATACTGTAGGAACTGAGGTTGCATAACATTAACTTCAGTTAGCTGAAAGTACCTCAGCCTCCGGGCAAAGCAAAGAGGAAAAATAAGAGTGGAGGAGACAACAGAAAAAACAACAGAATAAGAGATCAGATTCATGCTGCATTCAAGTGCATCTTAGATGGTCTCCTTTTTTCCCTGAGTTGGGAGGTCGTTCTTCCAAATTTAATGTGTGCCATTTCGGAATGCGCGAGCAGCACGGACGCCTGTAGACGTTGTTTCGCATTTCATTGCTCAGAGTGTTGAAGCAATGCGTTGACAACTGTTATCTATATTTGAGTGACGAGGATGTGCAAAGGAAAAGATACAATAATTATACAATACATGACATTGGTAAAAGTTTATTTCCATTATTTACTTTTGTCCGCCATGTTTCCCACTGTCCCAATGTTTGGCTTCCCACTTTCTGAGATTTTCTTTTGTTTTCATAATTCTTACACCTCATGAATGAAGACATGTAAGTTAACGTTACTGAGTTAGTCCAAGTCAGAGAGTTCAAGTCCAAGAGAGCTGGAACCAAGCCAGACCCAAACTCGACAGGAGTCCTGTTTTTTGTGTCTATACGATATCTTATTTCTTGCATTATATTTATTTAATTTTACACTGTATTTATTTGTGTTTCACGCTATACTTCCTTAGTTTTATACTATATATTTATTTTTACACCATGTTTTCACTAAATGTCCTTATTTCAACTGTATATTTTATTTCTACACTTTTTTTATTTTTAGCACTATGTTTGCATGAAACAACTTAAAAGCACAATGTCAGTTGATGAGACCAAACCTGCACATCATTTAAACATTTTTGACTGAATCTGGCCCAGCTTGGGTCAGATAACCACGCTCTAATCCAGTATTCAGAGCAATATTCATTTCTGCAGAAACCAAACCAGATGCTCTGTCAACCATGGTTAGTTCAGGTTGCCTGGTAGAGTAGAACACTCAGTCTGCCTGTTTAATTATCTTGAAATGGCAGTAGTTACTGAGGTAACAGAAGAGTTACTGGCATTGATCAGCTACATGTTCGCGAGAGACAGTGAAGTATGACTGAACACATCTTCGGTAACCTCCGTAGGACTTTAAACATCAATTCCACCCTGACGCACAGCAGCGCTCTCGCTTTGTCAGGTACAAAATCACCAACGAGAGGCACCAAATATCCATTCAGAGCCAGCTGACTTTGTTCCCAGCATGCTCTGCTGCCTCAGGTTGTTACCCAGGTGATGAGTGGCCACAGATGGCTTTGTTGTGGGTGAGAGAGCTCAGCCAATAGGGCTTCGGGGCCAGGACACAAGAAACATGATTGGTCAAGCCTAGGTCGGGGCGACAGGCGGGTTGTTAGACCATCAACGGCTGTCAGGGGAGGTAGGAAGACATGGCTAGCACAAACACAGACGCACACACACACACACACACACACAGAGGCAGGCAGATGGGCTGTATGTGCAAATGCATAGCACCAAAGAGACATATTGCAGTAAGTATAGTGAGTCACAGGAGTTTCTCCTGGGCTTCTCTTTAGTTCTTCAGTGGATCCCTGTCGTAAGCAAGATGTCAGACACAGTGTTCATCTGGTCTCAGAGCCTACAAACGATTTGATTTGCAGTGATGAATTGCTGCTTCTGTCCAAGAAGAAAGAGGAGAAAAACTTGTTCCGAGGAGAATTATATTAATAGACGGTGCTGAAATCACAGAAAAGTCTGTCGTTCTGGTGACAAGCGCCCTCACATCGCGGGCTTTCAGCAATGTTCTACCTCTCTCTGCCTGTGACAGCCATTAATGACGGATCCACCCTGACACGTCCAAGATGAATATGTTTTGCAGAGTAATCGAAAAATAAAATTAAATAAAAACAGGAGACAAATGACCAACTAAGAGCTGCGGCCAGTGCAGCAATCAGACCGAGTGACAACCTGCGCTCCATATAAAATATGCTGTGTGTGTGTGTGTGCGCACGCGTGTGTCTGCACTTGTCCGTGTGCACGTCAGAAACGAGTGAAATATTCCCCCCCTTAAGAGAATGTTCTGTCATGGCAGATTTACAGCGAGCCGCTCACCTTGCTGTGGTGAACACTGTGCCTTAAAAGACTTTAGCACTTATTTATCAGCGTGTGTCTTTCTGTGTGTGCGTGTGTGTGTGTGAAAGGCGTGGTGGTAGTAGTTTGTTCTGACAGGTAATTTCAGTCTCCGGCCCTGATGTATGAGGGTCAGAACTCAGGAAACACATGTACACACAAACACATTACACACACGCACCGACTCCGCCCCCGGGGGAGGTTGTCATATGAGCCGTTGTGCAGAGATCAACACACACACATACACACCGCACACCAAGGACTGAAGAAGATGAATGCCATATGCTAGGAGTTTTTTAATTAGCTGATAAGACGGAATCACGCAATCATCACGCTTGGATGTTAAAAGGAAACACTGACACTCACTGAGTTTCTAATTTTCCCCTGGATCTGGACACAGAACCTTCTTAGGTATCTATTCGAATGATTCCCCGGTGCCAGTCACTCCGCAGATCATAAATGCTGCATCAGCAAATGACAGCTCGCTAACTACGTCTGCGAGGGTATGCGTGTTCAATGACTCGGCTGCCACATGTACGCATCTGTTCACAGGCCTCCCTTGACTTGTGATATCTCGCGAAGAGCAGTGAATCATACGGTCATCAATGGAAGGCTGTGCACGTGAAATGAACTCATGTGTGCATGGTCATCAATCATCAAAAAAAAAAAAAAAAAAAAAAATGGTTAAGTTCCTTTTGAAGTATGTCTTTCTTCATGTTCTATTTTGGCTGTTGTCGTTTCCAGGGTCTACATGTAAAAACCGAATCACGGTAAGACCACCGACTGTTAAAGGCGCCTCCATCGGTAACCGGAGGCCTCTGCGTCACGTCGTCAGTCCAACTCGCCGTGCTGCTGTCACTGTCTGCAGGCGGCAGCAGACACTGAGCAGCTACGACTTCACGCCGCAGTAATGCCGGAACGCATAAATCGGTCGCCGGTTGCCTTTAAGTGTACGTGTGTTTCTGCGCGGACAAAAATCAGTACGTCGTCCTAACCCTCAGATCGGTCTTGTCAGCTTCAGTGTCACCTCTCCCTGCCGTTGATCATTTTTTAGTCAGATCAGTCTGTGCACACGGAGAGCAGATGTGCGTCTGAAAGTGAGCTCTCATGTTAACTTTTGAAAATGCAACAGCAGAGCGAGAGAAGATGCTACTGTTTTTATAATCTAAAACGATGATTTTAGTCTAGTTCATGCTCCTGGTGTGTGGTCTGAGGTGTCCTTCAGGCAGTGGCCTTAGCGCCGAGGATGCCCAGTTGCTTGCGACATCTTTTTCGCGGGATTATAAAAGACCAGTGCTGAGAGGTTGTGTTTGATTGAGCAGGAGTAGAAGGTGATTGGCAGCTAGCGTGGTGCCTCTCAGAGATAAATGAGCCATCGCTTTGCCCTTCGGTTTGAATGCTCAGAGGGTGAAGGGGAGACGGGACTGCAGAGCGGCAGATACGAAGGGAGTTTAGTCAGTCGCGAATGAAAATCTGCTGCAAATCCCATCGAGCGAGAGGTTTATTAATTTTTCATCCAAGAAAGGTGCTCCGAGCTCCACAGGGATTCCTCAACCCAAAAAAATGTATCTGCATATCGGAGGACTGCGAATATTCGAGCCGGGCTCCTGAGCGACAAAAGGAATCCCGCTGAAGCAGCTGCGTGGACATGTGTTGCATTTAACAGCGCAACTGCGAGCGTGGGAAAGACAAAATGTAATTGTTGGCATTAATCTTGCGCTGCCCGAGCTCACACAGAAACATAACTGCATGAACATAATGCTCACACACACACACACACACACACACACACACACACACACACACACACACACACACCAGGGACAACAGGAGGGGCAGAGATGCTGCTAAGCTAGCATCCACCTCGTACAGTCATCATTCACACCACACTTAACACGTGCCACCTGAGGCCGAGTGTGTGTGTGTTCAAGTGACTACCCACCCTTGGGTCATCTTAAAAGACCTAAATCAGCACTGATAGCAGCTCCCGTCTTTTCTTGCTTTTTTTTTTTTTTTTTCAGACCCCCTCTCCTTTTGTCTCTCGCAAGCACAGTGTGTGTGTGTGTGTGTGTGTGTGTGTGTGTGTGTGTGTGTGTGTGTTCTGTGTGCAGTTCATAGATCACGAGCGCTGACAGTATACATCATCGCTTTGACTGGTCCTTGTCTTGACGAAGGACAAATGTCTCCATCCTCAGCACACACGCAGCATCATGCGGTCCATCTCAGCATCTCCGTGCCGACTCCCCCCCCCCCCCCCCCCCCAACCACCCGCCCCGTGGTAAAGCCCTCCCGAGATAAAATGTTGATTTCTTATCACAAAAGGAAGACCTTTTCCAAACAAGGAGAGACCTGGAGGGGCCCAGAGCAGGCGAGTGCTCGAGATATTACATCCTTTTTTGTGTCAAGAACACGGGACACATGCCCAATTTATTCGGAAAATGTCATCTTTTTACTCATGAATGGCATTATTGCTGCATTATAGCAGTCAAGTATGTGTGTGTGCTTCATGTGGTTGCTGCAGTTGGCTGCAGTGCCCCCCTCCCCCGATTCCAACCCCCTTTTTACTCCAAAATAAGAGGAAGGGAGGAAAAAAATAACACCAGAGATATTTTTATCCCAACTCTGTCGAGGGCTTAGTCCTCCTCCTCCTCCTCTCTCCTCAGACTTCGCCCTCTTTCCATCGTCCCTCAATCTCTCTTATCTCTACGCTCTCTCACACGTCTTTTTGGGTGCTCCCTCACCACCTCCCATCTCCCCCACCTTTGCACCGTCTTCCTACTCCCACTCCCAATGAATAGAGAGATTACTGAAATAATGGAGGTTGGAAAGTAAATGAAATTGGATCGCTTTAATATGATCTGAGTGCTACGAGGGATAGGAAACATTGTGTGTGTGTGCAGGGACGGTCAGTTAGGGTGGTTTAGGGTTATCTTGGAGCGTGTACACTCTGGTCGGTGTCCATTTCCTTGCAACGTCGCATCAGGTCCATCAGATTGGCTGTTTTCAATGGGGCACCTCTTTGGAAAAAAATTTTAAACATTCAAAAATGAACTACAATCATCAAAGGCATGTGAAGAAATAACAGTTTTATCACCAAGATGCCTATGTATTGTGTTGTGAAGATATCTACCTAAGTTAGCATGCCAAAAGGCCCCAAATATGTCTTTCTTCCAGCAGTCAAACTATCCTAAGCAAGCAGCGTGAACGCCAACCCTCCAGCTAGCTGCATGGCTAACAGAGATAAAAGGTTAACAGTAGATTCACACAAAAACAGAATACAGCAGCAGAATTTAGCTACTCTTGTAATGCGCCGCTGATATCTGTTTGTAGTGTGAGTTCAACAGGTGGCGAGTTCTCCCATACTATAGAAAGATAAAAGTGCTTAATGTAAGTAATAACTAAAATTA
This sequence comes from Acanthopagrus latus, assembly GCF_904848185.1. Lineage (NCBI taxonomy): Eukaryota > Metazoa > Chordata > Actinopteri > Spariformes > Sparidae > Acanthopagrus > Acanthopagrus latus. Next base: position 8,761,901 of record NC_051061.1, on the reverse strand, counting down.
TCCACAGAATATGAAGGAATAAGAGTATTTACTTGAGTTAGCATGCTAAAGAGTTAGCACCGGCCCTTTCCATTCCAAAGCTCCCGAGCTAGTGGTGTGAGCGTCAACACTCCCCAAGTTACAAGCACATTGATCGGACCACTAGCTGCATGGCTAGCTGAGCTAACTAGCTAACAGCAGCTACAAATAGCAGTAATTAGCGCTTACCTTTGTTACATTTGCATTAAATGAGACCTTAAAATCATTCTTAAAAACTTCCCTGGACACACTGATATGAAAGAATCATTTCGACAAAGCATTCACACTGTTTGTGTGAAATAAAGTTTACCCAGAGGATTTTAAAATGAAATACAAATATCAGTGTTTAAGACGGAAGGATTAATTGAGGTTGTCTGAACATCCTCGCCTGATTCCTTCAAGCTCTTTCATGTGCCGATTCACGTTACAGGATGCCTGACACTCACAGTCAATATCCTCCCAACATCCAGCACAAGTTTTGACATGATTGCATCAGAGTAACATCAGATCCTCCACAATAACGCTGTAAATACATTTTCTTTGCTGACTTCTGCCAGAGGAAATGACAGCATGAGAGAGTGAAAATCTTTCAAATGAGCAACAAAGGAGCGCAAATTATACAGTAAACAGACAGAGGGAAGGGTAAAGGCTTCCATTGTGTGTGTGTGTGTGTGTGTGTGTGTGTGTGTGTGTGTGTGTGTGTGTGTCTTCCAGTTAAATGGTTGCAAAGCGCAGAATGTGATGCTGTTGTCTAAAAGTGCAGCCCGGGTGCTGGTATTGATTCCAGTGCTTCTCCCTCGGCTGCAGTCACACATAATTGGGTTCAGCGCCGCGTCCCATGTCCAATCAAATGGCTTAATACTACTCACCTGGTCGCTTGCAGGCCAATCAGATTATTTTAATCACAAAACCCACTCAATCCCCTTATCTCTGGCTGATTTCATCTGAGAATTGAGTGGAGATGTGTGTGTGTGTGTGTGTGTGTCTGTGTCACCACCAACAATTTAAAGGGACATGTAGGTATCAGGAAATGTCACCACGCACACAAGCACGCAAATAAAGCAGCCTTTTTCTTTCTATTATCTCTGTCACCACATTTTTGAATTGTTATTATAATTGGGTTATACTGCTGCTGTGTGTAAGATGCAAGTGTGGGAGTCTGTATGTGACATCTTAAAGGTGCACTACGTAGTTTCAGGGAAGAATTTGATTCAGAGGAGAAAGATCTTTATTGACAGACTAAATAAACCAACCCTCTTTGCTTTCATGACTGAATAAACAAACTGACCTTAAACGACGATACAGTTTCACACTGTGGCGGACCCTGCCACCTTTCTAGATTCAAACAGTGTTCTGGGGAACAGCTTTTTCATTCACTTATGAAAATATTTAATATTTACCCAGTTATTCTTGTATTCTTCTAAAAAATGACACAGTGCCATTTTAAGTTATGAAAAGAAATGAATTAACTTACACCTTCTTTGCAGGAACAGTTTAATCAGGCCAGCGAGGAATATTGACTAAACTAAGGCCTGATGGACAGACGTGGAAAATCCTATCTATACAGCAAAACAGACAAACTGAATGCATTCAAATTAGCCTTCAACTTGTCGAACGCTTAAAGCGCCGCTTGTGCCCCACCTTCACACACAATGTCCTGCACAGCGTGAAGTGCCTCACCTGCAGCGCTCCGCCGTGGCTTTTTCAAAGACCCGTCACGTGGGGCGCATGTTCCATTTAGAAGGTTTTTTTTTTTTTTCCCCTGTCGCAGCGGCCCCCAGAACGGAGTACAGGAAGAAGAAAGGGGGGTGGGGGGTGCTGTCTTCTCTCCCTTGTTGTACATGACCGCTGACAGAAGGAGTGAGGGAGACAGAGTGGGGAGGGGGGGCGAGGGACAGCCGTGATTAATGTGGAGGCTACGTGGACCCAAGAATATCTTCCCACTGCCCTCCATCTTAGCTAATGTGACCTGCCATATGGGTCACTCATTACAGCGCGTGTGTGTGTGTGTGTGTAAATTTTGGTACTATCCATTCTCACTTTCTCTCTCCACGCAGCTGATCTTTTCTATTTCTAATGTACGCACACTAGCGTACTGACAAAAAATGTAGTTCTGTAGTACAGCTCATATTTGGAGGATTTTGGCCTGATTACCGGTTATACCAGGCACACACACACACACACACACACACACACACACACTGTTACACTGTGAGATGAATAGATTTCTTTTTTATCCCTGAGAATTACGTTTTTGAAATTCAATACAATGGGGCCTGTGTGAATATTTTAGGAAAGTAATATTACTTGATTGTAATTTGACTTTTTCTCATGCTAATGTAATTCAATTTCCTGCTTTCTTTCCTGTTTCTCCCCACCACTATTCATTTCTCTCCTTTCCCTCATTCTCTGAATTTTCCCACCTCCACATCTGTCTTGCCTCCTGTCACCCTCTGCCCCCCCTTCCTCCTCCTCTTCCTCCTGCTCTCGCTCTCAGGTACATGATGAATGTGACGTGGGATGGCAGAGACTTGTCATTCACAGAAGACGGCTACCAGGAGAACCCAAAGCTGGTGGTCATTGTTCTCAACAAGGACAGAGAGTGGGAGAAGGTAGGATGTGTGTGTGCAGAAGTCTGCACATTTCCTGAAAGGCGTGTCTTTCAGGGCCAGGGCTCACCGCTGAGGACCCGCAGCTTGTGTCTGTCAAGATGTCTGTCCGTCAAACTATCTCTGGGGATTTAAAGGTTTACTCCACACATGCTTGGGTTTTTATATATCATCTTAGGCAAAAATAATCAATAATCATTTAAAGCTGCTGTTAGTGTTTTTTTTAAGTTAAAATAAGTGTAAGATAGCTCTATTCCAGAGTACTTTGTCAGTAATCCATGTCTGTCCTCCTGATGCTCACGCAGTAAAGGTGAAAAGAAACGTTCTTGTAGCCCTGCCCGCTTTATAAAGCAGATGTAGGTGCTGTTTAAACACTATGAAAGTGTCAATCAGAGAAATGCACACAGCGGGTATTCAGATACTGCCTTCAAACAAACTCTCAGGACTTTTTGTGAGGTAGTGATGTCACAATTGTTTGCAAGAATGCAGACTGAGCTGAGGTCGAGACGTAGTGGGCCGGTGCAGGCTCAGGCCTGTTGGAGCTGACCAATCAGAGCAGAACTGGGCTATTTTGGATGACGGGGTTGGAAGGGGGGGGGGCTTAAAGAGAGCGGGGGAACTGCGGTGCCTCAGGGATGGCCAGTACGCTAAAAATTAAGGTGTTTCTCAAGCATCAATGCATTTTCTTCTTTTGACATTCTTGCTTGTGTTTGTGTTCATGCTGCTTTATTGTGTTTTTTTTCTTTTGCTTATTTATGATCAATACTACTATTATACATTACTGTGGGGCAACATATACATCAACACCAACACTAATATATCTGTGATAACCCCAGTTTTACAGATATTATCAACCTGTATTGGTATTAGACAAACGCTTACACACACACGTTTCCTGTTGTCTTTGTCTATTGTTTCCTGTGTTGTTTATGCATTGGAAGCCTAATAAAAAAAAAAAAAGCCCTATCGCTTAAAGAAACTGAAATGAAGGAAAAAGACATCAGAGAACTTCCAATGGCAGTTGATTGACACATAAACTCTTTGAATCGAATGGCAAAAACAAACACGGTTTTGAAAATGCAACTGTCTCACCTTACAACTCTCTGTGTTGATCGATGAGCTCATTTACTAACAAGCTTATGGATTTCTTTAACTGGTTAATGTGAGAAAGCCTCAATAAAGAGTGGCCACTGTACACGGGTGAGTATTTCTCGCTGCGGTAATGGGCTTTTAAATGGCAGCCGTGCATCCTGATCCCTACGTCCGACTGCCTCGCACAGGCGTAAATACCTCAGGCTCGGTGCTCCCAGCAGCTCGCGGGTTCAGGGCAGGCAGAGGCCGAGGTGGAAACGTTTGAGAGAATGACGGGGAAAAGAGAGAGGTGCGACTAAACAAAAGGATTTGGACAAGGAAGAAAGGGAGATACATGGTCGTGTTTTCCATTTTTTCCCTCTCCTGCCACCTTCCCACTTCTTTCTTTTCTTATCACAGCCGCCTTCTCCAAACCCCCCCTCCTTTCCTCACGTCTAATTTCTTCCTCTCCTCTCCTCCCCACCTTCTTTCGCTTCCTTCCTTCCTCTTCCGTGTTACTGTCCTCACCTCCTGTTTTTCCTCCCCCTTCCTCTCTGTCCAGATAATCTGTGCACTCAGTCTGTCTTTAGCCGTGATTGCTGTTGTGCTCCTTGATAGCACCTCAAACCACAGTTAATCAAAACCCCCGAGACCTCCGTTATTGGGGTGGCGAGAGGGGTCACTGCTCTTGTATGTGTGTGCTTATGTGGGTGTATGTGTGTTTACCCATCCACACTGGTTATTGGAAGACACACTTCTTGAGAGGCTCGCGCTTCGACCAATCTGCTTTTTTTTATTCAGGTCACATCGGCGTGTGTACGAGCGCGCGGTACAGTACTCGTTTCTTTTTTAGTTTGCCGCAATCCGCGCAGTCTCCACCCAATCTTTGAGACTGGCTTTTTTCATATTTCATACCCACACACACACGGATGGACGCACGCACACAAAAGTCTCTTTGTCGGTGTGCGGAGTGTGTTGTTATAAACAGAGAGCCTGTGAAATTGATCAGTACCACTTCACTGTGGTGCAGAGAAAGAGACTGAAGGCAAGAGAGACACGGAGACCCAAAGTGGAAACATAATTGGGAGCTGCTCTCTTTCTCCTTCTCTCTCCCTCCCTCTGGTGCAGCCGTCCCACCCATGCGCCAGGAATCGGTGGCATACACACTCACACACACACACACACACACACACACACACACTCGCATTCGCACAGAGAGAGAGTGAGAGAGAGAGAGAGAGAAAGAGAGACTTCCATGATGATCAAGAGATAAAAATTCAGTAACCGCACTAAAATATGGATATGCACTAAAAATATAAAATGTGTCCCCTTGGGGCACAGGAGGGGAGAGACAGGGAGACGGGAAGCTATATGAAGAGGTAGCAAGACGACCGAGCGATGGAGACAGATGGGCAGAGATAGCGGGTGCTCAAATGAGCCCGGGAAAAAAGAGACACAAAGAGGGGAAGAGAGAGGGTTTTTTTTTTTTTTTTTTTTTTTTTTAATTTATTTTTTTACTACAGGTGTTTAAGACTCAGGTTTTCAAAGCATCCACACCTGCTGTTCTCTTCAACACACACGCACAGAGCTTTGGGAGTTTTTGGGAAGAGCTGCTTTGAAATATCTTCACCTATCTGTTTTTAGATGTGTATGTTGCTTAGATTTTTAAAGGATTATGTAATCACGGCGAATGACTGTTTTACGTAAAAAGAAGTGCAGATTGCAGCAAATCATGCAGGGTACATCTGACTGGATGAAAAAAGTTGGATCCGGCGTTGATTTATGTAAAATGAGGCTTTTGTCTTTGAAAAACTAGCTGAAGTAACAACTGAGCGGTTACAGCAGAAAGACAGAACAGCAGTTCAGATGGATGCAGCCTTGCCAGGAGTGGCATACTTAAGCACTCGCCATGCATGGATTTGTAGACACAACGATGGCAGGGTTTATGTTTTTTGTTAGTGTGTGTGTCTGCATATCACAAAACGTTAATATGTTGTAATGATGCTGCATCCAGAGGAGGCACTAAATCCGATAAATTCAGTCTTATGTTGAACAGTACAAAGGAGCTTGGTTTTTTTGAGATAAAGGAAACACACACATGAAGACGTGTCACCTCTCAGCCAAGAGGCTTCTTCAGTTCTAACTCATTGGAGGGGAGTTGTAGACTTTTAACCCCTGTATGGGAATGTCCTTACGGTGTTGTTAAGGATACTCCCACACAAAGTCCTAAGGGCTGTCGGGTTGTTGACTTAACCAGCCTTCACGTGGGTTGCTAGGACTAGGTGAGCCCAGGTGTAAATGGTTGTTAAGCTGTCTGGGGATGGAACTCAGTACTGCACTGTAGGTAGGTGATAAATAATGTCATAGGCCACCTCCTCTGCTGTCCACTTACATCTGAAGGAGAAAAATAAATCCTTTGAGGACAACAATGTAAACATCTTGGCCAGAGAAGACAGATGGTTTGAAAGTGTATCCATCTATGTCAAACTGGAATGACCATCTTTGAACAGTGGATGTGGCCTAACACATCACTTATGCAGTACTGAGTTGCCTCCACAGACAGCTTAACAGCCATTCACACCTGGGCTCACCTAGCTCTAGCAAGTATCCCAACGACTCTGAAACTCAGAGCTCACATGTGTCTTTAATGATTATTTAAGGACACTCCCACACAGAGTTTAAAAGCCTTTAACTCCAAAAATATCTTGAACGTTTAAAAGGTCAGGTATGAACTGACCAATCAGAGCAGGCTGGGTATTTGGGAGATGGGGCCCAGAGCAATAAAGCATATAAACTTATTCAAGATGTAACCCAAAATAGAATTATGACTTGAAAATAAGCGTACGATGTCTCTTTTAAAAATCTCTGAATCATGTTTTAACAAGACTAAAAGTTCACAGATGCCTGCACAGCTATATAGGCACAGCAGTGTTTCAAGTTAAATGCTGATGTAAGCCAACCCAACATGTTTAGGATGGTCGACAGTGGTGACGAGCAGATGTTAACATTTGCGGCACGGTTCTGAGAATAAAAAGTGAGGGGGGGTCACCAAAGTCAGTACAGTTATTTCTTAGGAAGACATAAATACATGCACCACACTTCATGGAAGTCCATCCAGTAATAATTTCTTGCAAAACTGGATGATGATGATGATTATGATGATGGTGATGATGATGATGATGATAGTTGAGAGTAAGAATCAATCTAAAAATGTAGTAAAAAAAACAGCATCATGTCATGGTCGCTGCAGCCTCGAGGGAAATATTCAGCTCTAAGAATTAATGACATGGCGCCGCTGCGGATGAATTTTTCCTCGCCGCGTTCAGAGTTACAGTATAGCTTCACCGGGCGGATGAAAGGACCGTATTTACCGATCAGAAGCAGGATGTTGTGTGTTATTCCTGCTGAGTAGATGGAGTGTGTAAATTGCTCCAGGAGCTGCTGCAGTGTTAGCAGCCAGTTCACAAAATAATTATTACAGACAGCATGGGATTTGTGCTTGGAGAATCACAATATGGAGAGCACACAACACACAAAAGCCCACGTGCGCACGCAAAAAAAATAAAAAACACACACACACACACACACACATACTCCCAAACCACCTCGCAAACACACGCACATGCATTTTCTTCCCGGGGCCCGACTGTTCTCTGATTCTTCATAAAGGCGCTCCACTTTCAGAAAAGATGTCTAAATCCATGGATGCAGTTTTTTCTCTCGCTCTTCCACTCTGTCATCCTCTTTCTCTCTGCCCTTGTTTTTCTTTCTCACACACACACGCGCACACACACATTCGCACACATAAACAGAGCCAGCGGAGGAGAGGGAGAGCAGAATCCATTTTCCCGACATAATTTTGTCTGACAGGAGTGACAGATACTGTTTTATGACTGAATGGGTTTCTCCACGCTATTAGGAACTCATTCTCCCATAATGCAATGTGCCACGGCGATAACTCTCCCAGCGAGACTGGCATGGAGAAGGTGCTCGGAGCAGGAGCGCTGACCCCGTGTTTTTTTTCTTGATTTTTCCCATCACCGCGTCTCGACTGTTCAGCCGGGTTCTGCTTGATTGTAGCCCCCTTGATTGTGCGAGAGCAGTGTCAGGGTGTCTGGGCCGCACGCAGAGAATAAAAGGAAGCGAGAGCGGTGGGGAAGACAGCGCGAACAGAGAGGATGACATGCAGTTAAAGAGCAGAGCCTTTTCAAAATAAAGATTAAAAAGGCAGATGGTGACAAAAGAGCGGTAGATGAAACGAAACAAGAGGTTTTTGAGTAAAGAATGCGACGGAAGAATATCAGCAACACGGTTCGTCCCAGGCAGGATGTCGTCTCCTCTTCAAGTGGCTCCGAATTCATTACAGGGCGATGGGTAACACGATTGCCGCCGCGGGATGCTATAATGCGGTAATCCCGCGGGCCCTATCATCGTAACCTCCACTGGCCTTACACAAACACCCACACACACACACACACACACACACACACACACACACACACACACACACACTACTTTCTATGTATTTGGCTCGTGTTTAATATCTGGTATTTCATGCAGGACGATTCAGCATTCCGCTGCATGGCCGGTCGATAGAGAGGATCCTCTCCCCTCTCTCCAGGCATTAATTTATAACCCCTCTTCCCCTAATTAGAGAGAGGGGGAGACAGAGAGGAAGAAGGAAGAGGAGAGCATGAGGACAGGAAATCAGCTTGCTGAAGTCAGCTTATTCTTCCCTTCCTCCTCCCTCTCCTCCTCCTCCTCTTCCTATTTCTCCTTTGCCTCTCTCTGTTTTCTGCCCCAACATTTATCTCCCCCTCAAGTTTATTGATTCATCTGACAGATTCAGGGCCAGTACTCAAAGCTTTTTATTAATGAGTGGATGGGTCAAGCAGACTTGAGCTGTTCGCGCCTCGTTTCAGGTGCGTGGTGTGAACATTTTACTTAAAGATGCAATATGTAAGAATTGGCCACTTGTTGAATTCATTCCAAAAGTGAGAGGGCAGCATTTCACCAGATTGACCGCTAACTGTAGCTTCTGTTAGCTAGTTAGTTTTGTTAGCTGTGAAGCTAGCAGTGGCAGCGGTGAATTGTTTGTACCTGGACGAGTCAAGGCTGTCAGAGTTTGTCAAAAGGGCGCAGACCCAAATGCAGTCAAATTGTCAGGCAGGTTCGTTTAGAAAAGGCAAGCTGTAACAAAGTGAGCTGTTACTGATTGTCCAAGTGAAAGTCTGAAATCCCTAAAATGCAAGAAACAAAAAGGCACTGGCATACGAAAAAGCTAAAGAAGTACAAAAACACAAAAAACAAATGAGGTACAAACCAAAGATGGCATGAGGAACACAAGGAACATAGTGAACACAAGGAACATAAGTACAGGAGGAACACAGGACTGAAGTGGGGAAAACATAACAGACCAACTGAAAAAAAGACAGGGGAAGACAAGGAAAATGATGGGAAAACAGACAAAGAGAAGGAAAACGAATACACAGGAGGAAAATCAGGGAAACCAATCAGGACAATCGCAAGGGACGAAAAAAAAAAAGGTCAGGAAGCAACAAAACTTGACACAGAAGGATGAACCTTACAAGATAAAACAGGAAACAACAACTAAACCAAAAACCTGTAATCATGACAATACTGTGAAACAACAGAGACATTAGAATGTCAAAAAAGAACTGATTCTACTGATCATTTTATTTAATTATTTGATGTCATAATCCAAAACCCTGCCATATTGCAACTTTAAAGGTGCAACAAGTAGTAAAACTATAAAAAATATGTGACCCACAGGAAGTAATAGAGCTGTTCTTCTAGAAAAAAATATGTAGTAATTTTAACTTTTGGCCTAATGCTACACAGTTGAAACACCCATGGAATATATACATTTATATATTGTATATCAGCATGGTAAGTGCCACTGTAAGACCAGAAAATGACCCCAAACATTCCAAATGCCTCAAACACTTGTTTCAGATATTTTCCTCCTCGATGCATTCTTGCATTTGCTTTTTCTTTTTCCACACTCACGTCATTTCTGTGACACAAGTCCCATCTTACTTATCATGCACAAATTCCCTCTCACTCTTGCATTACCAATCTTATTTCCTTCAATACCTCCCCAGCCCTTTGATATACACACACACACACACACACACACACACTTACATGGGCAAGTGTGTGTGTAGATATGTGCCCGCACTCACTCGCTTGTGAAATGCAAAACAGCTGTGCTAAGACAGATAGACAAATGCGTCCGTTTCCCTAGAGAGTGAAGGTGACACACAAGGAGCCGCTCACATGCCACCTCAGCATACGGCCCTGCAATGCAACACACACGCGCGCACACACTCACATGCGCAGTCTTAGAGATGTAGCCGACAGCAGAGTGAGCTGTTGACAGTGCGGCTGACTAAAAGTGGAGAAAAGACTCTAATCCCTGTCAGAGGATAGGAAACCACTCAAAGCAAAACAATTAAAATGCTAATTTTCACTTCCTGCTCTCTGCTCGCCTGTTAATGACTTAGCCAGGCATGCAGGCTGAACAACAACATGTGTGCGTTTGCGTACGCGTGCAGGTAACAAACACTGTCCTATACGACTCAAGGGGTCAAAGGGGTTTATGTATGCATAGTGTGACAACTGTGTTTTTCAAATATTTGACTTTGTTCACACGCAAAACAGAGATGTTCGTCACCCCGGCCCTTCTCGATTTGCTACTAGCACAGTCATCCATGCATCTCTGCCCTAGTGTGTGTTAATGAGTGGAAAATACACACACACACACAAAAATTCGGCTGTTGCGCAGACATTGCACTTCGCACTGCAGCAGTAGTCTTGGAGAGCGAGAGGGAAGAAGAAGGAGAAAGAACGACTTCTGAAATGGGGGTGGTGAAGAGTGAGAGTGAGGTTTTGCCGTTTTTTTTTTTCGGCTCCTGTAGCATTAATAATTGAGAGTCGAGCGAAGCCTCGCTGCCTGCTGTTGTCTCTCTCTTTCTCCCTGCCTCCCCCGTCTGACATAGACATGCGTAAACATCACAGGTGCGTGCACACACACACACACACACACACACACACATTTGCAGACAGGTGTGGGCGGGTAAAAAGAGCATCCATAGGGGGAATCTCTGACATCACGGCTCTTAAAAAAAAAAAAAAAAAAAAACTTTTCTGAATTATTAACCGAGTCACAGCGCCATCACACTGCCACGCTCGCTCTCTCTTTTCTCTCATATATGTTTGCATTCATAGCCATGCTGAATATCCCTCTGTGTGCATTTTTGTCATGCATCCCCACACACCGTGCTGTTACGCTGTGCCCACAGTCACATGTACTATGGTCTGTGAACATGTATACTGATTTGTATGTTTCTGTGCCATTTGATAAAAAAAAAAAAAGCAACAAATGTTACATTAAATGTAAATGTTAACGTGTGTCTACATTTGTAATCCTCTCCACTTCCTTTCTGCTTTGAGTTATAGGCGACAGATTACAGCAGGTAAATTACCAGGTAAAGAAAAAAAAAAGTGACTCACTGCCTTTCTCCAAAGGGTTTTTAACTTGCCATGTTATGATCACTGGACGTAACTGTTTGTTCTCACCACTTCCACTTCCTGTCTGCTTATAACCATTAGATCTGAACCGACAGTCTTGCAGGGTAGTTAGAGACACTCTGGTTTCAGTGTAGCCTGTGCTGCTGTCACAGTAAGTGTCTTCGGGGCAGATGCTGACCCGGGAGCTGCTCACTAATTGTAAAGTATTGGATAAGAACCACTCCCTTCATAAATGCCTAAAAAATGTTTATTCAGTGGCTGCGTTTTATGACTTAATAATCTTGTCGAGCTAAACTCATTTACCTCCTCGTCTTTGGTATCCTCATTTCCTTCCTCCCCCACAGATGGGAAGATTGGACAACCGCAGCCTGACACTGAAGTACCCAGTGTGGCCGCGCTTCAACTCTTTCGGTGACGCGGAGCTGGACGACAATCATTTGTCCATCGTCACTCTGGAGGAGAAACCTTTTGTCATTGTGGAGGACGTCGAGAGGCTCACTGGTACCTGCATGAGGAACTCTGTGCCCTGCAGGAAGCATGTCAAAGAGTAAGTCTGCCCTCCATGTCCATTTGTCTATTTAGCTAACACGGCGCCATTGTCCTCATTGTGAATTACTTGATAGCTCTGGTTGGTCTCATAAAAATGCGACTCAAAGTTCAGGAAAAGCTAGAAATACTGCTTGTTATAATAGGATTCCATTCACAGACTCAGGTAAAGGGCGATGGAGGTCAACACTCAGGCAACACTTGCAGAATAAAGATCAACTGTGTAGTTAAACCAGCACGTTGGCCCGCTTGTGGCCTTCCTCAGGGTCTTTGTAAAAACACATGACCACCAACCAGTTTGTAGCTGAAGAAAAATACGGTCGTGTGCAGCCTGTTCTCAATCCAACACGGCAAAATTTGACAGCCTGGTCAGTGACCCTATGCTTCCAAGTTTGGCAACTTTTCCTCAACTTAACCAATTAGTTTCTGTGCCTATACCGGTAATAATTGTAATAACAGGCCATAAGTCATAGTAAGTCATAATATGTTAACTGTTTGGCAGCAAGTTTTATTGTAAAAGTATGACTGGACATTGCATAATTATGTACTGTTGCCAACTTGACTGTGAAGCCCTTCACATGCAGTTGGTTTGACAGAATTCAAATTTTAACCATGATTTTATCAGGTTTAAACGTGAATCCTTGTGGCGCAGTCCAGCCCTGGTGTATTATGTGTTACTACATGACCCTCCCCCCCTTTAGCATAAAGCTTAACCATGGCTTAACATGGTCAACAACTATCCATTTACAATGTTAAGCAAGTCTTTAAGGGGCTTAAACACAATTTGGTGGAACAACTAGCTAACCATTTCAACGGTAGCCCACATGCAGGGGGAACTTCCACGTAATCTCCTTACAGAGTGTTCAAGATTACACAATTACACTGACTGAACTGTAATCGACAGCTGATGACAGGTCACTTTCTCTGTATGGGACTACGCATTCCACAATTTATATCAAGTACACTCGATGATCAGAAGATGGTCGAAATAACGTCAACCATTTGCAGTTTCCATCAGCACTGTCGCCGTGTTACTCCTTTGCTCTCCCTCTCTCCTCTCTCCTCCCTGATGAGCACTGGGAAGAGGTGCAGTGTGCGATCTATGCTGCGGCGTCTTCCCCTCCTCCTGAAAATGGAGGCGACTGCTGAACTCAGCAGTTTACTTCCTTCCTTTACCAATTTTCTCTCTCTAACACCCAAATACTCCAAGCCCCTCGTTGTCTTATGTTCCTCAAGCGTGCACACACACGGTGAGAGTGGCTCAGGGCGTGCACTTGTGTTTGTGTGCATGTGTGTGCGTGTGTCGCCCAGTGGCTCGTGCACTGCTGAATCAAAGCATGTAATTGGTTTGCAGATAATTTAATATTATTTCTCTCCGCTGGAACACACACACACACACACACACACACACACACACACACACACACACCGGTGGACACACTTCCGAGAAAATTTGCATGCACTCTGCACACTTTGTGTCACTCGTACCACTGCATACATGCAGGCGTTAAAAAGTTACTGTTATCCACTGCGCAAACACAGACACGCACACACACAGCCGCACAAACAGAGCTGATTAAGTGGTAATAGTGTCCCAGGGAAGAGGCTAACAGAGATTTTCATCCAGAATCACTGTGAAGTAGGGCGGAGGATAAAGCATCTCCAAGGAGGAACATACACACACACACACACACACACACACACACACAAGCTCGTATACGCTCTCTGTTGCCACATGTCCACTCACTCACAGGCCATTGCGTTCGAGCGCCTTCCTCCCTCCCACAGTGCAATTCCCACTCAAGCATCCGTACTGTCCATTTGGAGAAAAGAGGGATGGATGGAGGGAAGGAGAGAGGCAGAGAGAGAGAGAGAGAGAGAGAGAGAGAGAGAGAGGAAAGATGGAGGGGCTGGATCGGGGGATGATGGACTATCCATGCATGCAGAACCACAAATTCACTCACCCAGGCCCGGGCCTGAGAACAAGCCATACTCACACTAACACACACACACACACACACACACACACACACACACACACACACACATACCCCCACACCGCCCTCTCTGGAGACCCCTCGGGCCCTGTAGTGTTTCTATATCAAGTTGGCTCCGGCAACTTTGCAAACAGCCTCCATAGCGTCACATGCTCTCGCTGCCTGAACTGTACGACGGCCTGCACTAAATGGGTACACTGTGTTCGTGAATGCAGCTATTGCAGTTCTGGCCTATATGCTCGCTCTGTCACGGACCGCACCAGCTGAACCTGCCACCGACTTGACTTAGTTGGCCCTTTTTTTGTGTGTGTGTTTCGTGTCCCTCCTCCCTGCACCACTTCATCACGGTAACATATTTTTGCTTTACTCTGCTTGCAGAAGGAAGCGTGCATCTGCTCATGGATGAGGGGCTAGCTAACCAAGCAAACTTATATAACAGCTCAGCCGAGAATGACGTTAGTTACGTTTACGTTCCAGGCTGTCGCAAGCTCGAGTTTCTCGTCTGTGAGAACATACACGCTTCCGGTCAGCAGGTAGAGCTCCTACGTTAAACCGCTTGCAATGAATTCTTGGGGTAGTGATTTTTGGAAAGAAACACTGCTGTCGAGTTTGTCGAAATGTATTATTCTGGCACTCTGAGCACCAGTGCCATACAGTCCTATTATATTGGGGAGAAGATAAGATGAGATAAGATGTTCCTTTATTGATCCCCCTCGGGAGAAATTCACAGGTAACACAGCAGTACAGAGGGAAATAAGTAGCAGCACAAGAGTCAGTCTCCAAAAATAGAGACACTAATAAGGAGATATTGGAAAGAATAAAATGACAAATGTGCAATTTATAATAAATGTACACTAAATAAATAGAAGGCAGACATCTCTAAGGTGGATATCTCCAAAACTCTGCAACCCACACCAAAGTGTGGATTGTTAAATAGCACTACAGATAAGAAGATAAATGTGTATTTTTTTAGATGATCTTTTCCTGAACCTATCCCAGTATTTTTTGGAACCTTAACCTAACCAGATCACTGTCATTTGACGACATTAATAACACTCCAAAAGTTGGTATGCTTCATTTTGAGAATCTAACTTATGTATCATTGCGAACTCGACTGCAGAGCCCTTCGCACTGTTCCTTTACAGCGGTCACGTTTGCAGCACGGGCAATGCACCAGACAAATGTGGTACATAGTCCCAATTTCTTTCAGTTCTATGTAGAAAACGTGATTTTAATTTAGGATTCATTGAAGTCACTGAATGCTTTTACAGTCAAGCATCGAAAACCCCACAGTCCGCCCCTACAGGTCTCTTTGTCCACTCACATGCTCATCAGCGTCACGTCATTGGGCTAGAAAGGTTAGAAAATAGATAATGGACAACAGATCGAGTGTTAAAGGTTTTTTAAAAGTCTGTATTTTACTGATGAGAAAAAAAAAAAAACCCATAATGCTTCTCTGCTAAACAATTTGCCTGATTCTGTTGACACATTATTACGTTTGAGAGAGCACTTAGATGTAAATTAGCTTCTTTATTTCATTTCCGATGAGCTCCAACAGCTTCTTTAGATATTATCTGGTTATAACGGCAAGAAATCACCATGGGGGATTGCGCAACGTCCCCCCCCCCCCAAAAAAAAGAAGTAATTCCCAGCTGCTGACAGATCCGCGCCTGGCTGCTTTTTTCTCGCTCGTGTGAAACTATTAGACCATGAAAAGTAAATTCCTCCGCCTTTTGAGAAGAGGAAAGAGTCCCACTCGGGGGTGACACTCGTTTTGACGGATCGATTGCGACGAGAGAGTGTAACACGGGAGTTTGCACTCGGGGCCAAAAAAATTGGCTAATGTTTCTCCAGCATCACAAAAAAATCTTCCAAAGTGACAAGAGTTTCAGCTCCGGAGGTAACGACAGCGTCACGGCTGGAGTCTTTTTAATTATTTATTTTGTTGTTCTCTTTCCATCAAGTTTTGTGTCCAGGTCGCTGTTAAACTAAAGGACGAGGTTATGGTCTCCTAATTAGCACACATCTAAAAGTTAAATGAGAGTCCCAGGTGGCTGTGTGTGTGTGTGTGTGTGTGTGTGTGTGTGAGTGTGTGCGTTTGTGAACAGTGCCTGAACCCTCCTGCTCTCAAATTCATGTTCGCAGATGGTACAAGGCGTGCAGATGCAGCGCCGTCATAAACCTCCTTGTCTGGAGGGACGGAGAGGAGGAAGGAGAAGGGGGAGCGTGTTTTTTTCCGAGTCTTCTGATGTCAATAGGACAACCTGAAGTTAAAGGTGAAAAAGTCCCAGGGTGACATTTCGTCCGTCGGCGCGTTCGTGTAAATTTTAGCAAGCAGATTTCAAAGAGATGCAAAAAAAAAAGGAGGTCTGGTTTGCTTATACTTCCAAAATTGAGACTGCTGACTGTTTTTTTGCGCAAACGCTGCGCAGTTCAGCTTTTCTTTGTTTGCAGCGTCTGCCGAGCTAACGACCCTGTGCCCTCTTTCCGTTTGTGTCTCCGCAGCAACACAACAGAGGCTGGTGGGACGTACATCAAGAAGTGCTGCAAAGGCTTCTGCATCGACATTCTGAAGAAGATTGCAAAGTATGTCAAGTTCACCTATGACCTGTACCTGGTAACCAATGGCAAGCATGGCAAGAAGATCAACAACGTCTGGAATGGGATGGTGGGAGAGGTGAGGCTCAGTAATCACTCATTCAAGACCCAGCTTTGCAGCGATGAATGTAACCGCATTCAGAAGGTGCAGGATTGTGTCTTGAGCGACGTGTCGAGAGCACCGCTCGGTCCCCGCTTTCATTTTGTAGCACAAGGAAGCCTAGCCAAGGCTGAGAGGAAATTAGAGATGTTTGTCTGAAAGGATTTTCCTGTTTCTTATGTTTGGGGGAAAAAAAAAAAGAAAAAAAAAAAAAGAAAAGCTTCAAGTGTTGACTTTGCAAAACTTTCACAGAGCCAGCTATGAGGCTTTGGCACCAGCTGTAAACGCTCGGAAAGTAAACAAATCTTAGCCTCTCCTGCAGAAAACTTCCTCTGCATATCTTTAATTACCAGCTCCAACTTGAAGGTAAAGTCCCGGAGTTCATTTGGAGACTGTAAACTTTATTGCCGTCTATATTTTTTTTTTATGGCAGACTTAATTCACCGAGCTGAAGTTCACCTGACATTCATCTTATTTAGCGGTGACTCCAGCTTGCATATTGATTATCTTGATTAAGATTAAGCCTGAGATTAAAAACTCTCTTAATGTGCCGTCGATAAAAGTCATGCTCCAGTGCGTATCTGGCAGCCGTTTGGATTTATTTTAGTTTTTGGAGTATTTTCATTAAAGATAATGTTAATTTGCAGGGACCGCAGTAGAGAGAAGAAGGAAATGACATATAATCTGAAGACTGAAGAAGAATCTGAACAAACACCACAATGAATACAGCATAGTTTCAGGAGCTATTTGTGTCTTTTAAAAGGATATTAATGAAGTGAATTTTCTTCTTCTTCCTCTTCTTTCCTGCTCCCCCATTTGGATCATTTCCCCATTCTTCCCCTTCCTCTCAACCCATCTCTTCCTTTTCTACCTGTCCTAAATCCTCTGTTTCCTTTCACTCCTAATCACCCCCCCATCCATCCAACCATCCAACCATCCATGCCCTCCTCTCCTCCGCCCTCCAAAGGTGGTCTATAAGAAAGCCGTCATGGCCGTCGGATCTCTGACGATCAATGAGGAGCGTTCTGAGGTCATCGATTTCTCCGTCCCGTTCGTGGAAACCGGGATCAGCGTCATGGTCTCCCGTAGCAACGGCACCGTTTCCCCGTCAGCCTTTCTCGGTAACTAATAACTGTTGCTTTGACTCGGGACAGAGGGGGAGGGGGTGGGGGGGTACGCTGTCTCGTTTGCTTTTTTTTTTCCGTTTGTGTGAGTGTAAGATGATATTTGCTCTGGGCGCGCGTGTGTGCTCCCCGAGATACAGCGCTGACAACACAATTCAGTCCTGTTACACAGCCGTCGATACTTTGCTCTGTCATCGGGGGGGATTTAAGCTCGACTCCTGCTTCCTGCCACAATGACTCTCACCTTACCTGAGTGGGACTTAACCGCAGGGCTTTAACCTGGGCGACCGCGGATATCCCCTCGGTGTCTGCGCAGTCACGTTCATGCGATGCGCAGCGCTTCCGCAATCGACACCCCATGAGTTCCTGCGCATACATAGCACCGAGCCACTAACTGGCAGGACTGCATAAAAGAAACGCAGGCCAACACACACACACACACACACACACACATAAATACACACAGGTGCGCCCACTGACATGTATGCAGCATGCAGTTACCGCTGTGAAAGTGGCAATTATAAGGGCTTAGCAGGAAACCCCCGTAATGGCTGCTTGCCAGCACATACACACTTGGACACGCACACACACCCGCACAGTGCACGGCCCGGTGCCAGCAGTGCTCTCCTATACATTAGAAGAGGGTTTAATCTCTGCAGTCGTGATGTGAGCTGAGAGGGAGGACAGGAGTGCTGACACCAGGGCTTCCTATACCGCACGCCTCCTCGCGCTGTCAAATAGTAGGTGTCCTGTGTATATGCAAGTGTGAGTGTATAGAGGTGGGGGTGTGTGTGTGTGTGTAAGGGCTCTATGAACATGCAGGAGTCAGCTTATTATCCATGCAGTCCGTTTTCCTTCGATGTGTGTGCCATGATTGATTACCCAGGAAGTGAGTGAGCATGAATCAGACAAAAGCGATGCGTAGCGTATGAAGAAATAATCCCCTCTTTCTTTTCTTTCTCCCCTCTCTCCCGCAGAGCCATTCAGTGCATCAGTGTGGGTGATGATGTTTGTGATGCTCCTACTGGTGACTGCAATGGCTGTCTTCATGTTTGAGTACATCAGTCCTCTTGGCTTTAACAGAAACCTGGCGCAGGGAAGAGGTGAGCACGCGTAAAAGGAGGACACTTTTCAGCCTGACATCACGGTACGGTCTCTTCCGCAACTAAACTGTCCGTCACCCTCGCTTCCGCCCCCTCTCTCTCAGACCCCCACGGACCTTCCTTCACCATGGGCAAGGCCGTGTGGCTGCTGTGGGGTCTCGTCTTCAACAACTCTGTGCCGGTGCAGAACCCGAAAGGAACCACCAGTAAGTTCATAGTGTCTGTGTGGGCCTTCTTCGCTGTCATCTTCCTGGCCTCCTACACTGCCAACCTGGCCGCCTTCATGATCCAGGAGGAGTTCGTCGACCAAGTCACCGGTCTCTCCGACAACAAGGTAAAGCGGGAGGGGAAGTTCGCCGGTTTGGCTGGCTGGCTGGCTGGTGGTTTGGATTGGATTGGACTGGGGCAACGTGGTTTGCAACAGTAGTCGACACAACCAGAACACATCATCCTGAAATAATACAATAAATAGTGACATGATACATATGACCTACAGGAGGTTGTCATGAAAACAGTACAGTGAAATGATAATAAAGCGGTAAGACTGCATCAGTCACTAGTTTAATGTAATAGTAACTAGGCCTACAGCCTGTTTGGGAACCCAATAGCTGATGGAAAAAAATATCTCTCAAATATCCATTTTATTCGGCCTTCCTGGGGAAAGTGTGCCTCCTCCCTGATGGCAGGAGTCGGAACTCTGCATGGAGAGGGTTGATGAAGCTCTGCCACATTTGCCTTTGCCCTCAGAGAGGCTCGGACTTGATAAACACGGCCAAGCTCATTCAAGTTAGTGCCAGTGATTTTTTGTTGGCAAGGTTTGCTAGCCTATTTTTGTTAACCGTGACAAGGTTACCAAAACCAGCCAAGATCATTGCAAAAGTCTGAACTGACAGATAAAATAAAGCTGTTTGCTTGTGATAACTCGCCCTGAAGTGAGCATCTTTATATTGGGAATATTATACTGTTGGATAACCATGATAAACTTACACACACTTTATACGCTCCTTTATTGCAAACGTATTCCATTGATAATATTTTACCTACTTTCAAAGCTCTAGTCACCCATCACTTTTTTTCCTGGTAGGATCCATCAACCTTTCTGTGCTCCCCAAAGGCTCAAACTTCCGAGTTTTACAGCTGTAAATCCAACTTGTTATGCATTAGCAACACATTTGGATGCTGAATTAAACTAGCTTTTTATTGGTGACTTTTAGGAACCAATTAGGGCAGATCTGCATTTCCTGTAACAATTATTAGAATCAAAATGTCTGTATGACACCAGTTAATATCTATAGTTATATTGTTATATCTATAGTTAATATCTAGCTTCCAATTAGGTAATCCAAGTGTTCACTACATGTAATTGCTTGCCAGGAGCATCTGGCAGAGTACAGGAGTGCAGAAAATCCATTAAAATCAATTACAAATTAGGAATTCCTTCAACATTTGGATCAAGTATTTAGGGGTTTTTTTGGATTGGAATGCTTCAACCATTCATAGTAGGCGTGTAAATTGTAGGGATATGGATGACAGGAAATGTTTTATTTGAGGTGAAATATCCCACACACATCCACAAATTCTTTTTCCCCTGCAAAATGTGGTTGTCAAACTAAAATTGAAAATTTTCCGTACCCCATCCGAGATATCTAATAGAAACAGAGCCCTGGTGTTTCCGCGAGGATTTTTGATCTAGGAGACCAAGAGCAAGATCAAGGAGAGCGCCGCTGCATGTGACTCTAGATGATTTCACAGGCACAGCTGTGATAATAAGCGCTGACATGCAAGGATACAAAAGAAAGAGGTGAGAAGCAAAGCGATGGTAGAAAAGGTGGTCCGTAAAGTAGGAGGGTAAGACAGGCTGAATGATTAAAGGAAAAGGTCGAGCCGAATATAGAGAAATCGGAAACGAGACAAAGGGGGTAGAGAGCTCCTGAGGAGAGAGAGATGGATGGATTGGGACGTGCTCCAGAGGAGAGAGCGTTTGAGACTGATGTAGAGAGTTTTGACAACACGCAGAAGGAGAGAGGGAGGGAGGAGCGGGGTAAGGGGTAACGCAACTGGCAGGAGGGCGACTGAGGAATAGCGAGAGGCCAAGACGCACAAGATGGTACAAGACATCAAGCGGACAGATATGGGCCAGGCTGACGGCTGAGGTAGGGAGAAAGGAGCAGCACCAGGAGGGAGAAAGCAGAAGAGATACGGAAAGACAGAGAGGGTCAGGGAAGAAAGGAACCAGACAAAAAGGGTAAGCGGCCGTTCAGACAGATATGCTGAGCGAGGTCGGACACCGAGCCATCTGTGACCAGGAACATCACGAACAAAAAAAAATTCCACACTGAGATATGAAAGGGACAGAAAGGCTTTGAAACAAACACAGCGCAGAAGCCTCGGACTAGCTCAGTTTATCAAGGTCCCACGTCGAACACGTTAGGAAACAGTTGCCCAGCAGGCTCAGGGGCGCCATGGCCATCCCATTGGAGTCGTGCCTCTTACCGTGCATGTCACAATCTTTTGTTTTTCATTAAATTTGGCAAAAAATGTCCGCTTTCATTCAAGGACGAGCTGACCAGAAGTTTGTGGTTGACGATCAAATTCACTGTGACCACACAGTTTTCTGTAACTCACCAACTAATATGCCAATTTTGACAAAACTACACACTGATGTCTGATAAGATAACGCGATGACATATTATATCCAGTAGGTCGACAGTCAAGTTCAGCGTGACATCATTCATTACTAACAGAGGGGGAATTTGGTTGGACGCTGATCTTGTGTGCCTGTCTTGAAACTGTGGCGATTGTTTAGGTCTTTTATGTTTTTTGTTTTTTTTGTTTTTTCTGGGTTGAAGACGTGTGAAGCATCCGTATTTGAAAATTTGAAGCTCCTATTTCTGTTTTTTCCCCATTAGTTTTGTCGACACGAAGCCTCAGGTGACCGTTGTTGTACCGTGTTCCTATCAGTCCTCTGCTCTCTGTAGAAATAGTCTGAAGACAGCATGTCTCTCACTGGAAGCTGTTCCTTGGAATACTCTCCATTCCTTTTGTTAAATTCTGTCCGGGACAGACATGGGTGTTAAATGTAACTTGGTTGGCGGGGGCATACAGCTGTGAGACGGTAATTCTAGTCTCATATTAATGAAGAGGGCCTAATGAGTGCAATGTGCTCTGAGCTGTGGGCAACTGTCTCCCAAACAGGCTTCTCATGCACAAGTGGGTGTCAGTCAACAGGTCTTTGCTGGTTTAGGCTGTAAAGAAATATATGCTGAACAGACTAGCTGATAATAGATTATGGTTTTAGTTCACAGAATTTTGGAATTCAAATCTCAAGTACTGTGCTGGTGTCGTAGCGGTTTGTCGTAGTGAGACAAAAACAGCCGTAACTGGGTTTTTGGGGCATGCATTAGCTTACAGGAGATCTGACAAAACAAAGTTGTCATATCCAAAGATGTGAATGCAGTAGATCGGGCCCAGATTTGCTGGCGGAAAAACTTTGATAATTCCCGATGGCTTGGCAAGCTAAGTGGCCAGGAGCGTCAGTGTTAAAATGCTAAAAGAAATGCAAAAATGAGCAGGGGACGTGTCTGGTGTTTGAACAATGGAGAAAAAAAAACAAAAAAAAAAAACTGGTAGAGCGTCATATCACACCGACCTCTCCTGAGTTGATTTAATGTTCAGAAGAACTTCATCATGCTAGAACTAATACTACTAAACTACTTCTACTAAATACTAATGTACTAATTTATGACAGACATAAGAGCTCCAGTCACTCATAGCAAACATCTTGATTGTGATAAAGATATTCCAGTCAGAGCTCTGAGAACGCGCCAGTTGCTAAACAGCTTCGAAGGTGCACAAAAAATGATACATGAATATTTCATCCTGTTGCCTCATTTATGGACGTGTAAATTACCAATTAGTTTTTAATCATTTTGGATGTTTTCTTAGCTGAACGTTAAGGATATATTATCGGCACAAACTGCAAACATAAAAGTAATTTAACAAACCACTTCCAGTATAAGTGGTCTGTTGTGAATGGAGTGAGATTTAAATATCTTCCCAGTCCACCCCTGCAGTAGATTTCTCTGCCTGTTCGAGTTTTACTGCTGACAGAATTGAAAAGGATGATTTAGATATTTCATCACTCAGCAGATTCCGACTGCACAATATCAACCTGATAAAAGCCCTTTGAGACAGACACAGTTCATCAGGAGCGAATATCTGCGTTTGGGCTTGACAATTGATCGCTTTATCTGGTGTGGTGTATCATACTGGACGACAACTGACACAACACCCGGGAGAACATCCTGACTGAAAGATAGTAAAGTCAAAGAGGAATGCTGTTGTCGGTGCTGTGAAGTGGAAGGAAAGGTTTTTCTTCCGTCCATTTTTATTTAGACTAGAGGCAGCCAGGATCCGAGACACTGCTTCGGATACAGTGGTTTGAACAATGAAAGTTTGAGAGGCACACCTCAAACCGAGGGATATGCAAACTCTCTGACATTTCTGTATAACAAGTATGAAACAATCTCGATCAGTTTGCTGATGTCTTGGCTGATAACTAGCTAGCGAGCTGATATTGCATTGCTGCTCTGTGCACGACAGTGCCACATTTTGATGTGTTTCAGTGCTGCATTCCGTGCCGTTGATGGCATATGTCGGCTGAAATTTAACTGAAGTTGGTATTGCTCTTCTGATATCAACGCAGACTGGCGGGGTACTATTAGCTTATAATGCACCGCTAGTGTTAGTGGCCAACAACTAAGCAGTGTTAGTTATTTGATGACCTGGTGGATAGCGTGAAGTTGCTAAGAATTTGCGGGCATCACTGATGCACTAATGCCGAGATTGCCACAGTCACACGAGAGAGGTCACAATAGCTGAAGATGGCATTTTGCAATTAAATTGGCGGTAATTAAAAATCACCATCGGCGTCAAATAATGATGTATGGACGTCTTGAAGAGGCTTCTCATTTCATAGGAGAGGATTTCAAGCAGTACGCCTTGTATATCTTTTCTGAGGGGCAAGGGAGCGCTCAAAAAAAAAGAGGCAGGGATATGAAAAAAGAAAAAATGGAGCTGGGATTGGACCGTAGTCTATAAAAGAAACGGATCGCCAGTTAACCTTCCTTTCCCCCGAGTGACCATGTCCCCTCGGCAGACAACTTTGATTTGAGCAGAGTGATAACGAGGTTTATGGGGAACCAATGTGAAGGCTGATGGTTCTGCGTCATTTTATATCCATTACATTGTGTAATCAACATTTACTTTATAACAACACACTGACACAGAAAACATGTCTATTGCCAGTAAAGCAATAGAGAGTTGAGAGAAAAAGTGTACAGTCCGATTGACGCGTCAGCCCTCTCTACTGACACGACAATAATGATACTGATAATAATAATACTAATAACACAGGGATCATCAGGGGACCCTGCTATGTGAGCGGTAAGGCAGACATGTAGAAACAGAGTGGCATATGAGAGAGATGGTTAGGCAGACAGGAAACTAGAGTCTAGAGACCCCAATACACACCCATGTACACATACAAAAGGGAGTCCTTTGCTTATATAACAGCAGAACTTGCATAATAAGGAGATAGTGCAGGGAACAGGAGAAGAGCAGAACAAAGGAGGGAGGAGAGCAACAGAAGAGATATGGGACAAAACAAGAGAGAGCGGAGTGACTTGTCAACCACAAAGACTTCAGTACACTCATTTATAGAAATGTGCTTAATGTATGTGTTCAAATTGTCAAAATATATTACATAAAGTATATGTTTGATTTAATAAGTTGAAACATAACAATTTCTATCGAAAAAATCTGTTTCAATCATCTGTATACAAGATCTCACCATCTACTCATTTTACTAATATTGTGAGAGCCACGTGCTGTGGCAGGGAGTGTAAGAGCTCTCATTGCCACCTGTCTGAACCACGGATCCTCCTCTGCCTCCGCTCTTTCATTTTCTCATCATCACTGCATCAAGCTTTCATACGTAGCAGCTGCTGCGCTTCTCAACAGCTCTTCACTGGTAATTATCCAGCAAGAGCAGCGCGCTTGCTTTCCCAGTCCGCATTTCCGCGCAGACGGCCCGGATCAGCGCCCCACTCACTCCCTCTCTTCATACTCGCCCTTCCCTGACCTGGGTGCTCCTGCTCCACCTTAAAAGAGCCACAGAGGAGGGAGAGAGGGGAGAGAAACAACAGGAAGGACCGTGTGAAGGAGTGAGCGCCTCCTCCGGGCTACAGCTCGCGATGCTGACACACACGCTGCGTGACATCACCACTAACGCACACACTCGCGCAAACACGCGGCAGTGTCTGACAAACGCGCCCGCTCTCTGACCTGCTTACACAATAGAGATGCACATGCATGCAGGCAGATGCGCAGAAGGAACTTATATCCATAAATATTTACACATGTGTTATATTGCCGCATGTCATATAAATATGTGAGGCAAAACAGACATGTGCATGTATAAGGAGGTCATGGAATATTATTTTACAGAACTGTTTTAATAAATACTATGCGCGCACACACACGCACAGTGTTGTTAGAGTGGAGTTCCTAATACAGACTTCTAATTGAAAGGCTTCATGTTTCTGGCACTGAGGGGCAGATGTTACCACAGTTCTTGAGGCTAGGTTGTTACCCAAGCTTCAAGCACACCACTACAAAAACCCTTGACCGGTACGCTGACTAGATGATACCTGAGAGAGACATAGTGGGAAGATGAGAGAGGCAGAGTAAAATGATCGATGAAAGGATTTGAAAAAAAGAAAAAAAAAAAAAGAAAATATTCAGCTTTGAGAGAAAGGAAGTGGCCTCTCATCTGATGATCTCATAAAGGCCTCTTTATGTTCAATTTTGTTAACTGTCAGCTGATTGGATTTCTTGACAACACCTCAGGCAGAACGTGTTTCAACCCATACATTGATTTCTGATTCAAAACATGTTTAGTTGCCCACAGGCTTACAGGCTTAGTAAATCAGATATAAAATACATATTTAATAAATACATATTTCATATAACTGGGGAAAGCAGGACCTATAAAGGAAGGGAGCTTAAAAATGCATGTGAAGGCATTTAGAGTAGAAGAGAATATGGAGCAGAATGTAAATCTGATCACTCGTGCTGGTTAAAGTTGGCATGGATGGCACAGAAAAGGGTTACATACATTTTTTTTTTTTCCCCATCCAGATTGGTTGCTGCTGTATATTGTAGTTCTCTCACTACCAAACACGAGTCAAGCTTTTGTATTCGCAGAATTTATTGCTGAAAGGAGGTCGAACCAAATGGACTCACTTGGGTTTATAGGACTCACCGGACAGAAAAAGCACAGCTACTGAGTGTTAAGGTGTTCACAGACCTAAAACTGCTCACAGGCAGGTGATGCTGACGCGGGATACGTAGCACAAGCATTAGCACACTTATTTGGAAATGTTTTTTTGGAAAGTACAACTCATTACTGATATGGAGTACTCAAACATATGAAAATGAAACACACAGTATTTACAGTTGCAGTGTTTTTGATGCAGATTCACGTCGTGGCCCCTGCTCTCTTTACACTTTGCCTGTTTCAAAGTGCTTCATGCCTCCTTGTTTCCTCTCTCTTTCTCCTCATCAGTTTCAGAACCCATACGCATACTCGCCTCCGTTCCGCTTCGGGACGGTTCCGAACGGATCCACGGAGAGGAACATCAGGAGGAACTACCCCGCCATGCACCAGTATATGACGAAATATCATCAAACTGGAGTCGTGGATGCGCTTGTCCAGCTCAAAACGGGGTAACTGATCTGAGATCAAATACTGCTTCACTAATGCCAAATATTTGCTTGTGAGCCTCGGAAAATACTAAAGCGCGTGCGTTTGTTTGTGTGCCTACATATTGATGTGTTTGTGTGCGGATGGCTGTAAGTGTACAGTACATGCTGTCACATGTGTGAGTTTGTGTGTGTGTGTGTGTGTGACAGCTCCTCTGAGACTGGGGATGAATGGGCTTCCTCATTGGGAGCAGCAGGAGCTATTTTTAACGCTGGCCCCTCTAATGGAACCGCTGGTGATGCGTTATGGAAGGAATGGAACGACGATAAAGGATTCGAGAGAGAAAATAACAAATTCAAGCGCTGCTCAGTCTGCAGGTCGACCTTTCACAGGCATGGCAGGCACACAAAATCAGATTTCCGATAATCCGGAAATAAGAGAGACGACTTGGTGCGGGAGGAATTGCATCACGTCGGAGCCGCACGTACAGCAGGGATTCTCACGCTCGTACTGATCAAAGCTGCTCATCAAAGTGCCGGCAATCTGACTCTCCGGGGCGCAAACTCAGACTGAGAGATGATTGTCAACGGGTCAGTTTGACCTTGAAGTGACAGGACATCCTGTTAAAACCTTCCTTCATCTTTCAGAATAATAGCAGAGGTGTTTTTTTTTTTTTAGTTATAATTATTGGCATCCCCATCAATCCACCACTTGACAGCAATCCTTACGCCCCACCCCTGCCCACGCATTTTGGCAGCCACCCCAAGATGGTCCGTGGTCCGTTCTGTCCCCTATATTAAAACAATTCTGATGATAAAAATGTACAAATGATAAAAAGACAACAAACTTACAAATAAATTAAACAATTTTAAAACAGGTGAATCACCTGAAACAAGTACAACCATCAGTGAAATAGGATGACTTTTAAAAAATAATCATTTGATTGCCGTTCACTCCCTAAAGAGGAGCAATATGTTCAAAAGCGGACTATTATGTGCAGACTTTAACTTTTCAAAAGACACAACCCTGACATTCAACATGACTTGACTCAGAATATGTTTTGCGCTCTCTCTCCAGTCTTTTGTCGTCAGTGTACTTCCGCAGAATGAATGGTGTGTAAAGAGAGGGCGGACGGCTTCGCACAAAGCTAACCAAGGACGGATAGAAAGTGTGGAACAGTTTGAAAGGGTTGGATGGATGGAAAAGGTAAAGACGCTAAGACAGTGAAAAGAAGAGGAAGGAGGGGAGGGAGGGGGTGACGCACATCATACCATCACATGGGAAAAAGAGACGAGGGGGCTGGGGGGGTGCAAGGGCAACATATGTGATTGGAGGATATGAAGGAAGGGTGAAGGGCGGCAGGGAGACTGGAGAAGAAGAAAGTAGTAATGGAATGAAAAATGGAGGGCAACGGAGAAAGGAAATGGGGGGAAATTGAGGGTAAGAGCATAAAGGGGAAAGGGAAGAGAGATGGAGGAAGGGGACATGAAGGAATGGAGGGAAACAACTGGAAGGAATCCGACGTAAAGGACAAAAGGTTGACGAGGTCCTACATGTTGTTTCTGATTGGTTAATGGTGACGGGGTGGGATCCAATCAGGAATCATCTCCTTAAAGGACAAGACACCTCACAGAGAGGGGGGGTGAGAAGCGGGGAGTAGAATACACACACACACACACACACATTAAAAATGAGGATATTATTCATGATTCATGATTTTTATGCAGTTATGTCTCTCAGCTCATTCTCTCTCATCCATAAGTCATAAGTGAACTGGATGTAAACACGTAAAGACAGCTTAAACCACTCCAGCATCTATAATTCTCTCAGTGGCTCTGGCTTGTGTTGTTGTATTAACGTAAAGCAGAGTCGCTCTCACGTAGATACCGCTGTAAACTAATACTGCTACACTCGCACAAGTAAAGTGCTCAGAAACACGCTAAAAAACACACACGCTCACGTGCATCTGTGCGCACACACAGCCGGCTGCAGGTGTGTGCAGGCAGTAATACCCTCATTGATAATTCTGTTCGGTGGTATTAGCAGATGAGCAACACTGCAGCGTTCAGCTGTTCGAGGCTCGATGGCCGGATTAGCTGTGATCACACATAATGCTGACAGGCTTTACACGCAAAATCTGTTACAGCGACGAGAACCAAGACGACACAGGGGAGCTGAATTGATTTGATTACATTTCAGGACCTAAATTGCTCACAATTCCAGCAGAGTTGAGATTTTCTTTTTGTAAGTGCATGGGCAGTAACGTTAAATTGTCACAATCGTATCTGTTACAAGAATATCGCATAATGCCAACAGACTTCGGTGGCCAGACTGGCACGAGAAATGCAAGAGCCTCTTTATTCATTTTCAATGAGATCATTGTGTTGGCGCAGCAGGGATCCCAATACAAAGGGCCCTGGCAAAAACAATACATGCAAATACACGCAAATAAGCACACTGGAGGTAGAATGCCTTTTATGAAGTGACACTGTACACATTTTACATGCAAACACACAGTTAGCTGTTCAGCTCACTGTTAGCTCACAGGATTCCACACCAACAGTCTTTGCCTTTCAGGAATACATTGTACATTGATCTCTACGACAAACTGCAACTTTCATTATTTGCAAAACTACCTTATCAGATTGCCAACCGATTCATGGCACAATTCAGTTGAATTCAAACATGCTTTTGTCTCACCCCGTTGAATACTGTACCTTCCAAAGTAAGGTCCCATGGGGCACACTGGAAGGGACCTGACTTTGCCCTTCTATTACAGATGCAAAGTAGTTTAGCAGAGTGGACAGTCTGTAATAGAGAGGAAGCTGAGGATGGATGATCCGGTTAAATTAGCGCAGGACTTTCCTTCACGCGGCCACTTTTCATGTCCAGTGTGAAAACAAAAAATCAATCGGCTTATATATTCACCGCTGATTCCTAAAACATTAAGATGATATGAATATCAACTAAAACAGAATATGAAAATCTGACCTTTTTTTTTGGATGAACTCAGTGGAAAACTATACAAACACAGCATATATAATGTTTCACCTCATCAACCTCATTGATTTTTTTTTTGTAAATATGTGCTTCTCAATTTGATGCCACCAGTGTCTTTCAAACAACGTTGACAGGACAGGAGGGACAAAAGACCAGGAATGTCGTAGAATGCTCCATAAGCACCTGTTTGGAACATTCCACAGGTAAACAGGTCCACAGGTGACTGTAACATGATTGGGTATGAATGGGGCATATTGAAAGGCTCAGTCGTCCACAAGAGAGAATAGGGCGAGGTTCATAAAGGGCATTACTGCATGGGCTCAGAAACATCCCGCATAACCACACAATTTATTTGCGAAAGACACATTTTTATTTACTTATTCTGCGGTGCCTAGAATCGTAAGTTATGTTTTATTTGGGGTCTAGATGCTTTTGCGGAGCAGTTCAACTGACAGGTTATGTTCTCTACTGAAGAGTTTCCCCGCAGTGGCGTAAAATAGGATTTAGAGTCACACCGAACGGTCATTTACACATTTTCCATTCAAAGGTATAGATGGAAAGTGGCAAGAAAATCTGTGCTGCTACATTTCATTCACCCAAATAAAGGTGTGACGGATCGTGATGGCTGAACCTCACTCCAGGCTATTACAGCCACAGTATGTCTGGCCGGCGTTTTACAAACACGCGCGGACGAAATCCGCGCTCACGTGTGCACACGATTGCACGCACGCTGAAGTGTGTGCACACGCGAACGCACGCGCGCGCCCGGTTTCCCCGTCATGTTTGGACACACAGCCTGCGTGTGGATGGAGCCAGTGCTGGGTTAAGCTAATTACACAGCTGAACTATCGGCTGTGAGCCTCCGTTAGAGGGCTGGATCTGACATTCAGCAAATGCCAGCCAGTCACTGCGCTATTAGCAGGGCTCTCTGTGTGTTTATGTGTGTGTGTGTGTGTGTGTGTGAGTGTGTGTGTATGGGAGAGAGAGTGTGTGTACGGGCACTGACAGAGTGAGAGAGCAGCGGTAAGTGATGGCATCGGTTACATTGAAAATGTCAGTCTGAGTCTGGGATATTTCCGTCTGTACGTTCCACTTCGCAACCTGCTTATTTGTGTGTGTGTGTGTGTGTGTGTGTGTGTGTGTGTGTGTGTGTGTTTGTGGACAGGAGGCGGAAACAATGAGAGACAGTGTAAATGTTTGTGTCTGTCTCAAGTTTGTTTAGGTTGTCCATGTGCCTCCGAGGTCCTATCAGCGGTGAAGCGTGCCGTATTGAACTGCAGCCACTCCCCCACCGTGTCCTCTGTGTGTTTGGGTTACGCTCGGAGTCCTATTGAAGATGATTTAACACTTTAGAATTGATCCGCGAGCGACACATTTCTGAAAAATAAGCCCCCGCTCTCCTGCTTTTCTGTCCTCTCCTGTGCACTCCTCGCTCACTCTCTTTAAAAAAACATATTAAAACCCCTCATGCTGTGTCTTCACACCCTCCGTCTATCTGTCCTCTTCTGTCTCTTCCCTCCGTGCTTTTTCTCTCCTCTTTTTGCAGTAAACTCGACGCCTTCATCTATGATGCTGCAGTGTTGAACTACATGGCCGGCAGAGATGAGGGATGTAAGCTGGTGACCATTGGCAGCGGGTAACTAACGCCTTAAGTCTTTTTAAAAAAAAAAGACACTTTTAAGTGGTGGGTCTCCTCACTTCATGGTCTGATCCTGCTGTAGTTTGGTGCAGAGCATTGTTTAAAGAGTTCTGCAAATGTTTGTTTATAGGTGTAACGCACAGACGCATGAAAATACAACCCAGATGGATTCTGAAATTGCGTGTTTACTGAGTTCCGTGCAACACTTACTCTTTCCTGATGAGAGTTAGATGAGAGGAAGTGACCACCGTCGCATCTGTACAGTAAACACGAGGCTTCCAACAGCAGTCAGCTAACTCACTCTTACTCTAGAGTTCACAGATTAACAGGTTGTATCTGGTTTGTTTGAATGAAACAATCTGCTTTTTAAAGGTGCAATATGTAAGAATTGGCCACCTGCTGAATAAATGTGGGACAGCATATCACCACTAACTGTAGGTGCTGTTAGCTGTTTAGCTCAGTGAGCCATGCAGCTCATGGTTCTGTTAGCTGACTCAGACTAGGGGTTGGTGTTGGTGTTGTTTACAGCGCTAGCAAAGGAACTCTGGCGCTCCAGGAGGAGGGATTTTCAAGCCTGAGATGGGGCGACCCAGCGAGGACCTTTAATAGATGCCACAACCAGAACCGGGCAGGCAAGCAACGGAACTTGGCTCCGCAAGAACCCAAATTCGCACATATTGCACCTTTAAGTGCAAACTCTTTCCTAGTTCGGACCTGTTGCACTGAAGCCAGCTGCGACTGAAGTATTGGGTCAAGGTACCGATGACTTGGAGTGCAGTTTTGTGGTGCCAACCACATCATGTTGTTATTTTGATCACAAACAGGTGCTCTTTGATAACTTTAGGTGGACTCCAACATGTGAAGGGCTCTTTGCTCGGGTGAGATTTAGGCTGGATCTTCATCAGGGTCAGTGTCAACGGGGGCTTATGCTGCATTCCGCTGCACTCAGAACTTGGAAAAATAATGGCCGCAGACATGGAAAAGTGCAATGTGACAGTCATCTAAAAAAGATCCTCGAAGCCTAGCTTTTTTAAGTGCCCTAATCTGATAAAACAGACATGCCATACAAACACCAATAATAATAGTAATATCGACTTCACAGTGGAAGCGGGTTCCCCACCACTGTGGAGTCCCTTTTGGTCAAAAACCAGGAAGTGATGTATCACAGTGGAGAAAGATGGACCAAGTAATTAAGTGCTAGAGTGATCAGAGCAGGGCTGAACTGTTTGCAAAGGAGCGTTTTATATTTCATCCATGCAATGAGCCCTTCATGTGGCGGAATACATACATTATTGTTTATTTAATGGGAATACATTTAATTAGACACCTAAAACATATTCAGTGTATAATGATTTTAATGATTATAACTGCATGAAATGCAAGGAACACAAATGTCCATATGTACACTGAAAGTATCATTGGTCATGTTAGCTGTTCCTTTCCATACTGGCTGCAAGAGGGATCCATTTCTAAAGCGTTTTTTCGATGTCACTGTTGGGGTACAAAATCCTCAGTCCACGATCTGAGTTCAGCTGAGGATAATATGAGACTTCGCTAGTTTGAATCCCTCTTTGTGTCTCCTTTGCTAAACTGCGGTGGCATCATGGTGACGCAAAGAGGGTTTTGTTTTGTACTAAAAAGTAACTAACATGGCAAGATAGATATTTGATCAGCCTAGACTGCTGAGGCCTTATATGGCTCGGGGCGTTTGTCCTCCATCTCTTACGTTGCTCTCAGAAGGGATCTCTCTTCGGTCAGTGTGGTGGGGAGGAGCGTTAAAGGAGGCCAGCATTGTTTCAATGTACATGCAGCATGGGGCATGTCGGTTCTGATTTAAGATAGACCTGACACCTCCCCTTTAAGGCCGGAGACTACGACTTCATTTCTGAACTGACTGTACATCTGCAACCTAAATATCCACTCCTCCACTTCATGACATTTATATGCGATCGTTATGCATGAGGCTTTCTCCTTAAAGATGTTTGTATTCACAGTGACACCATCTGGAGAAATAAAAGGCGAAAAAAACAGATCTGTTTAAAGGTTAAAATATGTATTTTTCTGTGTGTGTGTTTGTCTGCGCGTGTGTGTCACTTGGACGTGCTTGTGCTCAGGTACATCTTCGCAACCACCGGCTACGGCATCGCTCTGCAGAAAGGCTCCTACTGGAAGCGACAGGTGGACCTGGCCATCCTGGCCATCATCGGAGACGGTGAGGAACACACTCGTACAAGCACCCACCGCACACAGATCCCAAGCGCAGGATGCTTTCCGAGAAGGCAAAAGGTTACGTCGTTCCTTGCCAGTGTTGAGATTCATACACACACACACACACACACACACACATCTCTGCCTTGTCTGCTGACAGCACAAAGGGAAAGCAACGGAGTATAAATAGTCCTTTGATGTTATTCTGGACACAAAAGGCTGCTCTAAACAGAGGGCAGAGTGTGTAAGTTATTCTAATATATTCTTCTCTGCAGCACCAGATCTGTGTGTGTGTGTGTGTTGGTGTGTGTATACGCATTACTCCGAATCACCACATTCCTTTATTACAGTACCTCAGAAGTTCTTACATAAACAGTTTCCCCGCCGCAAAACAGAAGGGAAAGCAAGACGGCTCGAGCTTCCAGTGACAGATTCATTTACATTTTACATCGGGAGCCGTTCTGCTGATGCAAGCCGTTCGCAGCCACTCACATTAAGTGCACTGAAGTTGATTAAATGAACATCGGTGTCATAATAATCCCTGCGAAACTGAATCTTATCAGGGCTGCAGAGCATGCAGACCACGCTCCATCATATTTCACGGCCGGGTGATTTTCGACAAAAATCAGACCGCGTTTTTGTTTTGCTTTTGTTTCCCGTCTCCCTGTATTAAGCTCATCGAGTCTTGTAGGTTTTTTTTTTTTTTTTTTTAAACAAAGTCATTCACAGAGGCTGTTTAAAAATCTGCACTACCGTTGCACTAAGCCCGTAAATGCAGTGTTACTGTAAAAAGTAAAAGAGAAAACGGGTGATAAAGAGATGACAGGATGAGAGATGGCAAGGGGGAAAAAAGAGATAAAAGAAGTGCAAAGATAGTGTGACAGAAGAAGAGAGAGAGAGAGGAAACAGACGGGGGGGAGAAAGTGATGAAAGGGGCGGAAAAAGGGTAGACACTGAAGGTGTGTGATGGCCACAGAGAGGGCGAAGAGAGGACGAGGCAGGGAGCGCGAGATGAGAGGACGACAAGGAGGGAGTGTGTGTCAGGTAAAGAGAAAGACAGAAAGAGGGAGTGAGGGGAGGGCAGGCCCTTGATAGATGACAGTGACTCCGTGTCCCGGCAGATGCTACTTGATCAGATAGACACAATGTGGCTAGAGAGCAGACGGCTTTTCACGGACAGGGAGAGAAGACGGAGGGAAGATGTGTTCAGGGAAGAGCGGAGGAGGCTGAGGAAGGAACAGACAATCAGACACAAAACAGCTTGTCATAGACATGGCTGAGCCAGACAAAGGTCACATTTTCTCTTTTTTTTCTTTTCAACCAAGGCAGTTCAGGTGCTGGTTCGGCGTGCCAGTGTCTACCCTGGGATCAGTTTTGGCCAGGAGAAGTGGTTTCCAGAGTAGGTCTTTGCTGGTCTAGAGCAAAGAAGCGTTGAGGTTATCATGACCAGCTTATACCACTTATGACTGTAAAGGATCAAAGTTGCTGACTCCTAAACAGCACTAGTGACAGCCCAGAACCAGCACTTGGTTTGCTTTGGTCAGAAAGGGGGTAAGCTTTAATTCGGACAAATTATATAGTCCGAGTCCAGTCCCCCTCAGAGGTCTCTGCCGGTTAAAAGGGTGCTCAAGGGGAAGAGTTGGGTCCCTGAAAATCAATTCATGAAGGAGTATGGCCTAGAGCTGTTCAATTCTAAAAGTGTTATGAGATGAGTTGCCAAACATATGGAAATAGACAACGTTCGACCTCTTTTTTCTTGCTTTCTGTTTAATTCTAGTTTCACAGAGCAAAGTCCAGATCAAATTTGTCCGTCTTAGCGCAGCGGCAATGGTTGGACTTCATAAATTTTGACTTATAATCTGTCAGACCTATAAATCATCAAGCCAGGACGAAGGAGTATTTCAGCTCAGCTGTTTATGAGTCAAAGTTATTCAACGTCCAGACGAGCATTCTGCCGAAAACTTTAAATGAATGTCCTGAGCTGGGATGGATTACATTCAGGGTAGACTTTCTAAAACTTTTTGCGACTGCACTCACATCTTGAAGAAATGTTTTTTTAATGTTTTTTTTTTTCTTTTTTCTTCAAACTCAAGTGCTTTTAAAAGCCCTGAAAGTGTAGATGAAACTTGTAGATACTTGTGTTCCTGTGTTCCAGCTGACTGGCCACCAGACTATTGCCTGAGCCGTCTGACTGCTGAAAAGAGAACAAAATTTGAATTTCAGCAACACTTCCCCCTGGAGTCAGAGCAACAGTGCAGACAGTCACAGCCAACCCTCGGCTTTTCCCTTGAATGCACTCGGTCAAATAAAAAAAATGACCTGTTGATGCCCAAAGATCTCATGTATTTCCAATCTCTATTGTTGCCAATTCCATGCATGTTGTCACGTCATATTCAAAAGATTTATGGTAAATACATCTATTGTTGTGTATTGGCAATTTAAAGCAGATTCTCTTCAATTTATCCAAAAGGGTTAATTATGTCTTAGTGAGACTGCACCCTCAAGATGTGTAGCTCAACACCACCATGATATTTGTCTTTCCTCACTAGCAGCCTTAGTTATCCAGCCCTGAATGACACAGATTGGATTAGCCACGCGCCAAATGTCACAGAGGAAGCTAGAGGGGGGGGGGGGGGGGGGGGGGGGGGGGGGTGTCTGAGGGGAAGGGAACACAGAGTGAGGAATGAGAAGAGATAGGGTCTTTGTTGCTCGCTACCTTTCTTTCATTAACACTAAAGAGACAATCTCTTCGCCCTATCAGACGACAATGAGGGCAATGGAAGCCCAGCAGACGGTGATGCCCAAAGAAATGTATTTTTTTTATTAAGACCAGCTCCCCGAAAAGCCACAGCGTTAAATTACTGTATTAACACTCAACCTTAATAGGTTACATTTGGATATTTTTGAAACTAAATTCACCCAGATATTCATGAAAATTTAGCCAATTCATTACAAATCTTAAAGTTGCAATGTGAGGGATTTTAGGGCAAAACATTAAAAAAATTAACTTAAGTTATCAACAGAATGG
Organism: Acanthopagrus latus; assembly: GCF_904848185.1. Taxonomy (NCBI): domain Eukaryota; kingdom Metazoa; phylum Chordata; class Actinopteri; order Spariformes; family Sparidae; genus Acanthopagrus; species Acanthopagrus latus. The sequence goes on along the minus strand of NC_051061.1, from coordinate 8,725,541 downwards.
GAAGAAATAACTAATGTTAGCATGCTTACCAGCTAGCCCTGGGCCTGAAAACTTCTTTCTCCTAGCAGTCCAATGCTGGAAGTACAGCTAGCTGCAGGGCTAACTGTAGTTACAGTCATGGATGTATAAAAAAAGAAATACAAATAACAGCAGTTAGCAGTTACTCTGATTTATATACTTTCCTTTACAACAGACATTATTCCATCTTGTGTGCAAAAACCATTGTGTTGTGAATTAGAACACTGTAGCACTACTTAAATACTTTCTTTGTCGATAATAGCAACATTCACTACCATTGTATTTGAAGCTCCCATGTTGTGGAAAGGTATTATAAAGCAGGTCTATATCATGTATAAATACATATTATCAAAAACTCTAAATCCACAGAGAAATGCCCACAGCCTGTATTCAGAAACTGTGCCTTCAAACGAGGTCACAACGGTACAGTCACGCCCCCCAGAAACAGCTGTGGTTGCCAAAACGCTGACAGGGCTGAAGCAGAAATACAGTGGGAACGGTGCCTGCTCAGGTTTGCGAGAGCTGGCCAATCAAAGCAGGGAGAGTTGGCCTTAGAGGCGGAGTGTTGAGACAGGGGGTGAATAGATGCGCTGCAGTAATGGGCAATATGAGAAAAATCATGTGTTTTCTGAACATTAAAGAGTGCAAACATTTGCTAGATGACAACCAAAGTAAAATAAGTAACTTTAAAATTGGCATAATATGAGACCAGTGAAACAAAAACAATTTCAGGGATGTTTTTACATACATGCATAACTTAAGCTTCGGGAACAAACTCAGATTGACATTGTGGCAGCTTGTGGCATATTTTGCCTGCAGTGAGCTATTCAGTAAAGGATTTGAGTCTCTCTGTGTCCTTTTCAGGTGAAATGGAGGAACTCGAAGCCCAGTGGCTGACAGGTATTTGCCACAACGAGAAGAATGAGGTGATGTCCAGTCAGCTGGATATCGACAACATGGCTGGAGTCTTCTACATGCTGGCCACGGCCATGGGGCTGTCCCTCATCACCTTCGTCTCTGAGCATCTCTTCTACTGGAGGCTCAGATACTGCTTCACCGGGGTCTGCACGGGCAAGCCGGGTCTTCTTTTCTCCATCAGTCGGGTGAGGACCAGTTTATGTGTCTGACGTGCTTGTCTGGGTGTGCAGGCGTGTTTTACAAGCACTCTTTAGCCTGTTTTGTGATTTGGGAGAACACAGCCATGCTCCAGATTTGCGCAGAATGAATTTTTAAAGACACACTTTGAAACAACAGTCTTAAATTTGGCCCAATAGACAGCTCGCAGAATCAGGCCACCGAGTGTGTGCACATGTGAGTATGTGGCTGTGCGGATGTCTGGGCCTGGGGTGGTCCGACTGGGTTCAAGTGGTCGTGTCCAAGGCTGTAAGGTGCAACAAAGCATTGCAAGCATACTGGGGGCTAATGCAGCATTATTGGGGTCAGGCAGGCCTGTCTTAGTTCTATTTTCGAGCAGCGAAAATAAGAGAGCAGAGCGAGCACGCACACACACATGCAGAGAAAGAGCGATACCGCTAAAGTAAGAAACTGAGTGAAACAAGGGGGAAGGAGGGAGGGCTGCACAAAGGAGGATGAGAGGGGAGGATGGGGACAGGAGGTGGGGGGGGGGAATCACAAGGCAGCCCTGAATATCGACAAAAATAGATCCTAATTTGCAGCATGTTTTTGGGTAAAATCACGGCAAACCCACGCTAAATCAATCTATTCTCTCATTCTGTTAAAAGGTCAGTGTTCTCCCTCGTTTTGTGTGAGAGCCGAAGACGTGGACGTGCATCCCTAAAAGCACTGCAGTGTCTCTGCACTATTTTTGAGGCAGAGTGTGACTCTATTTTTCAAAGTTAACTGGGGGGGAGGGGGTGGCGAGGAGAGAAAAAAAACTTTTACAGAAGATAAAGTGAGGTTCAAGAGAAGGATGTTATTTCAAAGCCGTTCTCAGGAGCAATTAAGGGCAGAAGACATCCTTAATAGGGAATCTTGTGTTGATAAAAAGAACTTTGATCCTTTGTTCGTTAACGTGATAGATACTTGCAGGAGATTTTTCAGGCATTAGATTGACAGCTGTTGTTTGGCTGTCGCTCCACGTAAAATGTATTTTCTTCACCTTCCTCGCAGTTACACTGATGGCAATTTCACCAATTTGCTTATGATCCCTCTCACAGATGTATCACCCCTGGAGCGCTGCTGAGGGAGGCTTGGGGCATAGAGTTATGAGAGAGATTGTAAAAACTCCTGTAACAATTTCTCATATTTTCAGGGAATTGTTGATTGAGGTTTTTTATTTTCGGGATGAATTCTACTGAATATAAGGTACAAGGCATTTTGTCTATGTGCTCCTAAAAAATACTGGTATTTCATTGGGTTATGATGGGCAGATGTTTGTGGTGGCATTTGGGCTTGTGAGTGCATTTAGCCTGGTTGGAATATATTTTAAGCAATATTCTGTCTGATTTTGTTGTCCTGGTGTGTTTATGATGAATTTGGAATCCTTTCTACTGAAGAATGTTCTAAATTATTATGTTGTTTTGACTGCACCATCCTCTTAATCCAATCATTCAGGGTTGTTTAGATGACTCATATCTTGCACCAAACACATTTCCATGTTAACTGAAGTTTGCTGTTTGATTGTTTATGTGAATTGCACAACAAGTCTGTTTCAGGGAAAATTAAAGAAAGCTCAATTTAATGCCGTTTCAAGTTTGTATTAATGGGGATAAAAGACCTTGTTGGCTGCACTACTACTAATTTAATACATTACAATAAAATATACAGAGCACAAATATGTTTGGCCAGAGTGGATAAATAATCATTATTCTGTTTGTCTTTCTCCATTTCTCTCCCAACCCCCTTTAATGTTTGATTCCATTTCATCTCTCACTCCCTCCAACTCCCCACTCCCCTCATTTTTTATTTGCATTTCCCTCATCCCCTCCTCCATTCCACTGGTTTATCCATCTGTCTCCATGCAGGGAATCTGGAGTTGCATCCATGGAGTACATATTGACATGAAGAAAAAAACAGATCTGGACTTCAGCCCCCAAGACAAAATGCTTAAGCTCATTAAGTCAGCTAAACAGATGACCAACATGTCTAACCTAAGTGGCTCCCGCATGAACTCACCCAAACGCGAGTTCATGCACTCAGCTGGCCCCATGATCATGGACATGATGGCAGAGAAGGGCAACTTCATCTATGCTGACAACCGAAGCTATGCTCCCAAAGATATGATCTACGGGGACACTGGTGACCTGCAGTCTTACCTTGCTAACCGCCACAAAGACCACCTTAACAACTACATCTTCCAAGGTGGCCAGCATCCTCTAACTCTGAATGATGCCAATCCGAACACAGTTGAGGTGGCGGTGAATGCTGACTCGGTCCAGACCAATGCCAAGCCGCCCAGGACCCTGTGGAAGAAGTCAGTGGACACACTCCGTTCTGTTCCACCTGGGCCTCCTCCGATGCCTGACATGCTAATGCCAGACCCACGAATGTCGATGAAGACACAGCGCTACCTCCCTGAGGATACAGCCCACTCTGACATCTCCGACTGTTCCAGCAGGGCACCCTCCTACAAGGACCCAGAAAACAACAAGCACCTGAAGCCCAAGGACAACTTAAAAAAAAGATCGGTGACGTCAAAATACCCAAGGGATTGCAGTGAGGTGGAACTGTCCTACTTAAAGACTAAGCAGGTCACCGGAGGAACCAACCAAACCGGGAGAGGAGGAGGAGGAGAGAAAATCTACACCATTGACTCAGACCGAGAGCTGAGCCTGCATTCAGACCCCGTTCACTACCGCGAAAGTCGAGGCCTTGCTGCAGATGATTTGGATTACCCCGAGATCTACTCCGACCACAGTGACAACTATCGGAAGTGTGAGCAGCCCATCATTCATCTGAACTCCTCTCCTTTGCATCACACCGACTCAGATCTTCTGCCAGACCCGACTTACTCTAAACACTACAGCCTGAAAGAGAAAAATCTGTCCCCACATGAATCCATTGATCGCTACAAACAGACGCACTGTCGTTCCTGCTTGTCCAAAGTGGCCGCTAGCTACCCACCGGGAGGGCCATACAGTGCTACTGTATCTGCTCCCTCAACTTCTGCCACACGCTCACCATATAATCGGTGTGAAGCATGCCTACACCAAGCCAACCTGTATGATATTACTGAGGACCAGCTCCTTGCCGACCCCTTGGTCAGTCCCACCCTGCACCACCAACAGCAGCAGCAACCAGACGAAATGTTTGGTCTGTATTGGCCACAGACAGATGGGCCACATGTCCAAAAGAGAAACCGCTTGAGGCTGAGTCGTCAGCACTCCTTTGACAACATCATGCTAGAAAAGCCCAAGGATGTAGACCTGGGCCGACCGGCGCGCAGCGTCAGCCTCAAGGAGAAGGACCGCTTCCTGGACTCCGCATCTGACTCGCACTATGCGAACCTCTTCGGCATGCGTCCCTATTCCGGCAGACTGTTTGGTACCGGCTCCAAATCAATGCTGTTCAACCACAACCTGGAGGAGAGCAAGAGGAGCAAGTCCCTGTACCCAGCCCATGGCTCGGATAATCCTTTCCTCAGCCATTCGCTGAGGGATGACACCAGCAGCAGACTGGTCCATGGGCGTAGCTCCTCTGATATTTACAAACAGCTGGCAGTGGCCTCACCTGCAGCGGTCCTCGGAGCGCCCCCCATCAAAACACGCAATGATGCGAACAATCTCCGCTCATCTGTCAAATCCACCACTTCATACTGCTCACGGGATGGGCGGATAGCCAATGACATGTACAATAAAGAGCATGTGATGCCTTACTCAGTCAATAAGACTAGTGCATACCCAGCCCCACGAGGTGTCCTAAACTCAGCCCAGTTCAGCAATAGACGGGTGTATAAAAAAATCCCCAGTCTGGAGTCAGATGTTTAGTTTAAGAAATAATGTGTTCTCTCCTCTTTACTCCTCTCTGGGTTTGTATTATAATTTATCAACTATGTTATCCACCAAGGGATGCCATAGCCACACTACTTTTTTCTTCTTCTCTTCGACATTGTAATCCAAAAGAACTCGTGCCCTCTTGGGTGTGATGGTACTACTACTACTACTCTCTTTGCAGATGATATCATCATATTTGTCCATTCTCTGCCATGTACCAGTGAGTTGGCTGCATGGCTGGCACGTTGCCGTAAGGTATCCTGGTGGAAAAGGGATGGGAATCAGTAACCCCTTAGGTGTTACGCAGGGGTATGAAGTGGCATAGTCCCATTAGTGGGGCAGAGAAGGCCTAAGTTGCAGTAAAGGAGGACTCTTACAAGCATTGTTAAAAGAGAGGTTTATTTGTTTGAGGGTGTGGTGAGAAGGATTGGAGAAATTAAATGAGAAGGGAATTAAAGGGACAGAGAGAGGAGATAACCTCTCTTTCAACCCCTTCTCCTTTTTCCTTTCCACCTCCACTGTCAGGCTCGGGGGTTGTTAGTTGAAGAGAACAGGACTGACAGGGAGACCAGATGGGCACGTTTGATGTCACGGCCAGACATGAAGGCGTCCCAGGAGGGCAGAGGCGTCACAGTGAGCTAGTCCAACGGTCTGCTGCTTGTTACTCTGACAAATATGGCCACCGAGACACCTGGCAGTGCAAGAGGAGAGAGAGGGAGGAAGGAGATGAGAGACTAAATGGCAACAGAGTGGAGCCTCTAGTACTTACGGGCGGTTAGGTATTGTCTGCTTGGTAAAAACCTCGTAGAGACATGATAGTGATAAGAAGCTGAGAGTAATGTAGGTGCTATCAATGAATAATGTTTACAGACTGACAGATAAAAAAAAAGACTGACAAAAATGACTGATGGAAAAGGACAGACAAGCAGGGAAAACCTGAGGCAATTGAAGGGCATTTCATCTGTGACGCTGCACATAGAAAAATAATTGCAAAGTATTGCTTTTTTATTCTATTAAACTATAAGATTTATTAGGGATTCTGGCATCCGGATCCCCCTATGTAGGATTTTAGTGTTTGCTTATTTGGTAGTACAATAGCCATTAGTTTTTAAAGACCTCTCCCACATTTGCTTTTGAAAAAAGCATAGCTTTCTGAAAATTACCATCAAGAGTAGTAGATTATTTTGCATGTGTTGATTTTTTTCAGTGTCGGAGAAGACAAAAATACACACAAATACACTCTCAGACACATATTTTACATGTTTTTTGAAAAGGGACTATGTCTTGCCAGATATGTCGGATGGATACTTGTACAATCGAACCTTTACCCTTGAACCTTTGTGCTTAGTAAATCAGTGTCATGCTGTGGCTCTCGCAGCTAAAGAGCAAGGAAATGTTGGAAGGGAAGAGAGCAAAGAGGGGATAAACAAGGGAGAAAAGGATGAAATGACAATTGTGTCCACTGCCACCTTGTCTGAGGGGCTGGATGCTGATGTGTTTTGCCTTTTGACCTCCCTGCCACTGAGAAACAGGGTATTAGCTATAAAAAAAAAAAAAAAAAAAACCTGAAGATTCCTTCCTTCTTTCCTCCATTCTTGTTCCTCCCTTCCTCCATCAACATGACACATCACTGGAGTGTTGGATAACTATAGAATTACTTCACCTTATTAGCGGTCAGTTTTTGTGAATTGAACTGTGGTTGTATGGTTGGTACAGCAGTAGCAGAGCTACACAGTGTCTGACCACTGCAGCTGGGGATTGGGTTAACAATTACTGATCATCAGCTAATGTTGATCCGTAATCAACCAGGGCTCTTGAGGATCTGAAGACTACTTGAAGATGGATCCCTTGTTTACTTTCATTGTGTTGTTTGGGTGCGAAGGGGTGGGTGGTTCAAGATGAAGAGGGACGGAGCCAAAGGCTCCACTGTTATGTGCTCATCAATCATGTGTCCATCTTAGTGTGGAGTAAGTTGTGTGTGTGCATGGCAGAATTTGGGTAAGCTTGAAGTCTTAACCAGAATATTTGGTTCCTAATCTGATTGTGTATGCATCTGTTTGTTTTATTTGTTTGTTTGTTCTTTGATATAACACTTAGCAGAAAAAGACTTGCACATGCACATTCTTCCTTGTTACATACGTGCCCACAAAAAAAACACTTTTTTTTTGTAGCGTCAATGCTGTACAAATTGTACAGTCAAAAGAAAAATCATGTATCCATCTTTACTGACTGATTGATTTGCTTGATTGATTGGATTCACAAAGCCAAATTGTATCAAATAAAATACCTCAGGATGATTCTGTGCGTTTTGGGGGAGCTTCAACCGTAGCAACAGAACACAGAGATTTCTTTTGTAGAAAAAAAAAGAAAAAGAAAAAAAAAAAACAAAGTAAATCAAACAACACAATTTATAGTGGCCGCAATGCAGAATCAAACTCTTCTCCTTATGATGTTTACCAGTCCTAGGTCTTCCAGTTCGGCTCTTTGCCCGAGCTAATGCAACCCAAGTAAAGAGAAAAGAAGAGGAAGAGAAGGAGGGAAAGGAGGGATGACAGTAAAGGGGCTTAGATCGTTTCGCTCAGTGAGGAGTGCATTGTGTGCAGCCGTGCTCCTTGCCAAACTGAGCACCCTTAAAAGAACGGAGGATGTTGCTTAAACGTCCAAAATCTGGAAAAGCCTCATATGGAATACTCTCTCTCTTTCCTCTCCATGGTTTTTAACGACAGTCGACTGCATTAGCCACTGTGTTTCAATTGAAGCTCCATCTTTAACAACCACGGTCATATCGCCCTTTTGTACTCTTGGAATACTGCGGTGAACCTCTCCTCGCTCCCCAATCAGCTTACCCGATGTTGACCGACGAGCAACATTTGTCTTCTTTTGCATCCTTATCTGCATATTTATTATTATTATTATTATCATATTTATCTTCCACATGCTGCTTGCGTGAGCTGACAAGTGAACAATATGCACATGTAAAAAAAATATCAGACAGCACCCTCGCATTTTACGAACTCATGACGATTTGTTCTATTTGTTCGACTTTTTACAGAACTGTCATGTAAACTGATGCTGTTTTATGTTCAGACACACACGCACACACACCCGCACACACACGAAAAACACACACTCAGACACACCCTTGTGATGACAACCCTGCTCTTTTTAATGACAAAAATGTATTTTAATTACATTTAATGATAAATAATGAGGTGATGGCATGCAACCCCAGATGTAACAATTTTAATGTTTTATGTTTTCTTTTTCTGTTAGTTCTTTCTGTTATGATGTTATGATCACTAATGCGTTGTAACCAGGTGTGAGTATATACATATTTGAGAGAAAAAAAAGAAAAAAAAAACAACAAACTCCTATGTTTAACACGATGAAGATGCTGCTGCTTGTTTTGGGGGAGAAGGCGAGAACCTGACCCTTGTGCAAACTTCCCATTTTTTCGCTGACGGGCCGTTATCAGGCCGTGTTTTTAGCCTGATATGGGGTTGCGGGTCGGGGGTTGGTCAGGGCTTGGTTCGGTATGGCGGGGGACATCCTTGCTCTTCCTCCAATGGCAGGTGAGAATTACTGTATCACCAGCTCTGCTTCTCTCTTCCCTCTCCTTCATGTGTAGTCAGGACTTCAACTGTAAAGAAGATGAAAAGAAAAAAAAAGCAACCCTCTACTTTGAGTCTGCTATCCCTCCAAAGATATGAGACCTCTTTCTTTATGGTTTGCTGTAAGAATAGAGCTTTTTTTTTTAAAACTAATACTTCCTCAAAGACTTTTAAGGAACTATTTTGAATATATTTAGAAACGACACCTGTATACATCGCTTGTAAATTCATACTGGAATACATCATCATGGAGAATTATAAATGATAAAGAGTAAAAACAATATTTTTTGTGTGAATTTCACAGGAGCTTTTCTGTACAGTGGCACTGTTTCTCTCTCTCTCTCTCTCTCTCTCTCTCTCTCTCTCTCTCTCTCTCTCTGTAGAGCGACTAGAATAAAACTTCACCATTCACAAGGTTTGCTGTCCTGTCAAAATTCACAATATACACACACACACACAAACCAGGCTCTGTGTCTGCCTCATCTTATATGAAAGTAACTGCTTCTGTCAGTTGATGCTGACGGATTATTTCACAGGAAATGAGAAAGAAAAAAAAAAGCGCCAGCTGATTCTCCATTGACTGCATTTATTTTTGGCGGCTGAAGATATTGCCTTTACCTTTGTGTCTCTGTTCAAGAATCGGCACGCATTCAGGAGGAAATATGAGGTTTTTATCAGGGAGATCAAGGGCTCTTAAGAAGCCCTTCCGCCTGAATGTCATTAAATCCTGCCTCTTCAGGCGTATCAGAAAGTGCACCGGAGGGCTTTAACCCTTGAAGAGTATATTCCGACTACTTTTTAATGGATTTTGATGGTGAATTTCTCAAACATCGACTTCTTACAGTCCCCCCTCCAGTCAAAAATGTGTTTTTTTCTTGCTCCTATGGTTGAATGTTTGAGCTCCACTGAGTAGAATGATTTATCTGCAGAGGCTGAATGTGTAAACTTCTCTGTGGTCATTGAGGCGGGCCTACGAGCATGATTTGTGACATCACCACAGTTTGGAAGCCAATCCCGGTCTAATATTCAGCGTACACGAATGTGATGAGGAAACTCCATAGCACACACACTGTGAATTCACTGCTTGAACTGAACTGACTCAGAAAAAAACAATAGTCAGCACAGTAAAGGACAGGGTTTTCTATACATCTTTAAACATGTCAGGAGGGGGATCTTCAAGCGGATCACTGCAACCTCAGCCTTACAGGTAAGACATGTTTTCACAATTACTGCAAAACTGTAGAAACCAGGATATGAACAAGTAAATCTAGTCTTTCCTATGAAACGGCCAGTGGAGCTCCTGTTCAGAACACAGCCTCTGAGGAGTTGGAGGCTGATTTAAGCAATAGAGGTACAGATATCTGTCGACCAGGAAAATCTGTAAATCACCTCTGTACTATAACTTTCCTCCATGATTGTTCTAGGGGGTCACGCATATCCCTAGTCCAGTAAATTTGTTAGCAGATGGAAAACCAGCAAACATTTTGTCAAAAAAACGTGACCCAATTTCACCTAAATCACTAAATGAAAGTAATGGAGGTGGGTTTTTGTGCAGGTTATAAAGTTTTGCATTTGTACAGCAACCTTTGAGGTCCCAAGCAACACTCCCTCTATACATCCAGCGTTATAAAATAAAGAAAGCGTTTCTTGTATGGAAAATTAACATATGCCCCAAATGCAGGATGAGTCACCATTATTAATTATTTTCCAGGAGGTAATTGACTGTAAAATACAAAAAAAAAAAAAAAAAAAACTACAAATTTGCTTTTTTGCCACTGTTTGGCCTAATATTAGTGTATAGGTGAGATATGGAGTGAGACATATGGAAAAATAACACTTAAACAGCAACATCAACATTGTGGGAACTTTGATAATGTATCATTTACCGTGTTTATTATTTTCCCACTCTGCATATTCATTTAGTGAAGTTCCCAGTCCAAATGTTTGTATCTGTCAATTGTGTAAAACCCTGAATTACTTTCAAAGACAATAGTTTTCAATCTATATTATTATTAATGTCTGAACACATGGCAGCTTTGTTTTGGTTATGGTGTTTTATAGGTTAGGAGAATTCTTATGGTTATCTTAAAGTCATGTGGTCTGTAACCATGGACATGCCCATCCACCACCTGGACCTCCTACAGGGCACACTACTTCCTGCTTTGGCACTGAGACATGGCATTGGATGTAACTAGTGTGCTGCAGAATGATCCAAAAACAAAGACTGTATATTTCCTGGTGAAACTGAGACCTTTACAGACATGTGTATTGTATTTGAGCGTTATGAACATTCAGTAATTTTCTGGTACTTTTGCCTCATCATAAGTAGGCCATTTATGTCTTTACCTAAACCTGACCAACCTTGCATGTGTGTGTCTGTATGTATGTATGTATGTGTGTGTGTGTGTCTGTCTGATGGGGCATCAAGAGGCCATTTGGGCCACAGCTACCTTTACCATCTGCCACATCTTTTCTTCACTCATGCCTCGCACCTCTACTATACAGCTCTCCCTCCACATCTCCGATCGATTCCATCTGTTTCCCTAATATCATATTCCCCTTCTCCCCCTTGCCCTTATTTCTCTCTCCTTCGACTTCCTTTAAAATAAATAGGAAAAAAAAACAAACCAAAAAAAAAAAAAACTCGCTCTCATTACTCACTCTCTCTGCTGTTTGTTATTGAAATGTCACACTAACAGCGCACTGTTACCCAACACGTTCTCAAACCTGATTCGTCAAATATGACAGCTTGGTCTGCAGCCTTAAGCTTTAAACTATGTTGCTCTACGTACCCCTCTAGCATGAGTTGTGCTTATTTGCTTATTACTATCCTTTATTTTCCTTCCCTCCTCTGTTTATCTAATGCGTGCATGAGCTGTAAAAACATATGTTTTCAGTGTGACTGAATTAGCCTATTTATGTGAACAATCAGTTTATGGAAAAAAACAGAATAGCATTGTTTTGTTTCTTATCAAAGCATAGCAAGTCATGCCAAAGCATAAGAGTATAATTTATCAAAACATTTGGACAGTCCACTATTATATCAAAATGATCATAGAAAAATATGCTATGCTATGACACATCTGCACTTCTGTGTGTGTTCTGTCCAACTCACATCAGGCAGCCAAAGACATCGGGTAGTGACAGGCTCTCTGGTCAAGTCAGCAATGATGCGAAGTTATGACATATTATGACTTTAGGACTGTTATTAGGATTGTCAAATGGTCACTGTTTGGTTCGCTTTAGGTTTAAAAACTACTTGGTTAGGTTTCGGAAAAGATCACATTTTGGGTTAAGATAACTATGTCTTGTCATAATGTAAGTCAAGTTGTTTACGTTCCTTTACATACTAAAATGACATAACATATAAGCAAATTATACTTGACTCTAAGTCACAAATGGGACCCGAACACCAGTCTTTGTGCTGGGAGAAAAAAAAAAACAGGCTGTTGTTACAATACTATAATTTGTGTAGCAAGACTAAACTACTCTGCTGATACCAGTTATCAGTATGATATCAATCTAATCAGTGAACATCTGAATCATTTTGTATCAGCCTGGTTAAAAAAGCAATTATGCAGCAATCTAATGTAAAAATGTTGTTCACTATTTTATTAATCTAAAAGTTCTCCTGGCGATTTGACCTTCTGGACCAGTTCAAGGGGTTTTGAAATAAGCAAAAAAAAAAAAAAAAAAAAGTCAGGTATTGGTTAGTACACTAAATTTTGTTTAAGCTTAGGGAAAGTTTATGATTGAAAGCATTGGAATTTCATCTTTTCACTTCATGTTATGTAAATGTGCCTCTTACTTTCTGTGCAGTCAGCACATTCTGTTTTACTGTAACTTTTCAGTTGCCGATGTTTAAGTAGTTTGTGGTGTAACAGTTTTGATAGTATAGCATCTGTGTTTTGTGTTGTGACATTTGGTATGCTAGCCAGCTAGCCCCAGCCCATTGAGGATCAAAGCTCCCGTGCTAGCGGTGTAAACACCAACACCCATCCCGGACCGCTAGCTGCAAAGCTAATGGCAGCTAAAGTTGAATTAATCAGCTGACTAATTCTTAGACATTGCATCTTCAGTGTCTCTTGAAATTCTCAGCAGATGCAGTCGTATAGCCTTTAAATGAACCGGTCTATGGACTTAAGGGGTTTGATTTATCAAAATGAAAGCTTTTGCTGTGACATTAACTGATTGAATTGGACTCAAGTTGGATTTGCCTTTATTTCTTCAGTGTTTGCTTTTAAAAATGTATTGATTTTTGCGAGGGTGTGCGTGAGACATGAGGTTGGTGTTTTTTTTTTCAGTTGAGATATCATAATTCAAGGAAAATCAGAGGAGAAGAGCTCCCAGCAAAACCATGTCAGAAAATGACTAAGCAACTTGACACATGGTGCTCTTGTGGAATTTCCCCCTTTGGGTCTACAATTTATATGACAAACGCTTCAAAAAATGTATAAACAGACATGTATTACGTTAACCCTAACCCTTAAACAAGTAGACGTACACATAATTAGACAGAAACGACGCCCACCCGAGTGAAGAGACACACGCACAGCTACAGATTCTGACAGTGGCCTGGGAGGTATTTCAACACCCTGCTCAGGGGCGCGTTTCAGAATGACTGACAGGCTGTGTTACATTATATGACGAGTGTAGTGAAAAGCCACAACGGCCGCATCTGAGAGATCTTCAAGCTTCGACTTCTTCCCATCAAACTGCTCCTACCCGTTCTCCCTCGGCCCCTTTGGCCTTCATTTTGGCCCTTAATAGCCCTGCGAGACCGAAGAAGGACGACCAGGGCTGACTCGCCATCATTTTCGCTGACGTTTAGGTTCAAAAATACGGAGCCGCTTTTGTGAAGAGTGTGGACCAGCCTCGCTAGATTTGGTGTTCGGACGGCGGTTGGAAGATGTGTGAGAGACAGCCTGAGAGATAGCCAGAGGCACAGAGGAGGGGCAAATAATTGAAAAGGGGGTGTCATTCATCAGATCACACGGAATCAACAGCAGTGTGGTCCAGACAGAGTGGTGCGGAGGATCCTGGTTTGTGTGTGTGTGTGTGCGTGTGTGTGTGAGGGGCATGTTTGTGCGAGTGCTCGTGTCAGCCAGCTCGACAAAAAGACTGTGGCAGATCATCCTTCTTCTTGCAGAGGGGCAGATGAGAGAAAAGAGGAGAGCGAAAGAGAGAGAAAAGCGCACTGGTTTATTTTGTCGTTTTCCATTCTCGCCTTCGGTGCTCAGAAAATCACCTCCCCATTTGATTCCGGGAGACAAACAATTGGCACGGTCACCCCCCCCACCCCCCCACCCCATCCCATCCCCTCCCCTCCCCTCCACCCACCCAGACCTTCCCTGTTTGTGTGTGTGTGTCGGCTTAGCGCCTGTCCTCGTCCACAAGTGTCGGCCCATAGATTTTCCCATCAAAAGCTGTTCCGCACTGCATATATCCACCCGGTGGGAATCTTTAAAACCCTACCCCTTCAGACACACACACACACAACTAAACTCATAATTATTCTCAACTACTTTAAAGGAGCCCAGGGAGGAAGAAATGGGTCTGATTATTGGAGGCAAAAGGGGATGAAAGTAGTGCGGTTTAATTCACTATACCTTCCTGTCAATGGTCCATCCACACACAAAAGACCCTCGGCTTGAGAAGAGCCTTCGAAGGACGAACACCATCACTCTTTTTTTTTTGAAAATTAGACATCACCGGTCAGTTCGGCATTAGAGTGAGTTCCTAGTCATTGCGATCATTTTTCCATGTGCTGTGCTAACCCTGAAGAGACCTCTTCCTATAGGAGAGCACAGGAATGAGCTGGGAGTTAGCATTTTTTTTCACTTCCAGTTCCCTCCTCTCACAGTCTCAGTTTTTTTTTTTTTTTTTTAAATAATTTTTCAGTTATATACCCAAATTAAGGCTACAAATTAAGGCTACTTTTGTTCTATTGCACATAATGCTTAAATAAATGCCCCATGTAACACGTAACACAGAGACTCACCTATGTCTCCGTCTTTACAGGCAGATTCATGCAATGCCAGTGTGGGGAGTACAAAACCATTTGTTAACTTTTGTTTCTTCAGGTGTTTGCATACACACTTCAGAAATCATTAACGTGGTGTTTTCTTTTTTTTTTTTTTTTTTGTCAAGGGAAGGGTGGTGTACTAATGAGGTCATTTTAAAATCTCATCATTATTTGTCTTTTTCCATAACTGAATAAACAAGCTGCTCTCGGAGGACAGTATGGTCTCCAGAAAACTGTTCGAAGCTGAAGAGGTGTCAGGGTCTGCCACATATAAACAAAGTAAAACAGTATGGGTGTTGTCCTTTAAGGTCATTCTGTTTATACAGTTTGTTACAGAATAAATAATCAGTCAATGAAGACCTTTCTTCTCTGATTAAAATGTATTCTCCAAAAGTACACACTGCACCTTTGATAGGCAGTATTTTGTGTTGCTTTTACAATAATGAAAACACTACTAACCAAGATAAAGGTCAGGACTGAATTCAGTCCCTCACATTTGCAGCTTGAAAAATGTGACTGGGAGTGGCTTCACCTGTGTACCAGTGCTCGAATTAAGTAGCTCTAATAGATGCAGTTAAAGCAAGGGCTGTCATTAGCCTTGGTCCCACCCTGATGGTCTCAAAGGCTGACCTGCAGATAATTTTAAGGGTTACAGGACCCTTTTGGCTCCTGCCATGACTTAGTGCCCATGACAACTGCCCAAGGGTTTAACTGTGCAGTTGACTGTGGTAGACATTTAGAGCAACCTACAAAAAAAGCAACCTGTGATTTGTGTGCGTGCGCTGAGAGAATCCATTGAGTTAATGCTGTCACACTCATAATGACGCCAGCTACATTACTTCCCAAAGCCTCAAACCAAGAAGGAAATAAAGACAATTAAATCAGGTGCTGTGGAGTCAATGAAGTCCTGTTTTCTCAGCTGGCAGCGACTATTGACCACAGTTTTAATGAGAAAGCGGGGCAAAATAATCCCAAACGAGTATACCAGCGAAAATAACTACTGCTGTAATGAGTGGACTAAGCTCCCGCAGCTCCCTGAGGCCATTTTTAAATCTTCAGGTGCAGTCTTAGTCTCTGTGCAATGATGTATTTCACTTTCTTTCTCTGGCAACTTTTAAGTGAAACAGAATTACTAGTTCTGCATATTGCATCAGTATTTTAAAATAATATTTGACATGCCTCATATGTATCTTTCTGCAAAAACCTCCATCTAAAACCTATAGAAAAGCAGAGTGTCAGTTTAATTTAACATCTCCAAGCTTCACACACTTGTTACAACTACTACAACTTCCCGCCGCCTCGGGGAAATATTCACACATACTTTCCAAAATGTAATTGAAAGATGATTTAAAAAAAAAAAAAAAAAAAAAAAAAAGCCTCTCCTCGAAAAGTATCAGAGGCGTTTCCTGACTGGTCATTTCAATTTCACAGGAATTTAATGAGCCTGAAGAGGTCTTTGCCCCTAGCCCTTGTTAACATTGACCCGAACTCTTCTCAAGCTTTTTTACTGCCACTGATAGCAGTTTGTGTTAACACCACAGTTAATTCAACAGCCTCAGTGAGTTTATTTTAAGGTTGCCAACAGCTTGCAGAGTCGCCATCGGAAAAATCTCTCGCATGAACACATCAATGTATTACTCTTTCGTCTAAGAATGACCAACAGCTCGGTGAGAGTAATCATTTGACTTTGGAATACTTTGTGCACACTGTAAGTAGCACTAACACTGGCTGGCCCATTGTTTTGATGCTAGGACAATAATGGAATCTGATGTATAATTTAGCAAAGAGTGATGATGACAGGAGATGAAAAGACAGGCGGACGGAGACGACAGGAGAGAGAGAGAAACGGATGAATGGATGTGGGAAGGGGGGGATATTTGGCATTGTTCAGGTTAATGGATTCGTGATGCCACTCACTGAGGATTGATGGCAGCTTGTTGACGTCGGTTAATGGAGGAAGAAATGCACGAAGGAGGGACAGGGGGAAGGTAGGGGGGAGGGAGTGAACGAACGAAAAAAAAAATTGTGTGTTCATGCTGTCATATGGGAACTTGGTAAAACTCAAATTTAAATGATACTGCAGGACAGGGACGGGCAGGAAAATAGCACCAGCTTGCAGAGTTCCAAAATGGCCCCATAAGTGCCCGGGGGGGGGGGGGAATGTAGCACTGACTGGTGAGAGGTCACATTCATCGGGTCATCGCAGCTGAATGTCCTGGTACTCGAATCCGGGCCGATCCGTTAAGACGTATTAAAACACAAAAACAAACTAAAGATCAGGGCAGTTGTTGACCAGAATCTCCTATGCTGTGTTAGATAAAATTTGGTTACCTTTGTCTTTATAATTTTGCATCCTTCTCAATGCTCATCAAGTACAGAGTGATGACAAACAATCACAATCAACTGGTCCGACACCGGCGTGGGTTGTTACGTGATGCCACTTTCACAACACGTGATTGGTGGATGCCTTCATTCTTGATGGGAAAGCTTAGAGCAGCTGTTCAAAACATGTATTGCCATGCAAGATATTTGCACAAAAGAAAAATGTGTGTTGGACCTTTACTCTGCAACAACTGGAGAGGAGAAACAGAAGGGGAAAGTGACGAGGATCGTGGAGAGGCAGATGGGGAGAAAGGGTTTGGGCGAAAGGAGGAAAGCACAGGATGTGGAGAAAACAATTTAAAGGGCCAATGTCAACGATAAGGGAGAAGAAACAAATCTTCATTACATTAGTTCATCAAATCTCATGCTGCCTCACATTAGGCAAGATTAAGACATGTCAAGGGTTGTGTTTGTTGCTTGTGGTGTGTGTTTGGGTCTGTTGTCATTTATCCAGAGTTTTAAATGTACACAACCAACACTTGAAGAAAAGATACGGTTTGAAAATATTTCTTTGGTAAAAATGGAAGTTACGCATTTGACCAGTATGTAAAAAAAGTCATTTAAATGTACTGAAAGCTTCTTTTATTAAGATTATAACACTGATGTCAGCGTTTGAAAAGTTGGAAATGACACTCAAAATCAACCATCACACTCACAGGAGCTCAATGTATCAAAAGTCGTCTTTCTGACAATAAATATAATTCATTTTGAAAAGTACAAGTAAAAGGAAATCACGCAAATATTGTGTTGTATGTGTATATTATGGGTTGACCGATTACTGACCTGTCTTTTTATAAGCTCTTACATTCTGCAATTTTTCCAAATGCTGATGAGATAAGTTAATCAAACAGTGTGCAAAGTAATTAGTAACTCAAGAAATGTAGTGGAGTGGAAGTATAAAGAAGCAGAAGATGGGATTACTTCAGAAAAGTAAACACAGTCCAGTAGATGTGCTTTCACGTTCAGTCAATACGTTTATCCACCTATAGAATGTTATAAACACGTTTGTTTTTCCTCTAAATCAAAATGATCATGTTACTGATGTTCCATGTCAGAGAGCAACACTTTAAACTTTAAATGTGTTGCTTCCTCTTTATCTGTGTTCATGGGGGCCAGTGAGTCACAGAATGTACAGTGCAGTTGCACCTCTGTGTAATTCCATGATAAGCTGAGACTGTGTGTGTGTGTGTGTGTGTGTGTGCGTGTGTTATGTAATATGTCTTCCCACTGTCTCCAGCTGTAATGTCAGTAATAAAGTTAATTGGGTCTTTGGTCCCCATGGCACAAAACATTTTGGTAGTGTGTGTGTGTGTGTGTGTGTGTGTGTGTGTGTGAGAGAGAGAGAGAGAGGGTATGTTAGGGTGCAGTGTTGGCTGGTTTGTCTGGTTTCAAATAATGCCGAGACTTTAATTCACAACTGGGGAAATCTTGATTGAGATAGAAAGCTTAGCTTGTGATTTGTGTCTTTATGAAGGCGTGTGTTTGTTTGTGTGTGTGTGTGTGTGCGTGTGTGTGTGTGTGTGTGTGTGTGTGTGTGTGTGTGTGTGCGTGTGTGTATTCGTGTGTGTTTATACATTAAGGGACCCTCCTCTTTAGTTTAAAGTCATCTTTCAAAACCAACAGGGTACTGACTGTCACTAACTGCTGTATTTTGTGTGCGTGATGAAGTCGCTCCTGCTTGCCCTCACACAAATAAAGAACACATGTGATACACTTTTACTTCCACATGGATTGTCTGGAGTTTATTGTAATTGTTACAATGTTCTAATGTAATTATACGATATGAGCAGTGAGAAAACAGCATCGCAACGGCGCGATTTAATTAAAAGATGATACGCTGCACAAACCCTCTGCTTGTACTGTGCTATACAATGTGATGGTAACACTTACACGGTCTTTATCTGTGGAATTAACTCATACTGACTGATAAATGTCAGACGAGGATATAGGGGCTTCTTTTATCCCCATGCAGCGACTTAAAAGTGGGAGGCTCTCTGTGTTTGTTCAGCAATTAATTAAAGTAATTACCAGTGAATGAGGCCATGTGCCTTCAGTCTGTGAATTTCAAGTGCCACTGCTGTTTGAAGTATGACTGCGCTTCAGTTGGAATGCGATGATTAAGTAATTACAGTGGAATGAAACACAGGAAGCTAATTGCCATGAGCCAGGGATTGTCTTTCGCTTGGGATGAGTCTGCAGTTTGTGAGGCGCCACAGCCGCGCGAGAGTGTGAGCCTACCTCCATCCGACCTGAGGAAGACCTGGGAAATTTCACCCGCTTTGAGAGAATTTAATTTGCATCAGTGGGAAATTTAAAAAAAAAAAAAAAAAAAAAACAATTGCACACTTTCATTTCATTGTCCATTAGGACAATATCAAATGTTCGATAACAGAAGATAAGAGTTTATTTGAGCTCCAGGGGGAGGAAGTGTGTTACACACAAGACAACAGATAACATCTTATTGAACAAAATGCATATAAAAAAAACTAATAACGAAAGAAGAGACAGAAAGAAGAAATTGGAGATGTGACATTAAAAATCTTTATACATTATACATTACAATACCTCAGACTATTCAATCCTGGGAGCCATGATGTGTGAACTACATATTATGGGGAGGCAGAAGAAACATTCTTCAGGCATACATAGTGGAATGGATATTAAGAGGCCAAATTGCTTTCAATGACCTTATAATTGCTACATCTACATGCTCAAAACAACTTTAAAGTTGGTGTGAGATCAGTAAACACTGAGTGGAAAAACATATAGCCATGCAGTGTAGGCTGAAGAGCCAGACATGTTGTTTGCCGGTGTGGACATTTTTTTGCAGTTTCAGAGAAAGACAACACAATTGCAAATCTGCAGATCATGTTCTGTAAGGGCTCAAGGAGGAGGGAAAAATTCTATGAGTTTTAACACAACAGATCTTACTAGAGCTATGGCATCTTGAATCACCATTTTAAACACAAAAATGATCGTTATCTTATCGGTATTAACACGAAAATGCACATAATTTTCATTACTAATCAGTATTGACTGAAAACCCTACATACCATGCATCCTTAAAGGTGCAGTGTTTATTGTTGAAAACATTGGATTGATCACTAAAACTTGCAGAGATATCTACTGCAGTTAGCATGCCAACCAACTGGCTAACCAAGATCGGCCCCATCTCAGTCGAACGCTCCCGTGCTGGTGGTGTAAACACCAACACTCATCCGGTGCTCTGAGCTAGTTACACAGCTAACTAAGCTAACTAGCTGAGGGCAGCAGCAGTTAGCAGTGTATGTTTTGAGAATGTATTTGAGTGGTGGCCAATTCTTCCATATTGCACCTTTTAATGTGTAAGTCTACAGGTGTACATACACTGACATTTACCTTCATATGTTATATAGACATTAAAGATACATTTAAGACACATTAAGACAATAAAGTGTACAGTATAGTATAACTAAACTAAACAGTACTAATGCATTCACAGAATACCATGACAATACCAGTACAATTTCATCATATAAAATAATAATTATATAAGATATAAGTAATTCAAGATAAGCACTGTTAAATATGGTATTATTTCTTCATTATTCCTTTACTAATATGTACTGTATGATCAGTGCTTGTGTCACTGTGCTCTATTAAACCAAATACTGGGAGGTCTACAGGTGTTGGTTGTTAGAGCTACCATAGAGTCCAGAGCTCTGGAGGTTAGAGAGGGTGAAAGAGGGGTATTCATGTGTGAAGCCCCTGGGTGAGCGAGGTGAGGTGTGTCTACGCATTTGTGTGTGCGGTTGTGGGGGACGTTGTTTCCGCTGGTTCGGCCTGTTTCCACAGTTCCCCGTGTGCAGTCTGATGCCCGATGTCACAAACCAGCACCTGAAGCGCTCTGTCTCGCACTTTATTAGGCCGTGAGTGAATCAGCCGCCCCATCTGCCACAGAAAGTTTGGCTAAGGACAGAGAGGAAACATCACCTTAAATGACGGTGTCATCGGCAAAGACTGAACACGATATTGATGATGTTTATCCATTTAATTCGTTGTTGCCTCCATCATAAGAATATTTGTTACAGTTTACACAAACTGGTATTTTTTTTTTTTACATTTTGCTGGTAGGAAAGTGCCAATTCAAACTTAACTAATA